>NC_133452.1:162483672-162797922 GCF_048565385.1 Saimiri boliviensis
TCCAGTCCCCGGTTTTTTGAAACATGGAGACCACTGCCCTAGGTGATAGTGACTTGAAATTAATATTAGCAATGGCTAGTCACTGGATCCCTGTCAACCTTTATACCCAAATAAACGAAAGATGAATTATAAGGTTAAATGTCAAAAATGAAGCCATAAAATTAACAGAATAAAATTTAAGTGAATAATTGTATATCCGTGAAGTGGGAATGATTTTTCTAAGCATCATTTACAAGTAGAAACTGTAGCAGAAAAGACTGATGCATTTAACTACTCAAAAATTGAACATTTCTGCATGTTAAAAATAAATAAAAGAAAAATAAATAGCCATGAGAATTATTTCCTAGATTGAGGGCTAATATCGTTCATAAATAAGCTATTCTTACATGTCAAAATAAAGATAAATATCGTAATACTAAAATTAGCAAAAGACAGGCAATTCACAGAAGGGACAGAAATGGCCAATAAATACTTGAGAATATATTTAAACTCATTAATAAGTTAATAATTAAAATGCCAGGTCAGGCATGATACTCATGCCTGTAATCCTAGCACTTTGGGAGGCCAAGGCAGAAAGACTGCTTGAGTCCAGGAGTTTGAGACCAGCCTGGGCAACATGGTGAAACCCTGTCTCTACAAAAAATACAAAAATCAGCCTGGTGTGGTGGTGTGCGCCTGTAGTCCCAGCTACTCAGGAGGCTGAGTTGAGAGGATCACTTGAACCTGGAAGCTGGAAGTTACAGTGAATTGAGATCATACCACTGCACTGTAGCCTGGGTGACAGAGCCAGACCCAGTCTCAAAAAAAAAAAAAAAAAAATTTAAAATGCCAATTAAACCTAAAACAAAAGCCATTTTCTACCTACCAAATTGATAAAAATGAAAATGAGTAAAGGCCGGGTACAGTGGCTCTGTAATGCCTGTAATGCCAGCACTTTGGGAGGCTGAGGCAGGCAGATCACTTGAGCTCAGGAGTTCGGGGCCAGCTTGGGCAACATCCTGAAACCCCATCTCTATCAAAAATACAAAAAATAAGCTGCTTGTGGTGGCATGCACCTGTGGTCCCAGCTACTCAGGAGGCTGAGGTGGGAGGATCGCTTGAACCTGGGAGGTGGAAGTTGCAATGAGCCGAGATCATGCCACTGCACCCCATCCTGAGTAACAGAGCAAGACCCTGTCTTACAAGAAAAGAAAATGAATAAAAATTAAGCCCTAAAAGTAAAACCATTTCCAAATCTGAAATTGCTTCAAAAAATGTTAATGAAATACATAAGCAATTAAGAGTATTGACCTTTCCCGTGTCATTTACAGTATATCTTCTTTATGTGTCTGTCATATACGTTTAGTTTTATTTTTTTATTCGTTTCTGGGCAAAGGGGATTCATCTGCCCCTGTCAGGCTAAGGAGCTTTGCTAAGCATGATCACGAAATTGGTGGCCCATGCCTGCAATCCCAGCTACTCAGAAGGCTGAAGCAGGAGGATCACTTGATCCCAGGAGTTCAAGACCATCTTAGGCAACAAAGCAGTATCCCACCTCAAAAAAAAAAAAAAAAAAAAAAAGGAAAAAAAGAAGAAATTGATTACATAAAGGAGAAAGAGCACATAAAGATACTGAGAATAATGGGAGCCAGGTTTCTCAGCGTTAGAGAAAGGAGTTAAAGATATGGACGTGGTGAAAGCGACAGTAAATCCTCAAGTGGCGGATTACAATTGGTGGTATTTCCATGTTAACTTATGGTTTAATTATTTATTTATTTTTGGGACAGAGTCTTGTTCTGTCGCCCAGGCTGGAGTGCAGCGGTGCCATCTCGGCTCACTGTGGCCTCCGCCTCCCAGGTTCAATCGATTCTCCTGCCTCAGCCTTCTGAGTAGCTAAGATTACAGGGGCACACCACCATGCCCACCTAATTTTTGTTGTTTTTTGAGACAATGCCTCACTCTGTTGCCCAGGCTGGAGTGCAGTGGCATGATCTCAGCTCACTGAAGCCTCCACCTCCCAGGTTCAAACGATTCTCCTGCCTCAGCCTCCAAGTAACTGGGACCATGGTTTTTTTTATTTTATTTTTTATTTATTTTTGAGACAGAGTCTTGTTCTGTCACCCAGGTTGGAGTACAGTGGTGCAATCTTGGCTCACTGCAGCCTTCACTGCAGTGACACTCTAGGTGTCTGCCACCATGCCCAGCTAATTTTTGTATTTTTAGTGGAGACAGGGTTTCACTATGTAGGTCAGGCTACATAGTGAAATGATTTGAGGATACAGTCAGTTTCAGTTATCTTACCATGCTGCTTCCCAAATGGATTATCAAGACTTAATGTTATCAAATGATCCAATTCTGATGTCAGAAGGGAAGCTAACCACTTACCGAATGTAGGTGTGAAACAATTACATCTTTGTCACAAAGTAGTATTTAGCTATAGAACAAACAGTGCACAGGATCAGAATGTTTTCATGTGAAGATGGGTAAAGGTGAGTCATGGGCTAGTCCTACTAGGATACAGTAGAACACAGAAGTCGGACAGAGAATCTCAGTGCCCATTTCTTAATAAATACTTCCTTCTCCTCCTGGTGACGCAATGTGTGTGCAACACACAGTAACAAGAAGTGGAAAATAAATGATCTCTCTCAATTATGGCTTTTCTTTATGAAAACAAAAAAGATAGGCCAGGCATAGTGGCTCACGCCTGTAATCTCAGTGCTCTGGGAGGCCAAGGTCGGAGGACTGCTTGAGCCCAGGACTTCAAGACAAGCCTGAGCAACCTAGTGAGACCCCATCTCTACAATGAAGACAAAACAGATGTACTCTCCTCAGCAGCACATCTACTAACATTCTAATGATACAGAGAAGAGGAGTAAATTTTCAAAAATGTACTATTTTTAAAATTCCTCAAGTATTTTTTCAAATTATGATTCATATCAAAATCTTTAAAGTGTGCTATATGTAAGATACATATAAAATGTTCAAGGAGCACTTGGAGTAGACATATACCTTTTCACCATAATATTAATGTCTCATAACATTAAACACGAAGAAATTAAAAATGAGTCTTTTTTTTCCCATGGAGTTTCAGTCTTGTTGCCCAGGCTGGAGTGCAATGGTGCGATCTCAGCTCACTGCAATTGAATGGAATCACTGGGTTCAAGCGATTCTTCTGCCTCAGCCTCCTGAGTAGCTGGAATTATAGGCAAGCACCACCATGCCCAGCTAATGTTTTATTTTTAGTAGAGACAGGGTTTCTCCACGCTGGCCAGGCTGGTCTCGAACGCCTGACCTGAGGTGATCCACCTGCCTCGGCCTCCCAAAGTGCTGGGGTAACAGGGGTGAGCCACTGTGCCCAGCCAAAATGAGTCTTAAAATTACTGTTAAAATATCTATTAGGACCTCCGTTTGGCACCTATAGAAGCTAGCTAATGCACAAAAAGAAAAGAACAATCAAGATTTCTACCTCTTTGTAGTTAACACGCCCATTGTGAAGCTCAAGAAACTCCAGCGCTCTGTGTCCTGAGAGAAATAAATACATCAATCAACTAAGTGCAAGTATTACTGAAAATGTAACTCAGTCAAGATTGTTTTCAAAGAAAAACACGTGATTATCTGTCAGGGATTCAGGAAATGAAATAAGTTTGCACTCACTGGCAATCTGCATTAGGTATAATCAGATTTGTGCAGTATTTATATAGTACAAAGCAAGTTTAGACAGTGATTTAGTTTCTGCTTAACTCTTAAATAGCTCTATCACCTTTAGTGCTATTCAACCTCTCTAGACCTCAGTTCCCTCCTACAGAAAAACAAGGTTAAAAAATACCAATGGTGTGGGTTGGTTGGTTGAAATAACTGCTAAGTGACAGAAAATAAATGCTGAATGACAAGCACACTGGCTTACACTTCATAGGAACTCAGGAAACTGTCATCATATTTCGCTTCAGTACTGAGGTAGATAAACCTAAGTACAAAATTCAATGTAACACCTAACCTATGGATTAACCAATGAACCTCAAAGGTGTTTCATCACTGGACCACTTTGGAAGAACAAAATAGTATCAGAAGGCTACTTACTCCACCCCGCACCCACCTGTATACAGACACCCACCCATAGCCTGAATCTCCCAATAATGAAGAAGAAGACTAACATTCCCTGTGAAGTGACATTTGAAGGTAATACCTTATTTATGTTGTGAATCACATCCAATTTTTAAAATTCATATAACAAAAAAACATAGCCACCACTATATTATAAACATTAATATCATAAAAATCACAATCCCCACATACAAATAACCTGTGTATAGGATTCCAGTGATTTAGGCTGAATGGAGAAATTTCTAATTAACTCACTCACATAATGCCAACTTTCCACTCAGGCTCTTTATAAGAAATGAGAAAGTAAACCAAAATATTGATAAAAATCATCTCATTTATTAGTAAATAAATGATGGAGTTTTAGTCTTTTTCTATGTAAAAAAAAAAATTCTCAGAATCTGTGCAGATTCTATTTCAGGAGTTGCCACCCATTACGTTCACATAAATATTATTCTTTAAATATCCATTAAGACCTTTGTTTGGTACTTACTGAAGGAAGCCAAGCAATTATCTGGTTTTATTAACATTTCAGATGCAATCTGTCTTGGAAATTTTTAAACTCTAAGAATTTAAAACCTGAATATTACCATTTATATTTGTTCGTTATCAGCTCACCCTGTAGTTCTGACAATTTCAACTTCACAGAACACAGAACTAGAAGACACTTCAGAATTCTTTAAGAAGTTCATCCCCCTCATTGCTCAGTCACACATCTGCTTACTGCAGGGCTGGAATGAGACCCAAGTCTGAGTCTTTTTCCACTGTTTCACGGCTCCCTTCCAGCAACACATTTTTAACCGAAAGAGCACGAGACCAACTGTCAGGACCCGTAACTCTAGGCCAGGCCACTAACAAGTGAGCTGTAAAGCTGTCTAGTAGCAGTTTCTTCATGCGTAACAGAAAAGAACTGGACTTGGCGACCTCTAGTGTCCTTTCAGATAGTCAAATTCTGTCGTAACAGGTTCTCGCCCATCATAGGTCAGTATATAGGTCTATTTTACACTGATACATTTTCATATTTTGCCTATAATCTTATTCTTTGAAACTTCTGGAGGTAGTGTAACTATTAAATTCTCTCATTTTTATCTAAATTAAAGAAAACTCAGAACATCAGGTATATCTGAAATTAATCTGAAAACTGCGGTAGAATGTTATCATAGCTCACCCTTTTCATGTGTTAAAACATCACAAATACACTTCCTAAAAGAACCAAATCCTTTTGCTAAGAAAGATCTTAAGTGTTCTCATCCCATATGCAAAACACGTGATAGCTATGAGAGGCGATGGAGGATGGCATTAATCACTTCACAAGGCAGACGTGTATCAACAATTTCAATAAAACTAGAAAAATAAAAATTTTAAGTAAGTCTTTGTGGTACCATCTCCCTATATCCAGGATGACTCTGCCTTTGCCCCTGAGGTCGGTGGCACTGGCTTGGTATCCCCTCCCTCTTCCCCCACTCCTGCCATCCTATCAGCACCGTGAATGCGGATTACAGAACTCCCTCACTTCCCTGCCCTTCCTGACGCCAAGCGCCTTTACGGCACCGTGACTCAAGGGACCCACTGCCATGGCCACACGTGGCTCTTTACATATACTTGGAAATGCCTGTCCTAGGACACGTAAAACCACAAAAGTACATTTCTCACTCCTGCCATATTCCACCCATCTTGTTCCTCACCCATTATGTCAGTCTGGCCGCTGCATCGCAAACTCCGGTTTACAGAACTGCTATTTCCCCACCCACAGAAACACGCAGGGGCGCCGTGACCAGCAGGGCATCCGCTCTCTTTATTTGCCCCTTAACTGAAGCCATGCTGCCCACCTCTAGCCCTGCGTGACTGCAATCACCGCCTTCTCCTCCCAGCTGTCAGGCCACTCAGCTCAGTCACGAGGGAAACGGTATTCATCCACGGGCTGGATTTTCAATCTCTTCCTGAATGTCTTTTCACAGATTTCCTGTCCCCTCAGGAACATAACAAGGCACCGGTACTTACCTATTTCTACGTGCGTTGAAATGCCACACGATGACCCTCTGCGGCACAGAGAACCCAGCACGATCAGCAGGCCCGGCCACAACCTGAAAGCAGACATGCTCTCCTTCCCCACAGGCTCTCTGGGGACGTGGGAAGGCTCAGAGCTGCGGCAGCACCCTGACTCCGAAATCCAGGCGCAGACCCGCTGCTTCTCTCTCAGCAGGTCACTGACCCAGGAAACCCAGTCTCATTTCAAAACCCTATCATTTTCCAACGAAGTCAACTGTTCAACTACTGTTTAACTTCACCAGAACAGCAAACAGACTGTACTCCTGGGGGTGGGGGGAGGAGGATAAACCGAAATCTAAAAAGCCTTAGGCCGGAAGCACAGCATCTTCTGCCAGAGGCTTTTTTTCTGAATTTCATTTTAACATGAAATTTCTGTAGACACGCAAGTAAAGCTGTCTCCAGATACGTTTTGCTTTCTATAAAAAGGTTCACCTGTGCATACAGTCAACATACTGGAGCAGCTCACCTTATAGGGGTGGACCTCTCCCGCATCCTTTCTACGCATTCATCAGGCTGTCTTGTCCTGCTTCCTCCGCCTCCCAAGCCACAAGTGTGGGGAAAGCTTCTATAGTGATCAGCTGGAACTGGCATCTCTCTCAGTATTTGGCAACAGATACTGACACTTGAATGGGATTACACAAGAGCGGCCACTCCTGGTCTCTCTACCTCTGGCTATTGTAATAGGCTTATCCAGAGCCCATGGCAAGGCCAGATTCCTGCAGCACAAGCAAAGATGCCAATTGCACTTGGGAGGTGGAAGGAAGGGGGCAGATTTAGGGCCAAGAGACAGGGTTTAGAAAATGTTAAGCTCAGGATAAGTCATGAGGTAGCCAGCTGCACTTAACCCATAGGAAAAATTCAGCTCTTCATGGAACAAATGGTAATCTTAAAGCATAAATTATGTATAGTTTACATTAAAAGCAAGAGATGCAGTCCTAAAAGAGTAGGAGGAAATGGTATTCACTCTCAGGTTAGCCAAATGAAAGGAAAGAAAATAGGGCACATACACACCGTGGAATACTACACAGCCATAAAAAAGGATGAGTTCACGTCCTTTGCAGGGACATGGAGGAAGCTGGAAACCATCATTCTCAGCAAACTGACACAAGAGCACAAAACCAAACACTGCATGTTCTCATTCGTAAGTGGGTGCTGAACAGTGAGAACACATGGACACAGGGAGGGGAACATCACACACTGGGGTCTGTTGGGGCATGAGGGAGCTAGTGAAGAGATAGCAGGGGGTAGAGATTGGGGAGGGATAGCATTAGGAGAAATACCTCATGTAGATGACGGGGTGGATGCAGCAAACCACCACCATGGCACGTGTATACCTGTGTAACAAACCTGCACATTCTGCACATGTACCCCAGAATTTAAAGTATAATAAAAACAGAATTTTACAATAAAAAAAAGAAAGGATGAATCGAAAGTGGGATGATTTGGTCAGGTTTGGTGGCTCACACTTATAATCCCAGCACTTTGGGAGGCCAAGGCAGGTGCGTCACCTCAGGTCAGGAGTCTGAGACCAGCATGATCAACATGTTTAGACCTCATCTCTACTAAAAATACAAAAATTAGTCGGTATGGTGGAAGGTGCCTGTAGTCCCAGCTACTGGGGAGACAGAGGTGGGAGGATCTCTCGAGCCCGGGAGGTAGAGACGGCAGTGAGCCAAGATTTCATCACTGTACTCTAGCCTGGGTGACAGAGCAAGACGAAAGAAAGAAAGAAAAAGAGAGGGAGAGAGGGAGGGAGGGAAGGAGAGAGGAAGGGAGGAAAAGAGAGACAGATAAAAAGTAGAACAATTTGAGACGCTTACTTGTGTGTCCAACAGTTTCCTCTGTAAGCTTAACACAGCTACCTGTACAGCCCCAAGGAAAGGAATTCCCCAGCTCTGCCAAACCTGAGTGCAGTAGGCCCAGGTTAGCTCAGAGCTGGGCTAAACTTAAATACATTTGATGTAAGTTTACAAAACAGCTTGTTAGCCAAACAAAACACACAGCCATATGGCCTCCAGACTAACAGGCATATGGCCTCTGGACCCTTCATTAGCCTAGAGGCCATACATTTTGTTTGGCTAAGATGTTTTGTAAACTTACCTCAAGTTTACAAACTTGTTTTAAAGTTTATACACTTTTTTTAAATGAGAAAATTCATGTAGCAATCTAGATTTCTGGCTCTCTTAAAAACCAAAGAACTGGCATCACCAACTGAGACTCCTATGTCATATGACAACCAGCGACAGCTGAAGAGCCAGCCACCCCCAATGGAGCACGTCCTGTTCCTCCAGTGCCCACCGTCCATGCAGTGTCAGCACGTTTCCACACCCCTTCTGGCCACCAGAGGCCTTTGAGCGTGCCTCCCTCTCACTCTGGGCCTTCCACAGCCTGTGGGTGAGGTAGTGGCAATGATTAACTGGGACTTTGCATATTCTCTCTGAGAAGATCCAAGAGCAGTCAATCAATGATTACAGTCAGAGGGTTGCAGAGGGTCACCAGGGAAAAAGTAATACTGCCTGGAAACAGTATCTAACCAGGTAAGATAAAACAAACCCATCCAAAAAGCACCAAAGAAACGCGTTCAGCCAGGCGTGGTGGCTCATGCCTGTAATCTCAGCACTGTCTGTGCAACACGGCAAAATCCTTCTACCAAAAAAAAAAAAAAAAAAAAAAAAATTAGCGGGCATGGTGGCTTGCACCTGTGGTCCCAGCTACTCAGGAGGTTGAGGCAGGAAGATTGCTTGTACCTGGGAAGCTGAGGTTGCAGTGAGCCGAGATCAGACCACTGCACTCCGGCCTGGGTAAGACCCCCATCTCAAAAAAAAAACAAAAGAAAAAAAGAAATGGGTTCAATTACCAAACAGTACTAATCACAAATGTCTCAATTTCTCATTATATATTTTGTATTGGAGGTACAGAATGATATAAATTTATGAATGTAATAAAATAAGAGGAAATTATTTGCTTAGGAACTGTGATAGTTATGAACACGGTGGCACGCGTCTGCCCTCCCAGCTACTCGGGAAGCTGACGCAGGAAAATCACTTGAACCCAGGAGGTGGCTGATGCAGTGAGCCGAGATCGCACCACTGCACTCCAGCCTGGGTGACAGTAAGATCTTGTCTTAAAAAAAAAGAAAGAAAGAAAGAAAGAAAGAAAGAAAGAAAGAAAGAAAGAAAGAAAGAAAATAGGGGGGATAAGGGTGGAAACTGGGGAGCAGAGGTTCCCGGGACAAAGGCAGGCAAAGGAGAAAGGAGGGAAGACGTCCCTCTCACCTGGTGGTCTCCTCCTTGTAGGTCCTGGTGAGGACACCCAGCCAGGTGCTACCGGCATCAGGACAGGCTGGAAGTAAGACAGGAGCCCAGAGGGAATTGTTTACTCTTGGAATGGGGCCTTGCAGAGGGCCACAAAACTGGAGGGAGACGGGAGGGGCACACTGTGAACTTTCTAAGCTCCGGGCACTTTTGCCTTTGTGAAGTACTTGCTGTTACACAAATAAACAATAAATAGAAAGCACATTTTACATCTGCATTGCTATGTGATTAACATATTAATATGCCACGGGAAAGCTTTTTTCTTTGGATTTTAGAAGAAATTTAACATTTTTGAGTGCTCCTAAAAGTTTTAAGGGCCCTCAGTATCGTCCCTACTGTGCCTAAAGTGTAAGTTATCTGGGAAAGGAAGTGGGCACCGTTTGAAATAGAACCTTCAAAAGGTAAGTGGACTAATTTTTTTTTTTTTTTTTTTTTCTGAGACGGAGTTTCGCTCTTGTTGCCCAGGCTGCAGAGCAATGGCGCGGTCTCGGCTCACTGCAATCTTCGCCTCCTGGGTACAAGCAATTCTCCTGTCTCAGCCTCCAGAGTAGCTGGGATTACAGGCATGTGCCACCATGCCCAGCTAATTTTTTGTATTTTTAGTAGAGACGGGATTTCACCACGTTGGCCAGGCTGGTCTCGAACTCTTGATCTCAGGTAATCCGCCTGCCTCGGCCTCCCAAAGTGCTGGAATGACAGGTGCGAGCCACCACACTGGCCCTAGAGCAATTTTTGAACAAGAGAGGCAGCCACAATTAACTTGACTTTTCTGGGCCTCAGTTGATTGAAGCCTCAATTAAATGATTTCCCCAGGCCAGTAGAAATGGGCTATTCTGGCCAGGTGTGGTGGCTCACGCTTGCAATTCCAGCACTTTGGGAGGCTGAGGCAGGCAGATCACGAGGTCAAGAGATGGAGACCATCCTGGCCAACATGGTGAAACCTCATCGCTACTAAAAATACAAAAATTAGCTGGGCATGGTGGCAGGCACCTACAGTCCCAGCTACTCAGGAGGCTGAGGCAGGAGAATCACTTGAACCAGGGAGGCGAAGGTTGCAGTGAGCCAAGATGGCCCCACTGTACTCTGACAGGGACGGGTACGGGGACAGAGGAAGCAAAGGAAGGGAGGAGAGAGAAATGCGCTATTCTGTTATCCCAGCACTTTGGTAGGCCAAGAAGGGCAGATCACTTGAGGTCAGGCTTTTGAGACCAGTCTGCCCAAAGTGGTGAAACCCAGTCTCCACTAAAAATACAAAACTTAGCCGGGTGTAGTGTTGCATGCCTGTGGTCCCAGCTTCTCGGGAGGTTCAGGTAGGAGAATCGCTTGAACCCAAGAGGCAGAGGCTGCAGGAAACCGAGATCACACCACTGCACTCCAGCCCGGGCGACAGAGTGAGTCTCGGACACACGGACACACACACACACACACACACACGCCCCTCTCCCTCTGCAGGTAGGAGATCTAAACACACCAGCTCCCCAGCCCCAACTGCGAGTAGCTGGGACCACAGGTACCCATTGGCCGACATCCCTATTAGTACTGCCTGGTTCTCCCCAGTTCCTGCAATCAAAGAAGAAAGTAGGCTGAAATTTATTAAACTCTGCTGTTATCAATTGTGCCAATATGACTGGCTCAAAATCGGCCTGACTCAGCAAAAGACAAAGTCAAAATTTAACGTTACTGCCTCAGTATTTTGCAAAAGTCCTAGAAAAAAAAATTCAACGTCCTAGAAAAAGGTGAAACTCTGCAGGAGTTGAGCAAGGGAGGAGCTATATTGAGACTAGTAACCGAAAATCAGTGCATGGGGTTGAGCTTCATTTGCACCCACAAATTCCCAGCAAAGACCTGCTATTTTTATTTTTATTCTCATTAGGCTTTAAGCTTCCCTGATGCTTTGAGAGTTTTAAGCCCAAGTCTAATTTTTGAACGGATAAAGAACGCTGTTTAAAGGTGTTCAATCCTTATACCTTGGTTAATTTTGACAAATGCTTCCTTTTGCTAGTTGGTGGCCCAACTTTAATCCTCCTAGCGGCTTGACCTAGGGGAGCTAGTACGACTTTGAGCACTATACTGAATTTAAAGTAGCAACTGTCATAAGCATTTTACGTTATGTCACAACAAACCCATGGGGTAGATTTGGTTCTATTTTATGTGACTGGACTGAGGTTAACCTGTCGAAGGTCACACAGCCTGTCGGCAACAGACTGAGTTTGGATTCTAGCGTGTTTCCTCCCAAGGCGCTGTTATTTATCGGGAGCGCCCCTAAGATAATGCCTAACACAGCCAGAAAAGCAGCCAGGCGGCAGAACGCGGGGTCACACTTCGCGCCCTCAGGGAACCATCGCTCCCAATGCACCCTTAGTGCTGCGGAGCTCAGCGACGAAGACGCGTGACCGCGGCCTTGGCATCCAGCGCAGGCACCAGCCCCATCTATAGACCGCGCACACATTCCGGGGATGCAGAATTTGGGGAGATGCTGAAAGCGGGTCTCTAGCAGCGGTTGGGGGGCTCGGGAGCAGTTAGTGACGACCGAGTACCCGAAAAGAGGAAAAGTGCCGCAGGTGCATCTGCCCGCGAGCCTCCTCCGTCCCCGACCCCAACCCTCTGCCGGGAGAAGGTCGCGCCCGGAGCGAAGCCGCGCGGCGCTCAGTGCAAGGTCCAGAGGGCGGTGGTGCCGCGCGAAGGGCGCGGAGAGAGGGCGCTGCTCCGCGGCTCGGCCGCCTCCCGCCGGCTCCTGCTCTTCCCCCGCGCGCCCCCGGCTCCGCCTCGCTCCTCCCGCTTCCCCTTGACCCCCGCGCTCCCGTGCGCGCGCGCCCGCTTGCCTGTTTCCCGTCGCCGTCGCGACCCGGGCCATGGCGACCTGCTTCTGGCTGCGGAGCTCCGGGCCCCGGCGCCTCGGGTGGACGTTTCCCGGCTGCCGCCTCCGCCCCCGCGCCGGCGGCCGGGTGGCTGCCTCGGGTCCCGCGCCCGGCCCGGCCCCGCTCCGCGGCTATGCTGGCGGCCTGGCGAGCCTCTCCGCCGCGCTGCTGCGCACGGACAGCTTCGTGGGCGGCCGCTGGCTCCCGGCCGCCGCCACCTTCCCCGTGCAGGACCCGGCCAGCGGCGCCGCCCTGGGCATGGTGGCCGACTGCGGGGTGCCCGAGGCCCGCGCCGCCGTGCGCGCCGCCTACAAGGCTTTCTGCAGCTGGAGGGGGGTCTCGGCCAAGGTGAGAGCGCCCGGGTTCAGGGGGCCAGAGCTGGCCGGAGGCGCGGCGGGGAGAGAAGGGCTTGGCCCCAAGGAGAAACCAGCCGCGTCGCCTCCCTCCGGTGCGCGGCTCCCAGGGATACACAATGCGGAGAGTCAGAGCAACAAGAAGGGAGACGACCAGGAATAAGTTTGCAGCTTTGCGCTGGGCGCTGGGGACGCGGCCCCTGCCCTGCAGCCTCATCAAACGTGTGCACGGCCCAGTAGGGGAGGCAGAACCCGAGCGCCTAGTACCACCAGCTGAGCGTTACGGTCAACAAGCCTAACCGTGGAGGGGCGGGGAGAAGGGGAGGGGTGTCGGGGAAGTGAGAGCACGTGTGGCCCATCAGAGTATCTACAATCACCTCCCCAGCTGCGGGGAGCCCACGTAGGAGGCTGCTACGGCGGCCCATAGGAAGGTTGGTAGTGAGGACCCTGGGCCAGAGGCTCAGAATCGGCCACGAGAGAATCGTAGAAAGATTTGGGCTTTGTGCAGGGGAAGGGAGTCCAGGACCATTCTCCAGGTTTTCAGCCTAAATATGTAAATGCTGCTATTGGCCATTGCGTAGAGAACACAGGAGAATTGGGAACAAGAGGTAAAGGGCCATTAAACAGGACGAACAGAATAAGAAGACGATTCTCCAGGTTTTCAGCCTAAATGCGTAAATGCCCCTATTGGCATTGCGTAGAGAACACAGGGGAATTGGGAGCTAGGAATAAAGGGCCATTAAACAGGAAGAATAGGGCCGGGCGCGGTGGCTCACGCCTATAATCCCAGCACTTTGGGAGGCCGAGACGGGTGGATCACGAGGTCAAGAGATCGAGACCATCCTGGTCAACATGGTGAAACCCCGTCTCTACTAAAAATAAAAAAAAATTAGCTGGGCATGGTGGTGCGTGCCTGTAATCCCAGCTACTCGGGAGGCTGAGGCAGGAGAATTGCTTGAACCCAGGAGGCGGAGGTTGCGGTGAGCCGAGATCGCGCCATTGGACTCCAGCCTGGGTAACAAGAGCGAAACTCCGTCTCAGAAAAAAAAAAAAAAAAAAAAAAAAAAAAAAAAAAAAAAAAAAAAATTAAAAAAACAGGAAGAATAGAATAAGACGACGACGATTATCCAGGTTTTCAGCCTAAATACGTAAATGCCCCTATTGGCATTGCATAGAGAACGCAGGGGAATTGGGAGCTAGGGATAAAGGGCCGTGAAACGGGAGAACAAGGTAAGAAGAAAACTAAGAAAGTTTCTTCTTCCTTCAGGTGTTATATTACGCCTCGAGTCAACGCAGTGCAATTTTTACCCCGTCCTTCAAAGCTCTCCCTCTGAAGGACTGCATCCCATGAGGCCTACGAGTCCAAGAGAGTCTTAGCACTCACGCAGCCGTCAGCTGTTTACTGAGCACCTGCTGTTTGCCCTGCACTGCCGGAGGTGCTTGGGATACATCAGTAAAAGAAAGAAAGATTCTGCCCTTATGGAGCTTACATGGGGTCGAAGGGGAGCAGAAGAGAGATCAGAACTCTAAACAACAAACATAACATCTAAACAAATAAGAATGTGAGAGGTGCTGGGTGCAATATGGGGAGAAAACGTAGACGCAGAAGAGGATCCGGGCCAGAGGGAAGGGGCGAGATGCAGCGTCAATAGTGTTATCGGGAGTATTCCTTAGCTAGGGCTGCCATAGCAAAGAACCCCAGACCGCGAGGCCTGAACAGCAGAAATTTCTCATTTTACAGCTCTGGAGGGTACACGTCCCAGAGCAAGGTGTTGTCATGGTTGGTTTTTTCCAAGGCCTCTCTCCTTGGCTTGCAGAGAAAGCGCATTTGGTCTTTGTATCTCCTCAGAGCTCGGTTTTAGACTCCTCGAGTCTGAGATGTCTGTTCACACCCGAGTGAGGATGTAAAGTAAGCAGCTGGCTATATGAATGAATCTTCCCTCTGTGTCTCCACGTGCTCTCTCTTCTGTGACTCTCTGTGTCTTAATCTCGTAAAAATAAGAGTCTGATTGGATTGGACCCACCAGAATGATTTGATCATAACTCAATTCCCTCTTTAAATGCCCTACCTCCAAATACACTCACATTCTGAGATACTGGGGCGTTAGGACGTCAACATGTCATTATTTGGGGAGCACCGTTCAGCGCATCACATCAGGGTAGGTCTCAATGAGGCCATGAGATGCAAAGACCAAAGGAAGTCAGGAAACTCAGCCAAAGCTGAAGTCAGGAGCATGGCTGACACACTTGGAGAGCAGCGGGAGGCCTGTGGACTGAGCAGAAGGGAAGAGCGGTAGCGGAGGAGGTCACAGGGAGAAGGGGAAGAGAGGGTGGAGCCTGTAGGACCTGTGGGTTATTTAGGGACTTGGGTTTCACTTTGAGTAAGGTGGGGTTTTACCCGTGTCAGGGTTTTAAGCAGAGATATGATCTGATTTACATTTTGAAAGGCCACTATGACCACAGTGCTGAGAATAGATGAAGAAGGGACGGTGGCAGAAGCAGAGACCGGTTAGGAGGATGTTGCACGGATTTAGATGGGAGGCCACAGTGGCTTGAGCCACGGTGGTAGCAGTGGACGAGGTGAAGACTTGTCCCATAAAGGATGTATTTTGAAAGTAGGGCCCGCTAGATTTTCTGATAGATTGTTAAAAGGGAAGTAGGTGAAAGAGAGGGGTTAGTCATGACTCTAGGGCTTTTGGCCTGAAAAATTGGAAGGATGTCCTGAGAGAGGGAAAGGTGTGTGTGTGGAACAGCATTAGGGTGAGACATCAGAGTTCAGTGTTAGACTTACTGAGTCTGAGATGTCTGTTCCCACCCCTGTGAGGATGTCAAGTAAGCAGTTGGATATATGAATCTGGGGTTTGAGAGCAAGCCATGGGCTAGAGGTGTAAATGTGAAATTCACACCTGTGTGTACTGCACATCTACTTAGAGCTGTGAGAATGGCGAGCTAACAGGAAAGGAGTGAACCAGGGCCTGAGCACTGGCTCCCCTAGCATCATGCTGGAGTCCCACGAGGGCCCACGAGGATCAAGGCTGCCATGCAATGGTGTTATACTACCAGTCTGGCCAAAATGGCAAAACCCCGTGCTATACTACCAACCCCAATCAGTGGTTGGTTGGCAGCTGCAGGGCTGGTGTTGGGAGCTGATACTAGCAGCAGCATCCTGTGTTCAGATCACACTGCCCATCCAACATGACAGTGATGTCAGCTTCCATCTTACAAGGGCTTGGATCTTCTCAGGGAACCTTCCTTTTTGAAAGGAGGGGATATATGCTCACACCTGTAATCCCAGAACTTTGGAAGGCCAAGGCAGGTGGATCACCTGCAGTCAGGAGTTCGAGACCAGCCTGTCCAACATGGTGAAACACCGTTCCTACTAAAAATACAAAAATTGGCTGGGCACGGTGGCTCATGCCTGTAATCCCAAAACTGGGAAGCCGAGGCAGTCGGATCACCTGAGGTCAGGAGTTCAAGGCCAGTCTGGTCAAAATGGCAAAACCCCGTCTCTACTAAAAACTATCTTAAAAAATAAAAAATAAGCTGGGCATAGTGGGAGGCGCCTATAATCCCAGCTACTGAGGAGGCTAAGGCAGGAAGAATTGCTTGAACCCCGGAGGCAGAGGTTGCAGTGAGCCATATCATGCCAACTGCACTCTAGTCTGGGTGACAGAGCAAGACTCTGTCTCAAAAATCAGTCAGTCAGTCAGCTAGGCGTGGTGGTGTGTACCTGTAATCCCAGCCACTCAGGAGGCTGAGGCACGAGAATTGCTTCATCTCAGGAGGCAGAGGTTGGTTGCAGTGAACCAAGGTCGCACCACTGCACTCCAGCTTGGGTGACAGAGTCTCACTCTGTCTTAGAAAAATCACGGTTCTTCTTGGCTTTGGAAACCCCCGTGCAGATGCGGGAAGCTGGCGCCCGGGGCAGCTCTCTCTTCACAGTGCCTGGATAGCAGCCCTGGGCTTCTCTAGGCCTTCCTCTTTTTCTATTTGTAAGTGGTTTTATGTGAATGCATTTTTAAAGACTCTTTTAGAAACCATTTCTTCCTTCTTTTTTTTTAGAGACTGGGTCTTGCTGAGTTGCCCAGGCTGGAATACCGTGGGGCTGTCGTGGCTTACTCCATCACTGCAGCCTCAAACGCGCAAGCCCAAGTGGTTCTCCCACCTCGGTCTCCTGAGTAGCTGGGACCACAGGCATGCGCCGCCACGCCCAGCTAATTTGTGTGTGTGTGTGTGTGTGTGTGTGTGTGTAGAGAAGGGGTGTCACTGCATTGCCCAAGCTGCTGTCAAACTCCTGGCCACAGGCAACCCTCCCTCCTTGGCCTTCCCAAGTGTTGGGATTATGGGAATGAGCCTCCACACCTGCTTCTATAACACTGTTAACAATCCAGTGTGTCCCTTGATCTGTTTTTTTGTTGATTGGAAATTTTTAAATTATGGTAAAATATGCCTAACATTTACCATTTCTGCCATTTTTAAGTGTGCATTTCAGTGGCACTCAGTGCACTCGTGTTGTTGTGCCTGGGCTCTCTTCTTAAGTGTGTAAAGCCCTTTTTTATGCCTCACGCCTGCCCCAGGCCTCACGTCAGTCTCTGGGACAAATCCAGCTTACCGTCGAGCCCCTATAATAGGGAACAATACTTGAAGACATTATGCTGACTGAAATAAGCCAGTCACAAAAGGGCAAATGCTGTATGATTTTACTGATATGAGGTACCTAGAGTTGTCAAATTCATAAAGACAGAAAGTAGAATGGGCCAGGCCTGCTGGCTCACAGTTGTAACCTCAGCACTTTGGGGAGGCCGAGGCATTAGCATCACTGAAAGCCCGGGGTCTCAGGTTGCGACGAGCTATGATTGTGCCACTATACTCCAGCCTGGGCATCAGATCAACACCCTATGTAAAATAATAATAATAAAATAGGGAACTATGCATCTGTATGGTAAAATTAAAGTCGTTCTTATTTATCATAAGCAATAATAGCTGTTTCCACAAAACTTTTCTCTTTTTTTAATTTATGACTCAGTATACCTCTTTAGATGTAACTTGAAATTGGATCTCTATTATGTATCAAAGAAGGGTCAGTTAGCATGAGCAATATAGTGGGACCTGGTCTTTTTTTGTATTAAAATACAAAAAAAAATTTATTTTAATTAGCTGAGCTTGATCATCCTGTAGATCCTGTTAGCATGAATAGTCTGTATGGCATGACAGCAACTACTTGAAAGGGAAGATAAGATTTCATTCTGCTTCTGAGTGATGCTGTGATACCTAAGGCACGAAAGCAGAGCTAATAATGCTTTTCTACTTTCACCTTGGCTTATTTTAACAGAGGTGATCGTCGTATGACGTATGTAACAAGATGTTAACTTTGTGATCTAAAGTGTTTAGCTATCGAGCTGGATTCCTTAGTAGACCAAATCTTGTTCTCAAAGCGTTCCCCAGCTATACCTTGTTGTTTAGAGAAAAAGTATTTGTTACATCTCGTCGGATCTATTTTTTGAACTTTTCATCCCCTGTAGTTGCCAATTCCGCATGTACTAGTCGTCTAGAAACAGGTTAAACTGAAGCAACTTGATGGAAGGAACTCTCCACAGGGCTTGTTTCCCAAGGAAAAGTATTGTTTGGAGGAACAAAGTTACAGGCCTCCATAAGCATATCATAAAGCTGTTCACAAATAACAAAGCCAGTCTTGTGGGTGTAAAGGTGGTGCCCGGGTCACATTCTGCTCAAAGTTGTAACAAATGCAAATGAGTTGAAGGAAAGCAATTGGAGCATGCTGGTGTGTGCCTGTGGTCCCACCTACTCAGCGGAGGAGCTGGGAGGATCACCTGAGCCAAGGGAGCAGGAGTTGCAGTGGGCTGTGGTCACACAGCTGCACTCCAGCCTGGGTGACAGAGCAAAATCTTAATCTCCTTTTAAAAATATGTTTTAATTTTTTAAAATTTGTATGCTTCCCACTGTCCAAACCCAGACCTGTCTGAAAGAAAAAACCAGAAGGTTGGTGTCTGTCTCCCATGGCGACTTACCCAGGGTTGTTCAGAAAAATAGAAACAATGTGCTGTGAGAACCAGTGTTATGTATAGACAAGTGGAATCACAGATATATAGGAATACAGGAAGGGACTTCTTGTAAAGGACTGGCTCATTTGACTGTGGATGCTAGGAAGTCCCACCCTCCACCGTCTACACACTGGAGACCTGAGAAAGCTGATAGGTCCAGTCTGAGTTCCAGCCTGGGTCTAAAGGCCTGAGTACCAGGAATGCCAGTGCTGGTGTCTGATAATGGGAGGAAATGGATGTCCTAGCTCATGCAGAAGAGTGACTTTGCCCTTCCTCGGCCACTTTGTTCTTTTCAGGTCCTCAGCAGATTGGATGATGCCCAGCTGAATTTGTGAAGGCAGATCTTTATTCAGTCTACTGATTCAAATGCTAATTTCTTCTGAAAACTCTCACAGACACACCCAGAAATAATGTTTTACCAGCTATCTGGGCATCCTTCAGCCCAGTCAAATTTATACATAAAATTAACCCTCACAGCCAAGGAGAATGAGACCATACAGCTCGTATTTTAGGATATCGAATTTTATTTGCCATTCTGTCTTACCCTTGGCATTTTATTACTTTTCTGCCTTATTTCTTTTGCAGGAGAGGAGTTCATTACTTCGGAAGTGGTACGACTTGATGATAAAAAACAAGGATGATCTTGCCAAAATAATCACAGCTGAAAGTGTAAGTCCAGGGTCCTGGCTTGGTGGGCTGAGAAATTGTCCAGGGATTCTGAGACTAAACTTGGAAAAGGCCCTGACTTCCCATCAGTGCTGGCTGTAGCTGAAGAATATGTGATTCCTTCGCTACTAATCAAATACCAAATCATTATTGTGCCAGGGTACATAGACTTGCTCAAATAAAATTTGTATGTTCGCGTTTATTCTTTAATAGTATCCCAAAACAGATTTTGTTTGGAACTATATGAATAACTGCTGTTTCACCATTCTGATTTTTTCCTGTGACTCTTTTTTTTGTTTGTTTTCATATTGTTTTTGTACATTTTTAATGTACCGATGTTTCTTCCATAGAGATAATAAATTATTTTATATCGTGGTTACAATACTTAGGAGATATTGAAAGGAAGAAAAAAATTAAGACGGTTCCTAATTTGTAAACAATTAGGAATGCAGATTACTCTTGTGGTTTAGGGTGATACAATCATGCATATATTTGGCATTGTAATTCTACTTTCTAAAACTCACACCAAGTCTTCTTGTACCTTGAAGAAATTACGAAGACAGAGCCATGCTTTGCTTATTAGAAGGTGATATGTGGCTTCTTTTCTGATTTGATTTAGGGAAAGCCACTGAAGGAGGCACAGGGAGAAATTCTCTATTCCGCCCTTTTCCTAGAGTGGTTCTCAGAGGAAGCACGCCGTGTTTATGGAGACATTATCTACACCTCTGCAAGAGACAAGCGGGCCCTGGTCCTCAAGCAGCCCGTAGGTGTGGCTGCAGTCATCACCCCGGTAGGTGACGGGATCAGCAAGATCATAGCGTGGGACATGGGATAGGGAGCTGGGAAACCATTCATTCTTCCTCGTGAGCAGGTGTCTTCACCCTGTTAGCTTTGTCACCTGCTCCTGGTTTCCTGATGCTTTTGCTGGATGTGGAAGTGTGTTTCCTGGTCCTCTGTGATAATGTTAGGTGTGGTGGCACTGAATGGAAGGAGGCATTTCTAATGCTGCAAAAGTGAGAAGAGCCACTGGAGGACCCGCGGGCTCTTCTGACTTGGCATAGAGGCTTCTTCCTGGCATTGCCAAGCACCTCTGAAAAGATCTTCTGGTATGTGTCATTCTTCAAAAGACTTAAGATATGACACATTTTAAAAGTTTGGGAAAAATTTTTTGGCTTAGTTGGTGGTTATCATCAACAGCAAAGCATTTGTGGACCCACCAGCAGGCACTGGGCTGGGTTCCAGAGGTGAGAGGCTAAGAAGTAAGGTATCACAGCTGCCACGTGGGGCTGCAGTATATTTGTGGCACACCTACTTTCCCTCTGGGTCCTGCCTTCTACTAGGTCCTGTTAACTTCTCTCCTGTATCTGTCAGCTGGTCTCAAGATGCCTGTGCGTTTCCTGCTCAGCTTAGTTACAGACAGAATCCCCGATGCCTAGACTGACTCGGTTTGACTTGAAGGTCTCTATTTACCAGCTATGAGACCTTGTTCAAATTATTTAACTTCACTGCTCAGTTTTCCTGAACTTGCACATGAGGTTAATATCGACCTCATTGGGTTGTGATAAGGATTTAATTAATTTTAATTTTTAAGTACTTAGAAAAATACCTGCTACAGAGTAAGCACTATGTAAGAGTTTTTCAAAATAAAATACAATACTGTTATTATAGGTAAGTCTATAGGCATCTATAAATATGTATGTGGAAGGAAGTGATCATCTGCCATTTTCAAAACCTTTGCTAATATTATCTCCCATGGGCCTCAGGCCGAATCCCACCCACTGCCTCTGTTTGTAAATAAAGTTTTATTGGGACACAGCCACACCCATTTATATACCTACTGTCTATGGCTGTTTTCACACTACAGTTGCAGAGTTAAGTAGTTGTCATAGAAACCATACATTCTACAAAGCCTAAAAAATTTATGATCTGGCCATTCACAGAAAAAGTTGGCTGACCCCTGGTCTAACTCATTTTTTACTGTGTTAAATACTAAAAATATTTTCTGTCTTCATGAGACTTTATCTCACAGTCCCTCAAGTTGGCGGGGGACAGGTGTTCTGAGAGATCACCTGTGCAACCAAACAGGTTTGTCAATCAGTTGTGCCATGGAATTTATTCACTAACTTCCTGACCTGCCTGCCTTTGCACTAATGAGGCAGTCCTTACTCTCATATACTTCCTCTGCTCTTCTAACCCCAGTGGAATTTCCCCAGTGCCATGATCACCCGGAAGGTGGGGGCTGCCCTGGCAGCTGGCTGCACTGTGGTGGTGAAGCCCGCCGAAGACACGCCCTTCTCTGCGCTGGCCCTGGCTGAGGTGAGCTGCTCCCTGTGTTTGCACAAAGCAAACAAAGTCCAAAACTTGATGTTTATCTGGGACAGAAGGAAGCAGTTTGGAGCCTACTTCTTTCCTACGTCTCCTGACACACAGTGTTGTGTTTTCATCTACTGGCAACTATTTTAAGTCAGCTGTAGCTCTTTTGGGGGAAAAAAATGGATGGGGGATTTTCTGACATCTGCAGGACATGTATTTTCTGCCTCCTGTAAAAATGGTATCCGTCATCTTCATTAAATAGGCACTTAAATGTGGATGTTTCTCACATTTAAGGAACGTATTTACCATTCCCATTCCCAGGTCAATCTGTATTCCATGAGATCTTACTCTCTTGATTTGAAAGCCTCAAGTGGCTTCTCGTGTCACTCAGAGTAAAGTTCAGATTCCCTAGTGGCTTTCAAG
This sequence comes from Saimiri boliviensis, assembly GCF_048565385.1. Classification (NCBI taxonomy): domain Eukaryota; kingdom Metazoa; phylum Chordata; class Mammalia; order Primates; family Cebidae; genus Saimiri; species Saimiri boliviensis. The sequence continues at coordinate 162,505,788 of NC_133452.1, forward strand.
GTCCTGTAAGATATCTCTTCCCAACCCCAGTATGCCTCTGACTCGTCCGTCACTCTGGAGCCCCTCACTCTTCATTCATCTTCTTGGAACACTCTGGCCCCTGTCGTGCCCCAGACCCCATCAGACTCGCCCTGCACTCAGACTGTATACTTTCCCTCTGTCTGAAGCACTCTTCCCCAGATACCCACATGACTTGCTTCTTCACGTCTTTATGCAAATGCCACCCTCCCAGGGAGGCCTTCCATGGCCACTCTGTCTGAAAATCACAACTGGGCTGGGCGTGGTGGCTTACGCTTGTAATCCCAGAACTTTGGGAGGCCAAGGCGGGCAGAGCACTTGAGGTCAGGAGTCCGAGACCAGCCTGGCCAACATGGTGAAACCCTGTCTCTACTAAAAATACAAAAATTAGCCGAGCGCAGTGGCATATGCCTGTAATTCCAGCTACTCAGAAGGCTGAGGCAGGAGAATCACTTGAACCTGGGAGGCAGAGGTTGAAGTGAGCTGAGATTGTGTCACTGCACTCCAGCCCAGGTGACGGAGAGAGACTCTGTCTCAAAAAAAGAAAAATCACAACCTCACACTCCGATGCTCCTGCTCCCCTTCTCTGCTTTGCTTTTTTCCTGAAACCACCTACTCTGTCACTATTTGTAGGTGTTTTCAGTGGGCAGGGCTAGGAGATACACATTTACGTGTACACACAGGCACACACACAATACAATGCTGCATGCTGCAGAAATTCCTACAGAAACTTCCAATTCAAATTCAGTTCTATAGAGTTTTTACTTAACTTCTTTTATATCTGCATCTCCTTCTTTCCTGGTTTCTAAGAACTCAGGGAATGACTGAATTAATATTCCATGTATACTAATTACACAGAACAACAGCTTTTGAGTATTAATTTTATTTGGGGTTTTAAAAAATATTAATTTTAATATCATCACCAATGTGCCTATTGGAAATGGATTACTTTTTGGTATTTTCTCTTTCCATTCTCATTTTTAGTAATAAACTCTTATTTTAGAATGTTTTACATCACAGAAACATTGCAGACCGGCGTATTTCCCACATACCCCACACTCAGTTTCTCCTATTACTTACATTAGGATGGCATATTTGTTACAATTAATGAACCAGTCGTGATACATTGTTATTAACTAAAGTCCATACTTTAAAATCCATTGTCAGATTTTATTAGTCTGAACCTAGTCTTCGTTTTCTGTTTCAGGATCTGTTCCAGGATATCACATAACATTTAGTTGTCTTGTCTCCTTAACCCCTCTTGGCTATGAACATTTCTCTGTATTTTAAAATAGTTACGCTGTATCTGCACTGCCAAGACCACAGCCATTACATGCTCTATTCTTTCCAGTTTAACCTTCCTTTAGACTTAGTCCAATAAGCAGCTGTATGTTTATGCTCACCACCACTGCTTATGTCCGTGTCTCTCTGAACCTCATTCTGTAGCAGATTCCTCAGGAAGGGCTCATGGGAGTAATAGTTCCCCTGCTTAAATGTTCACAGTAGTCTGTGCCCGATGTGCTTATAAAGCAGTTTTGCTGGGTATACAATTTTTGGCTTACATTTTTTTTTTTTACTTGATTATCTTAAATATATTCTCCATTTTCTGCTGATATAAAGTGTTGCCTTGAAAATTCAAATGGTAATCTGAGTTTCTTGCCCTTCTAAGTCAACCTGTTTCGTTTTTGCCTACATACACAAAAGTGTTTGGTTGGATTTTTTTCTCCTTTCTCTTTAAAGACCAGTAACGTCACTAGAATATGTCTTTCTGACGATTGCTTTGAGTCCATACTCTAGGTATGCAGTGTGCTCTTTCAGTATGTAGTTTCTAGCCTTTTTGTTTTATATCTCTATAAAGTTTTCAGGACTTGTTCTTCATTGGTTTGGTTTTACTCCTTTAGGAACTCGTATTATCCATGAGTTGAATCTTTTTTATCACTTTCTCTTGTATCTTTTTCATCTTTTCCCTAATTTTAAAAACTATCTCTTTTTTTCCTGGGTACAAAAGATGTGATTTTATTTTTTAATTTTTGTTTCATAGGTTATTGGGGAACCGGTGTTTGGTTACATGATTAAGTTCTTTAGTGGTGATCTGTGAGCTTTTGGTACACCCGTCACCTGAGCAGTACACACTACACACAATTTGTAGTCCCTTATCCCTCACTCCCATCCCACCCTTGCCCCCTGAGGCCCCAAAGTCCATGGTGTCATTCTTAAGCCTTTGCTTCCTCACAGCTTAGCTCCCACTTACACGTGAGAACATACGACATTTAGTTTTCCATTCCTGAGTTACTTCACTTAGAATAATAGTCTCCAGTCTCATCCAGGTCACTGCAGATACCATTACTTCATTCCTTCTTATGGCTGCGTAGTTTTCCATCCTATGTATAAACCACATAGGATGCACTTTATCCACTAGTTGATTATGGGCATTTGGGTTGGTTCCATGGTTTTGCAATTGTGAATTGTGCTGCTATAAACATGAGTGTACAAGTATCTTTTTCGTGTAACGATTTCTTTCCCTCTGGGTAGATAACCAGTAGTGGGATTGCTGGATCAAATGTTTGTTCTACTTTTATTTCTTTAAGGAATCTCCACACTATTTTCCATAGTGTTTGTACTAGTTTATATTCCCACCAGCAATGTAGAAATGTTCCCTGTTCACCGCATCCACGCCAACATCTATTATTTTTTGATTTTTTGACTATGACCAAGCTTGCAGGAGTAATGTATTATTACATTGTGGTTTTTATTTGCATTTCCTTGATCATTACTGATGTTGAGCATTTTTTCATATATTTGTTGGCCATTTGTATATCTTCTTTTGAGAATTGTCTATTCATGTCCTTAGCCCACTTTTTTATGGTATTGTTTGGTTTTTTTGCTTGCTAATCTGTTTGAGTTCATTGCAGATTCTGGATATTAGTCCTTTGTCATATAGATAGATTGTGAAGACTTTCTCCTGCCCTGTGGGTTGTCTGTTTACTCTGTTGACTGCTCCGTTTGCCATGCAAAAGCTCTTCAGTTTAATTAAGTCCCAGCTATTTGTCTTTGTTTTGGTTTCATTTGCTTTTGGGTTCTTGGTCATGAAATCTGGTCGTGGGCCGAGGCCCATGTCTAGAAGGGTTTTTCCAATGTTGTCTTCTAGAATTTTTATAGTTTTAGCACTTAGATCTAAGTCCTTGATTCATCTTGAGTTGATTTTTGTCTAAGGTGAGAGATGAGGACCCAGTTTCATTCTCTTACATGTGGCTAGCCAATTATCCCAGCGCCATTTGTTGAATAGGGTGTCCTTTTCCCGCTTTATGTTTTTGTTTGCTTTATTAAAGATCAGTTGCCTTTAAGTATTTGGCTTTATTTCTGGTCCTCTATTCTGTTCAATTGGTCTGTCTGCCTATTTTATGCCAATAGCATGCTGTTTTGATGATTATGGTCTTACAGTATAGTTTGAAATCAGGTAATGTAATGCTTTCAGATTTATTCTTTTTGCCTAGGATTGCTTTGGCTATGCAGGCTCTTTTTTGGTTCCATATGAATTTTAGTATTTTTTTTTTTAAGACAGAGTTTCACCATGTTGGTCAGGTGGTCTTGAACTCCTGACCTCAGGTGATCCGCCCGCCTTGGCCTCCAAAGTGCTTGGATTACAGGTGTGAGCCACCATGACCAGCCACAATTGTTTTTTCTAGTTCTGTGAAGAATGACAGAGGTATTTTGAGGGGAATTGCACTGAATTTATAGATTGCTTTTGGCAATATGGTTGTTTTCACAATATTGATTCTACCCGTCCACGAGCATGGGATGTATTTCCATTTGATTCTGTCATCTGTGATTTCGTCCAGCAGTGTTTTATAGTTTTCCTTGTAGAGGTCTTTCACCTCCTTGGTTAGATATGTTCCTAAGTATTTTATACAAACATGTTTTTGCAGCTGTTATAAAAGATGTTGAATTCTTGATCTCTCAGCTTGGTTGCTGTTGGCGTATAGAACAGCTACAGATTTGTGCACATTAACATTTTTATCTGGAAACTTTACTGAATTCTTTTTTTTTTTTTTGAGACGGGGTTTCGCTCTTGTTACCCAGGCTGGAGTGCAATGGCGCGATCTCAGCTCACTGCAACCTCCGCCTCCTGGGTTCAAGCAATTCTCCTGCCTCAGCCTCCCTAGTAGCTGGGATTACAGGCACGTGCCACCATGCCCAGCTAATTTTTGTATTTTTAGTAGAGACGGGGTTTCACCATATTGACCAGGATGGTCTCGATCTCTTGACCTCGTGATCCACCTGCCTCGGCCTCCCAAAGTGCTGGGATTACAGGCTTGAGCCACCGCGCCCGGCCCTTTACTGAATTCTTTCATCGGCTCTAGGAGCTTCCTGGAGGAGTGTTCAGGGTTTTCTAGGTAAACAATCATGTTATCAACAAACAGGGGCAGTTTGGCCTCACCGACTTGGATGACCTTTCTTTCTTTCTCTTGTCTGATTGCTCTGGCTAGGACTTCCAGTACTATGTTGAGGAGAAGTGGTGAGAGTGGGCATCCTTGTCTTCTTGTTCCAGTTCTCAAAGGGAATGCTTTCAACTTCTCGCTATTCAATATTATGTTGTCTGTAGGTCTATTATAGATGGCTTATATTACATTGAGGTATGTCCCTGTATGTCCATCTGGCTGAGAGTTTTAATCATAAAGCGATGCTGGATTTTGTTGAATGCTTTTCTGCATCTATTGAGATGATCATGTGATTTTTGTTTTCAATTCTGGTTATGTGGTATATCACATTTATTGACTTGCTTATGTTAAACCATCCTTGCATTCTTGGTATGAAACCCACTTGATCATCTTTTTGATATGTTCTTGGATTTGGTTAGCTAGTATTTTGTTAAGGATTTTTTTTATCTGTGTTCATCAGAGATACAGTCTGTAATTTTTCTTTTTGGCTATGTCCTTTCCTGGTTTTGGTATTAGGGTGATACTGGCTTCACAGAATGATTAAGGGAGGGTTCCCTCTTTCTCTGTCTTGTAGAATAGTGTTAATGGGATTGGTATCAATTCTTCTTTAAATGTCTGGTAGAATTCTGCTGTGAATCCATCTGGTCCTGAACTTTTTTTGTTGGTAATTTCTTTATTACCATTTCAATCTTCCTACTTCTTATTGGTCTGTTCAGGGTATCTCATTCTTTCTGATTTAAGCTAGGAGGGTTGTATGTGTCCTGGAATTTATCCATCTCCTCTAGGTTTTCTAGTTTATGCATGTAACAGTGTTCATAGTAGCCTTGAATGATCTTTCGTACTTCTGTAGTATCAGTTGTAATATCTCCCATTTCATTTCTAGTTGAGCTTATTTGTATATTTCTCTCTTCTCTTCTGGGTTAATCTTGCTAATGTTCTATCAGTTTTATTTGTCTTTTCAAAGAACCAGCTTTTTGTTTCACTTATCTTTTTTATTGTTTGTTTCTGTTTCATTTAGTTCTGCTCTGATCTTGGTTATTTCCTTTCTTCTTCTGGGTTTGGGTTTGGGTTTGGTTTGTTCTCGTTTCTCTAGTTCCTTGAGGTGTGGCCTGCGATTATCTGTTTGTGCTCTTTCAGACTTTTTGATGTCAGCATTTAGGGCCATGAACTTGGCTCTTGGCATTGCCTTTGCTGTATCCCAGAGGTTTTGATAGGTTGTGCCACTGTTCATTCAGTTCAAAGAATTTTTTAATTTCCATCTTGATTTCATTTTTGACCTAATGATCATTCAGGAGCAAGTTATTTAACTTCCATGTATTTGCATGGTTTTGAAGGTTCCTTTTGGAGTTGATTTCCAGCTTTATTTCAGTGTGGTCTGAGAGAGTGCTTGATGTAATTTCCATCTTCTGAAATTCTTCAATAAATCTTCTTAAATTTATTGAGGCTTGTTTTGTGGCCTATCATATGGTCTATCTTAGAGAAAGTTCCATGCGCTAATAAATAGAATGTATATTCTGCAGTTATTGGGTAGAGTCTTCTATAAATATCTGCCAAGTCCCTTTGTTCCAGGGTATAGTTTAAGTCCAGTGTTTCTTTGTTAACTTTCCGTCTTGATGACCTGTCTAGTGCTGTCAGTGGACTATTCAAGTCCCCCATTACTAAACTGATTCTTTCCTATATTCCTTCACCTCATTTCCAAAGTTTTCTGGCTACAGTTCATGTTGGTTATTCTTTTGGGTCTTGGTATAATTTCCTTGTCATCTTTTACCTTGTTTTGAAATTGTAAGTTATGGTTTGAGTATGGGTTTTTTTGTTGTTTGTTCCGTTTTGTTTTTGAGAGGGAATTTCACTCTCATTACCCAAGCTGGAGTGCAATGGTGTGATCTCGGCTTACTACAACCTCTGCCTCCCAGGTTCAAGCCATTCTTCTGCCTCAGCCTCCTGAGTAGCTGGGATTACAGGCACCTGCCACCATACCTGGCTAATTTTTTGTATTTTTAGTAGAGAGGAGGTTTCACCAGGTTGGCCAGGCTGGTCTTGAACTCCTGACCTCAAGCAATCCACCCACCTTGGCCTCCCAGAGTGCCGGGATTACAGGCATGAGCCAATATGCCCAGCCCAGTTTGGGTCTGTTTTGTAGGCATATCTTTCTGACGTGCTTTTGTTGTCTATAGGGATATTATTCTACTTCTTATTATTTTTTCTATTATTTTTTCTTTTTTTTTCTTGAGACAGGGTCTCACTCTGTCACCCAGGTTGGAGTGCAGTGGTGTGATCATGGTTCACTGTAGCCTCAACCTTGAAAGCTCAAGCAGTTCTCCTGCCTCAGCCTCCTGAGTAGCTGGGATCACAGGTGTTGTCAGAAATAAAGCTGTATCATAAGGAAAAGCGAGCACTCAAACAAAACATTTCTCAACAAAGCAAATTTACTTCTGCAGAAGGGTGCATCTTGCATATGGAGCAATGGCGAGAGCATAGAGAGCAAAGGAAAGCAGGGGTTTCTAATTATCTGTAATGCAGCGTCCGCTTCTGTGTCTTTCCCCTTTTTGGCTAGGGTTGGACCACACAATCTAAACAAGGCCTGGTTGGCTAAACTTTCTTAGATAAGGTGGACGCATGATGGGAGAGAGGGGCGAGGAGGAAGGGGTCATCTGCAGTGAACTAGGGAGCCAGTCCTTTCTCAAATAAGGAAAGGAATGTGAGCTGGGGCTCTGGCATGGCTGGGCATGTGGTAAAATCAGAAGAAATGCAGAATGGAAGGTTCGGGGGTACTTGGAATTAAAGAACGAAGAGCAGGCTGTTTGAAGAGGAACCTTGCCGTATCTCACAGGTGTGCACCACCACACCCAGCTAACTTTGTTTTTTTATTTTTTGTAGAGATAGGGTCTCACTATGTTGCCCAGGCTGGTCTAGAACTTCTGGGCTCAAGTGATCCTCCTACTTCGGCCTTCCAAACTGCTGGGGTTTCAAGCATAAGCCACCACACCTAGCTTCTTTTTTATTTTAACAACTTTGTATGGGATTTGACCTCAGTGTTTTTCTCAGAATTTTGTTTACTTTTATGTGAAGTTCATTTTCCTGAACTTTTGGAAGAAGGCCCCATTAGAAACAGCTTCTTTACCTTCACAGAGTACCTGCTGCCTCCTTGTGTGTCGAGAAGAGATAAGGCAGCTTGCTTCCTGAGCCTCTTTCCCCTGCTTGTATCGGCGCCTCCTCACCTTTCTTCACATGGTTCCAGCGGCTGCACTCTCATGCCCTTCAGTCCTTATTGCAGCGTCCCACGTATTCACCTGCCATTGATAAGGCAAGACCCGTTCACTTACAGCTGCTGTCCTCAGATGGAACAGCTGTGGACTATTTGGGGTTCTCGGTTATGGGGTACATCACACAGCCTGTTGCTGCCCCCTGCTTCCTCTCACACAGGTGCTGATAGGACACTCAGGTCTTGTCAATGCAGGTAGTGTATTCTCACCCACTTGTAATTTGTGCTTTATTGTGGAGATACTTTGCCATCTCATCTTGCTGTCAATGTTTGTTATAACTGTGTTGTGAATTGGGTTTGCTAATTGCTGTTTTCATGATGACATTGAGGGAGGTTCACAAACTCTGCTGCTGCCACCATCCTCCCAGAATCTCCAGTCAGATTTATGTAATAAGCTAAGTGTTAATGGATTCTGGAAATTACAATAATTCAGGATATGCCTTATCCAAAGGGAATCTCTACCGAAAGAGCATGAGTGTCCGGCTCGGGCAGCCGTGGGTTTGCACGTGTGTTCTGTTACTCACTAGCACGTGGCCTGGCTGGACTCTTCTCTGCTATGCCTCCCTTCATCGCTTCCCTGGAAAATCACCTTTGGAAAGGCTTTGCCCTGCTGCCCTGCACCTAGTAGGTGCCCACTGAATGCCCCTTTCCAGTTTCCCACCCTTGATTCTACAGCTGATTCAAATAACTTTTTGTTTGGCATCTTTTCTGATTTTTCTCAGGATAGAAATTCTGGGCTTTTTATTTGTTTCTTTGTTTGTTTGAACAGAAGACGGCATTGAAATTTATGCTCTGGCCAGGCGTGGTAGCGCACACCTGTAATCCTAGCACTTTGGGAGGCTGAGGTGGGCGGATCACTTGAGGTCAGGATTTCAAGACAAGCCTGGCCAACATGATGAAACCCTGTATCTACTAAAACTACAAAAATTAGCTGGTGCACACCTGTAATCCTACCTACTCGGAAGACTGAGGCAGGAGAATCACTTGAATCTGGGAGGCGGAAGTTGCAATGAGTGGAGACTGTGTCAATGCACGATAGCGTAGGTGACAGAGCAAGACTCGGTCTCCAGAAAAAAAAGAATGAAAGAGACTTATACGCTAGGATTTTTTTTTTTTTTTTTTTTTTTTGAGACAGGTTCTTGCTCTGTTTCCCAGGCTGGAGTGCAGTGGTGTGATCTTGGTTCACTGTAACCTCACCCTCCAGGGTTCAAGTGATCCTCCCACCTCTGCCTCCACAAGTGCTGGGATTACAGGCGTGAGCCATCGAGCCTGGTAGAAATTTTACTGTAATGATGTTTAACAACACAGTAATATTAATGTGACTTTAGCACTAATAAGAATTGTATCTAAGTTCCAAATATGTTCTTACTCTGTCCCCAGTGTCAGCTTAATTTTTTTCCCATTACTTTTTGGATTAAACATCTTATTTATTCCTTTTTTCCTTTCTTTTCAGTTTGACAAATTGTTTGCTGTTTCTCTTTATAGCTTGCAAGCCAGGCTGGAATTCCTCCGGGCGTCTACAACGTCATTCCCTGCTCTCGAAAGAATGCCACAGAAGTAGGGGAGGCGATTTGCACGGATCCTCTGGTGTCCAAAATTTCCTTTACCGGTTCGACAACTACAGGAAAGGTATGTGACTCAAGTCTCAAAGAAAACAAATGTCTTCCTAATATTTTATCTTGATAGGTTACAAAAGTACTATTTCATTCTGATCACCAATTTTGGAAAGATTTCCAGCAGAGTATTGAAAGCTCTGTTGCAAGCCAGGCATGGTGGCTCACGCCTGTAATTCTACCACTTTGGGAGGCTGAAGTGAGCAGATCACTAGAGGCCAGGAGTTCAAGACCAGTCTGGCCAACATGGTGAAACCCCGTCTCTACAGAATATACAAAGATTAACGAGGCATGGTGGTGCACACCTGTAATCCCAGGGACTCAGGTGGCTGAGGCTTGAGAATCACTTGAACCCAGGAGGCGGAGGTTGCAGTGAGCGAGTCTGCACCACTGCACTTTAGATTGAGTGACAGAGCAAGACTCTAAAAAAAAAAAAAAAAAAAAAAAAAAGGTCTGTTGGTTGAATAAAGTACTATCTGACCATCCTCTGGAGACATTTTTGACAGTTCTTTATGGCATGACATAGGTTCCCGCTTGAAGAAAACCAAAGAAATTGGGGCAGCAATGGGCCCATTATTTTTTGCATTATCTGTTGTATGTGATGGAACTCACGTTTCTTTTAATAATCTAGAATTAGAGATTCTAGAAACACACAATTAATGTTGAAATGGATGTTTCTGAATTGAACAAAAATTGTGTTTAGTCTAAAAATACTTAGAGAAATGGAAAGGTCTTTTTCTTTGAGGTTTTTTCCCCTTAAATAATGAAATGTTCTTTTGTTGTTGTTGTTTTAAATAAAGATGGGGTTTCACCATGATGGCCAGGCTGGTCTTAAACTTCCGACCTCAGGTGATCCACCCACCTCAGCCTCCCAGAGTGCTAGGATTACAGTTGTGAGCCACCACACCTGGCTATAATAAAAGGTTCTTTCCTGAAAACTTAACATGCGTGCCTGTAAGTAGATATTCATTTATCCTTTTAAATGTCCCAAAGAGAAGAAATCAAAGTAGAACAAAAGTTTTTGTTTATGGTGTTTCTCTTCAGAAGGTGTGCTTTTTTTCTACTGGTTTACATATACACATACACATATATGTGTCTACTCATACTGTTCGGCCAAGGCAAGAGGATCGCTTGAGCCCAAGGAGGTCAAGACCAACCTAGGCAACATGGTGAAGCCTTGTCTCTACAAAACAAAACAAAACAACCAGGCTTGGTGGCACACACCTGTACTCCCAGCTTCTTGGGAGGCTGAGGTGAGAGGATCACCTGAGCCTGGGAGGTCCAGGCTGCAGTGAGTCGTGATCTCACCACTGCACTCCAGCCTGGGCAATATGTGTGAGACCCCATTTCAAAAAATAATAAAACTTAAAAAGTCTAATTTCAAAGCTCTTGTAAATCTGTGGTCATTTTAGAAACCATGAGAAGCAGGAAGGAATAATATAATTTTTTTTTTTTTGAGACAGTTGCCCTGTTGCCTAGGCTGGAGTGCAATGATGTGTTCTTGTCTCACTGTAACCTCCGCTTCCTGGGTTCAAAAGATTCCTGTGCCTTAGCCTCTTGAATAGCTACGATTACAGGCATGTGCCACCACGCCTGGCTAATTTTTGTATTATCTGTAGAGATGAGGTTTCGCCATGTTGGCCAGGCTGGTCTGCAACTCCTGGCCTCAAGTGATCCTCCTTCCTATTTTTAACTATTTTGAAAAATAGTTAATGTTGCGTCCAATAAAGAAATACGTTTCGTCTTAAAATTTGAATGACTTTGTTGAACAGTCATGTTTTAGAAAAGATTGTTGATTTTGATTGCTGAAATATTACCATTTGATTGCTGAAATATTAACATAAGGGCACGTACAGGGTACCCACACAGGCCCAGCTTTCCAGCCACTCTGGGTTTTTACCAAGAACCATGTCACAATACTCATGACGCCAGAGTGCACATCACTTCAGGGACAATCCTAGAGCCACCTTGGGCTTGTCACCACTGCCTGTTTCTCTTGAGTCATCTCAAGTGTGGTCCCGTCTTTCCTGAAGCCATGACCAGACAAAGACCTACTATCCTTAATAAAGCACTTAAACATTCCCGTGCAGCTCCTTAGGCTATGAAATCTCCTGCTGGATATTTAAACTGTAATAGCTACGTGTATCAAAAGCCTTACGATCGTACACTGAACTAGCAATTCTAATGTTCATCCTGAAGGAATAATCAGTGTTGTTTTAGCAGCAAGGATGGAAACAACCTAAATGTGCAACAGCTGGGGCCTGGATGCATAAATGACAGAGCAGCCATGCAAGGGGATACCATTCAGGCATCTAAAGCAGAGTTCTAGGCTGGGGACAGTGGCTCACGCCTGCAATCCCTGCACTTTGGGAGGCCGAGGCAGCAGATCAGTTGAGGTCAGGAGTTCAAGACCAGCCTGGCCAACATGGCAAAACCCCATCCCTAATAAATATGCAAAAATCAGCCAGGTGTGGTGGTGCATGCCTGTAATCCCAGCTGCTCGGGATCCCAGGTACTCAGGAGGCTGAGGCAGAAGAATCACTTGAAACCAGAAGGTGGAGGTTGCAGTAACTGGAGTTTGTGCCACTGCACTCCAGTCTGGGCAACAGAGTGAGACTCCATTACAAATAATAATAATAATAATAATAATAATAATAATAAAAAATAAGTGAAGTTCTAGAAACACATGCTGACAAGAGATCTTCATATTACAGTGTCACATTAAAGGAGCAAGGCATAAAGTATTAAGAGTTAAGATAGACGTCCCAAATATGTGACTCATTGGGAAGATAAAGCAGGTGACAAAACTGTTTAATTATATAATTGTACCATCCAGTTTTGTTTTGTTTTTTTAAATAAAATGTACATTTAAAAAAATGTAACCTGCATGGCTAAATTCTAAATGGATATACTTTAAAATGCTATCAGTGCAAGCTATGGGCTGTGGGATACTAGGTGATTTTATTACCTTATCACTATGAGTTTTAAGCCCATCATGTAATTGTTTTAAATAGATAATACACTTACTTCTATGGTTCAGAAAGTAAGACAGTATCAGTGTTTACTGTGATGTCTCATCCTTTCCCCAGCCCTCACTCCCTCCCCTTTTCTATAAGTAATGATTTTTAGTGTCTTGTCATCCCCGTGTTTCTTTTACTAGTTTATTTATTTAGTTAGTTTTTCAAGTGGAGACTCACAATGTTGCCCAGGCTGGTCTGGAACCCCTGGCCTCAAGTAATCCTCCCACCTCAGCCTCTTAAAGTGCTGGGATTTCAGGTGCACACTACCATACCCAGCCTCTTCCCAATGTTTCTTTATCAAATACAAACATAAATTTATATTCTTATTTCTCCCTTTTCTTATGGACAGACTTACCCACTTATCCCATGTATGCTACTCTGCACCTTGCTTTTTTCACACTGTTAATTTTTTTAAACAAAAGCTTAAGAGTCCCGGTAGCGGATTTCTGTGCTCACTCATTCTCTCCTCTGCTCACAGGTCCTGTTGCACCATGCAGCAAACTCTGTGAAAAGGGTGTCCATGGAGCTGGGTGGCCTCGCTCCATTTATAGTATTTGACAGTGCCAACGTGGACCAGGCCGTGGCAGGGGCAATGGCCTCTAAATTTAGGAACGCTGGACAGGTGAGTCCTGGAGAGTATTTCAGGATGTGTGTGTGTGCATGTGTGAGTGTGTATGTTTGTGAGAGTGTGTGCATGTGTGAGTGTGAATGTTTGTGAGTGTGTGCCTGTGTGTGAATGTTTGTGTTATGTGTGCTTGTGTGTATGTTTGTGTGCATGTGTGTGTGCATGTGGGTGAATGTGAGTGTATGCCTGTGAATGTGTTGTGTGTGCATGTGTGTATGCATGTGTGAATGTATTTTGTGCATGTGTGTGTGAATGTGTGTGCATGTGTGAGTGTGAATGTGTGTGCCTGTGTGTGAATGTCTATGTGCATGTGTGTGAATGTGTGTGCATGTGTGTATCTTTGAGTGTGCCTGTGTGAGTGTGAATGTGAGTGTTGTGTGTGCATGTGTGTGTATGTGTGTACATGTGTGAGTGTGAATGTTTGTGAGTGTGTGTGTGGATTACAAAGATCGCACCACCTCTCCTGCCTTATATCCCAGAAGGAAACTTTTCGGTTCCTTCCGTTATTCATTCTTTATTCACTGATTCTTTCAGCAAGTATTTAATGTGTGCCTTCCTTTTTTTTTTTTTTTTAAACCAGGGACTATACTAGGCTCAGAGGGCCTCCCAAAAGTACAGTCCAGTCCCTGGCTTCAAAGAGTTTTCTGAACAGCAGATGCCCTGTAGTCAAATTGTTCTCTCTTTTCTTCTTTCCCCTGCCCTTTGAATCTGGTTATTTTTATAGTTTTCTCTCATTGATCTTTTCTCTATTGAATGATAAAATCATCTGCTCAGACACAGAACAGCCTTGAACAGCTGGGGTCTCTGAGGCCCACAGTGCTAAGGGAAAGAAGGTAAGAAAATGTGGAGGGTGGTGGCAGGGAAAACTCAAAACCCTGCTGCCTGCTATGACCTAGTGAGGCCTCGCTCTCGAGATGGAGGCCGCATCAAAGGTGCCCTCCACAGGGACAGGCCCATGCCAGCAGTGTTTCGGAGGGGTTCTGATTTCCCAGCCTGTCCTGGGGGAGCCGAGGCCTGAGCTCGTGTCTTCATAGGAAATCCTGGAATATGTGATCTATCCGGGACCTTCACAGTTATCTGCTCTACAGACATTGCATTTTACAGATAAGGAAATGAAACTCTTGAAAGAAAAAGTGACTTGCGGTCAGACATCCCTGGGCCATTGTCTCAACTCTGCTGAGGAGCTGGGACTCTGATCCAAGGAGCTGGGACTCTGTCTTCCACTTCTACGATCTTGCCTTCTTAAATATGCTTCAGCATTTCATCGTAAGGGTGCCACCAGTATGCAATTTTAAATGCATTCTAGAAACAGAGTAAATACCCCTGAAAGGTTACATTGTAACAAAGTTATGAAATGTTGCATGATATTCTCTATCAAATGATCTTCATCCTTGCTTTGGCCTTTGGTAAAAAAGTTTTTCCCTTTCACATAAGCTAAATCAGCTTGGTTTTGTCAGAAATAGGTATATTTTCCTTCATAAACACAAAATGTCAGTATGTGTTACCATCAGTTACACTAAAAGGCTACATACAACTTAAGGATAGGTATGGTGGCTCACAGCTGTCATCCCAGCACTTTGGGAGGCCAAGGCAGGAGGATCACTTGAGCCCAGGAGCTGGAGACCAGCCTGGGCAACAGAGTGAGACTCTGTCTCTACACACTTTTTTATTTTTGAAACAGAGTCTCCCTCTGTTGCCCAGGCTGCAGTGCAGTGGTGCGATCTCAGCTCACTGCAACCTCCACCTCCCAGGTTCAAGAGATCCTCCTGCCTCAGCCTCCCGAGTGACTGGGATACAGGTGTGCACATCACACCCAGCTAATGTTTGTGTTTTTAGTACAGACAGGTTTCACTGTGTTGGCCAGGCCAGTCTCGAACTCCTGACCTCAGGTGATCCACCCACCAGCCTCGCAAAGAGCTGACTATAGGCGTGAGCCACTGTGTGCAGCCAAAAAAATTTAAAATTTACCTGGGCATGGTGGCAAGTGCCTACAGTCCCACATACTTGGTGGGCTGAGGTGGAAGAATCCCTTGAGCCTTGGAGGTCAAGGCTACAGTGAACTCACCACTACTGCACTCCAGCCTGGGCAACAGACTGAGACCCTGTCTCAAAAAAAGAAAAGAAAAGTGTATCAGTTGGTGTTGGACCATATTCCTCGTACCCTCTGCGGCAGCATCCCGGTCTCCCAGGAGAACTGCATTCTTCCCCCTTCCCTCCCCCAACCCCGCCATTGTTTTATTATGGCTTATCGAAGCCATTTGAAAAAAACACGGATTGGGCGGCTTTTTTCCCTTTTGTTTTACATACAGGTCCTTACTGCCATCTAATCACAGGTGCGTAACAGCTGTGGAGGGAACTGGAGAGGGACATGTGCTGACTCAGTGCTTTTATCTTTGAGGCCAAGCCCACGTGAGGAGGAAAATGGCAGGTTGCACACAGACAGAACCACAGGGGAAGTGTTTTCACGGGAGGCAGCTTCTGACAGACTGTGTGGGTGTTTTTGTCTCCTGTCTAGACTTGTGTTTGCTCAAACCGATTCTTGGTGCAAAGGGGCATCCATGATGCCTTTGTAAAAGCATTTGCCGAGGCCATCAAGAAGAACCTGCGTGTAGGTAATGGATTTGAGGAAGGAACTACTCAGGGCCCGTTAATTAATGAAAAAGCGGTAGAAAAGGTAAGTTTATTGTATTATTGGTAGTAAATTTCATGGTTTCAGTATCAAATGCTTAATCAGCAAGAAACACTGGCTGGAGCATGTGGGGACAGACATAAGAGGGGTGGGTTGACAGAACGTTACAGCTAGACAGGAGGAATAAGCTCTGGTGTTCTCTAGCACTGTAGGCTGCCTGTAATTAGCAACAATGTATTGTGTATTTTCCAATAGCTTTTATTAGAAGAGTGGATTTTAAACGTTTCCAGTACAAAGAAAGTATCAATATTTGAGGCGACAGATGTGCTGACTACCCTGATTTGGTCATCACATATTGTACACATAAATCAAAGTATCACACCATACACCCCAAATAATGTCCAATTATAATCTGTCAATTAAAGTTAATACCAGCTAAAAAATAAATGATGTTGGAAGGGAAAAAAGTGAAAATAAATGTTAAAGAAAGCACAAAGTATGAGAGATCTACATCTCTACATGGAGTAGATGGAGTTTTCAACTATATTTTCATTAAAAAACTGCAAAAGTTAAAATAAGTTAAAAAATAATAACAGCTAAAAAGAATGATGTTGAAAAGAAAAAAAAAAAAAAACTGAAAACAAAAAAGTCACTTTGGTAAAGTGCCCAGCAATCCTATGTGGAAAACGGTGGAGAAACCCAGGAAAAGTGAGTTTCTGCCTCCCGGTTTCGGAGTCGCGGGCATCGTCTGGGCATGAGCTGCTGGGGCCCTGCCATGGCACCGAGGCCTCCTGCAGTCTTCCCCACAGGTCTTTACTGCCCTCCATAAATTTTGTTACAGTGGTGGTAATTCTATGCTTCACTGCCTCAGCAAGTAGGATCTTGAGACAAAGTTTATTCCTCTTTTGGAATACCTATGGAACGGAAGACTGGCTTTGTTTTGAGACAGTTTGCATTTCAGCTATAATTCTGACGTCCTGTTCTTTCTTTTCTTGATGAAAAAATCCTGGTCAAGAACACGCCTTGGTGAAAGTATCCCAGCCCGGGGCGCAGGATCGCAGATGCCATGTTCAGGATTTAGAGATGTTGAAGGGAAACTGCTTTTAAGAAGAATTTGTTTATTTTAAAAAAAGTTCTAATCCACACTACTGGCTATATGAGACTTCTCTCCTTATTCTACTGTTTTAAAAAAAAATCCTTTCTGGAGTGACAAGAAACTTTCTTATATCAAACATCCAGTATTTTTTTTTTTTTTTTGAGACAGAGTCTCGCTCCGTTGCCTAGGCTGGAGTACAATAGTGCGATCTCAGCGCACTGCAACCTCTGCCTCACTGGGTTGAAGTCCTGCCTCCACCTCCTGAGTAGCTAGGATTACAGATGCCTTCCACCATGCCCGGCTAATTTTTATCTTTTTAGTAGAGATGGTGTTTCACCATGTTGGCCAGGCTGGTCTCAAACTCCTGACCTCAGGTGATCCACCTGCCTCAGCCTCCCTAATTTCTGGGATTACAGGCATGAGCCACCACACCCACCCAGAAATGGTTTTAATGGAATATTTCAAATCAGGAAGACAGTAGAAGCTGAAGATTCTGTGTGGGAAAGAAAGGAGGAGAGGTTGCTGGAGGGAGACACACAGTGAACACACAGCCAGCCCCTCGGTGTACCTGAAGAACCAGAAGCAGGTGAGAGCCGAGTCAGTACTCAGCACAGGAAGCACAGCGAAGCACAAGGAGTGAGAGCCAAGTCAGTACTCAGCACGGGAAGCACAGCAAAGAACCAGAAGCAGGTGAGAGCCGAGTCAGTATTTGGCACGGGAAGCACAGCGAAGCACCAAAAGTGAGAGCCGAGTCAGTACTCAGCACGGGAAGCACAGCAAAGCACCAAAAGTGAGAGCCGAGTCAGTACTCAGCACGGGAAGCACAGCAAAGAACCAGAAGTGAGAGCCGAGTCAGTACTCAGCACGGGAAGCACAGCGAAGAACCAGAAGCAGGTGAGAGCCAAGTCAGTACTCAGCACGGGAAGCATAGTGGAGAACCAGAAGTGAGAGCCAAGTCAGTACTCAGCACGGGAAGCATAATGAAGAACCAGAAGTGAGAGCCAAGTCAGTACTCAGCACGGGAAGCATAGTGGAGAACCAGAAGTGAGAGCCAAGTCAGTACTCGGCACGGGAAGCAGTCAGACCGCTGCTCCTCAGCCTCCTCAGAGCCTAAGAGCCAAGCCCTGACTCCATGGCTGCCTCCACCCCATGGGTGTCGACTCGGCTGAACCCACATCCATTGCCTTGGGAAACACAGGGAAGCATCGAGGTTTGACAAAGTTCTGATAAATTTCTAGATACTGCCTTGGGATTGCTCTAGATAAAGAGTAATTAAAGTTTACATTGGTACTACCTGCGTTTTAGAGGTGACTTTGTACCTTGGGGAAAAACCAGAGGTATGCACTTTCTAGTGAAGGCAATTTGGGTCTAGGCCAGCTGTGGTTCCAGTCCTAGAGTGGGGGTCCTTCACTCACACCGTGCCTTCATCAGCTACAGGTGCCTGGGACTCATCCAAGAAGATGGCGTGCTAGTTAACCTGGGTGTTGGTTTATGTGGAGCAGGCCTAGGCACTGGCATTTTTTAAGTGCCCAGGATGATGCTGGCTTGCAGCCGGGCTGAGAAACCATCCTGTCTTGGAGACGTTTTCCTGTCAGGAAAGACACAGATGTGACCCTCCAGACGGTGCTGCATGCCAGGACTTCAAACAAGCAAACCGCGAGATCTCTTTTTTTGCTGGAAAGAAGTTTGGTGGAAACTACTTTGTTTAAAACAGTTCATTGTGTGCCTTTAGTGTACATACTGTCACAGAGTGGGTTCCAGGAAAAGAAAAAAAGTGCACCTCACATTAATATGACAAGAAAAGGGCAAAGCAGATTATATTTGGGGACCAAAAGGGTAGATCCCTGTTAAGTAGAATTCTTTCTAAAATATAAAATTCATAGGAAGTAAGCCGTCCCAGCTAACGGGGATTAGTTGCAGATGATGCACTGTGAGAGCATTGCAGCGGGGCGTGGATGTTCAAAGAGTGAGTCTCAAAGACAGAATGCATCCATGCCTGTACCTACCTTTCGGAAACCCTATAGAAAATTCAGCTGAAGGCCAGGCGTGGTGGTTCACACCTGTAATCCCAGCATTTGGGAGAGTGAGGTGGGTGGATCACTTGAGGTCAGGAGTTCAAGACCAGCCTGACCAATAGTGAAACTCCATCCCTACCAAGAAAAAAAAAAGGCAGAAAAATAAGCCAGACGTGGTAGCAAGCAGCTGTAGTCCCAGGTACTCAGGAGGCTGAGGCAAGAGAACTGCCTGAACCCAGGAGGTGGAGGTTGCAGTGAGCTGAGATCACACCACTGCACTTCAGCCTGAGTAACAAAGTGAAACTCCATCTCAAAAACAAACAAAAAAAAACAGGAAAGTCAGCTGAAAATGGAAGGGAAAACAACTCCAGTGGACCAAAGATTGTATTGAACTTCTGGAACTCAGAAGGGATTATGCCAACAGAAGTCAAAACAGATGGGTCTACCCAGGGGAACCCTGCAGAGGAAGTTGGTGCCACTTTAAATGACAGACCGTTTCTAGATCCTTTCCAGAACTGGTAGGTATAGAAAACAGGGATGGGGCGGGGGAGATGAAGCTGGTGGATTCGACTTTTACACGGTTTTCTCGGTCCTTCCCACCATCCCTCCCTACCACTACTACCACCAAGACAGCAGAGGCATCTTTTCTGGGCAGGACAGTATTTCTGAATAAATACCGTCTTCCTTTGGGGAAGGGAGCTGCTCTTACGTGAAGCCTGTAAGTTACAATAAACCCAAACTTAAAATAGAAAGACCACTCATGCCACACATCCTCAAATGGATCAACCCAGTTCTTTTGTGTGTGTGTGTGCCCCAAACACACTGCTGGGGCTGGGAGGGAGTAGACCAAGTTAGTTTTGACAGCTCAGTCCTTCATTCAGGAAGATGAACAAGCAAGGGTCGTGATGCAGTAACCGTCAACACGTAAGAGGAACGGGCAGGAGGAAGAAACCCAACAGTCCCTGAGGGAAGCAGACACATTAGGGAACTGGAAGGAATTTTCTAAGAATCTCATTGTGTCCTACAGGAGTTCTGAGAAGACAGAACATCTGTAAACTGTTGATAAGAAGGAAGTTCTAGAAAATGAAGCAATGTAAACAAAGTCTGTAGAAATTAGACACGACTGTCACAAGATTCGGTAGCTGAAGATAGGTAATAAAATGTAGGCAATCTCATGGAGTTTAAAGCAAATGATAGAAAGGCAAAAAATATAGTAGAAATGCCAAAAAATCAGAACTAATCTGAACTACTAATACCTGTCACAGTAGTAGGAGCTTTAGAATAAAATATTTGAGAAGATGGAGGAAGTGACATTACCAAGTAAATTATAAATGGAAACTTCTCAGAATTAGGGGAAAATAATTATTCTGCAGATTGAAAGATTTCACCGATTACCATGTAGGATGAATGAAAAGGGAAATATATATATAATTTTAACTATATATATATAGTTAAACATATATATATAATTTTAACTATATATATATAGTTAAACATATATATAATTTTAACTATATATAGTTAAAATTATATATACGTGTGTGTGTATGTGTGTGTGTGTGTGTGTGTATATATATATATATATTCATGTAATCTCCTAGGATCTTCTGTGCTCCCATAGTGTAAAATTTTAGCTATATAGCTATCACATAAAAGGGTGAGAACCATTTTTGGCTCAGACTTCCTCAGCAACACTAGAAGCGGAGAAGGGCACTCTAAGTGCTGAGGGGAAGTTATTTTGAATCAGAATTCTGTACTCAAGCAAATTATCAATCAGGTGGAGTACCAGATAAAACACCAGACACTTGGTGTATGAAAATTCAGAAACTAGACCACACTGGGTGTACTTTTTTAAAACAATTACTTGAGGAGAATGTGTGTGTCAGAAAGCCATAAACACTCAGTTCAGGAGAGAGGACTACATGGCATGCCAGACGCTGGAAATAATGCAGAATGCAATGAAAGCAAATCCCAGAAACAGCTGGGCCGCCGCGCTAGAAAGAAGTGAATATATATCAGACTACTCAACACACAGGAAGATCAAACACAGAGAAGAGATCACAGAGCAAGGATGAAGGTGACGCTCTTGCCTCTGAGTCTCTGCAAACGTTGTTCCTTCTACAAAAGGAAACCCGCATGCTTTATTTTTAACCTTCTTTTAAAGAAAAAAGATAGAACTAGTTCTAGTTTTCTGCAGTTTAAATGTTCTAAAAGATTGTATCATGTCGAAAGCTGTTTTTCTTCCTCACCACGCAGGTGGAGAAACAGGTGAATGATGCTGTTTGTAAAGGGGCCACCGTGGTGACAGGCGGAAAACGACACCAACTTGGGAAAAACTTCTTTGAGCCCACCCTGCTCAGCAATGTCACCCAGGACATGCTCTGCTCTCATGAAGAGACTTTTGGGCCTCTGGCACCAGTTATCAAGTAAGGTCCCCCAGCCAGCGGGGAGACGGGAGGAAGAATAGAAACGAAAAGGGGAAACCCTGAAAGAGATTTCTGTGCTACTTTAAGGGATGGCTAGGAGGTACACAGCTGTGTTGAGTCCATTGAAGAGCAGAGTGCAATTTATGGGCTTTTAAAAAACAAATCCTAACTTATTTGGACCAACAATTCAACAATTTATTTTCTGAGACAAAGAGTTTTACTCTGTACCCCCAGGCTGCAGTTCACTGCAACCTCACTTCCCAGGTTCAAGTGATTTTCTGGCAACAAACATCCTGAGTAGCTAGCTGGGATTACAGGCGCGCGCCACCATGGTCAGCTACTTTTTGTATTTTTAGTAGAGATGGGGTTTCACCAAGTTAGCCAAGATGGTCTCGAACTCCTGACCTCAGGTGATCTGCCCACCTCAGCCTCCCAAAGTGCTGGGATTACAGGTGTGAGCCACCACGCCCAGCCTCAAATTCTTTAATATACTTTTTCTTACGTTCTGCTAGACTCATTTTTTTCTTTTTTTTGAGACGGAGTCTTATTCCATCACCCATGCTGGAATACAGTGGCACAATCTCAGCGATTCTCGTGCCTCAGCCTCCCGCGTAGCTGGGACTACAGGCGCATGCCTGGCTGATTTTTTGTAATTTAGTAGAGACAGGGTTTCACCATGTTGGCCTGGCTGGTTTCGAACTCCTGACCTCAAGCGATCTGCCCGCCTCAGCCTCCCAAAGTTCTGAGATTACAGGTGTGAACCACCACACCCAGACCTGAGCTCATTTTTCTTCTTAACATATTACACTTCCAAGGGTTATTTCATTGGCGTCAATAGAAAATGAACTTTCTGTGCCCTTTCGTTGTCTTTTGTCTCCCATTTCACAAGTAGATAATAATTTAACCTGGATAAAATTCTAGGTCTAACCTTTCAGAGATACTACTCCTTTATCTACTTGGTTTTTTGCATTTTTTTTTTTTTAGATGGAGTGTAACTGTCGCCCAGGCTGGAGTGCAGTAGCATGATCTCAACTCACTGCAACCTCCACCTCTTGCGTTCAAGTGATTCTCTTGCCTCAGCCTTCTGAGTAGCTGGGACTACAGGTGTGTACCACCACACCCAGCTAATTTTTATATTTTTAGTAGAGACCAGGTTTCATCATGTTGGCCAGGCTGGCCTTGAACTCCTGACCTCAAGTGATCCATCCAACTGCCTCAGCCTCCCAAAGTGTTGGAATTGCAGGTGTGAGGTACCACACTCGGCCTCTTAATCTACTTTTATCCAGGGTTGTTGCCAAGAAATCTGATTCTTGCTTCTTTGAAAGGGATCTACTTTTTCTGTCTAGAAATGATTAGAATTCCTCTTGATCTTTGATACTCATAAATTTTACTATCTGGTATGGCACAGTGGGCTTTCTCAGTTGAGGTCCTGATGTCTTTAATACGGTTTTTTTTTGTTGCTGTTGTTGTTTTGAGATGGAGTCTTGCTCTGTCACCCAGGCTGGAGTGCAGTGGTGCGATGCTGGCTCACTGCAGCCTCCGCCTCCTGAGTTTCCCGGTCCTCTGGCATGGCCAGCATTGGATTCAGAGACAGCTGGCAACTGGTGCTGTCCATTCCATCTTATCCAGGACCAGAAATCTTTCTTATTATGTATTTCATTGGCCTTGTTACATCTTGCTTGTGAAGTTTAATTTTTATTCCACTATTGGGGAAATGGACCACTTGAAGAACATTCATCTTCATTGTTTTAATCAAAACTTTTTACCAAAAATGTGAACTGGACGTTTTCACAGGAAACCGAAGGGACACACCGGGTGGGAATGCAGGCTTTGGGGTTGACTGTGATGTAACTGTACACTTTGCTGCTTCATGCCTGTGTGGCCTTGGACCAGCTGACTTTCCTGTGCTGGCTCTGCCCAGCCCCGCTTTGCAAACCCTGCAGAGAGACAGCTGCTTCCCACTGCTCGTAGAGCTCTGAATTTGGAAATTGGCGTGCTTAGAACTTTCTGCCCCAGTTACAGTTCTGGAACAATAGAGAAATGCCACTGACATCTTATTCCTGAAATAAGATTTTAAAGCTAGAAGGGATTGCACGGGCTGCGGTGCAGTCCCTCATTTCAGAGGGGAAGAGACTCCAAGCATCAGGACATTGTTGAGTAGTGGAGGACACATCGGAGCCTGGCCCCAGCCTCTTCTGAACGTTTTCCTTCTGCAACACCAGGCTGGCTTCTAAAATAGTCGTTAAAATTTTTTTTTTTTTTTTTTTGAGACAGAGTCTCATTCTGTCACCCAGGCTGGAGTGCAATGTCACAATCTCAGCTCACCGCAACCTCCACCTCCCGGGTTCAAGGTATTCTCCTGCCTCAGCCTCCCAAGTAGCTGAGATTACAGGCATGCGCTACCACAGCCAGCTAATTTTATATTTTTAGTAGAGACAGAGCTTCTCCATGTTGGTCAGGCTGGTTTCGAAACCCTGACCTCAGGTGATCTGCCCACATTGGCCTCCCAGAGTGCTGAGATTACAGGCATGAGCCACTGCATGGTCAGTAATCCTGTTTTTGTTTAAAGGGATTTTGTTTGTTCTGGTTATCTCACAGTTGCCGGCATGTTGGTCTGCTTTTTTCTTGTTCTCAGTGTTGATTTGGACACGCCAGCCTTGATCACTGAGTTATCTCGGGAAATGGCGTTGCTTTTTTCTGCAATCTGCTCTTGGATCTCTTTGCACAACTCTGATTTACTCCTTGTGATTATTTGGGAAACGAATCAGAAGAAAAGAAAACCAGCTTCCTTTCCTCTCCCCCTTACATACTTTATAACCTATCTTAACTTTGGCAGGTTCGATACAGAGGAGGAGGCTGTAGCCATTGCCAACGCAGCTGATGTTGGGTTAGCAGGTAGGTGTTTGTCCTTGTCAATAGCAGTCCTGATCATTTTTCTCAAGCTCGTGCCAGATGTACCTTTTTTTTTTTTTTTGAGACGGAGTTTCGCTCTTGTTACCCAGGCTGGAGTGCAATGGCACGATCTCGGCTCACCGCAACCTCCGCCTCCTGGGTTCAAGCAATTCTCCTGCCTCAGCCTCCTGAGTAGCTGGGATTACAGGCACACGCCACCATGCCCAGCTAATTTTTCGTATTTTTAGTAGAGACGGGGTTTCACCATGTTGACCAGGATGGTTTCGATCTCTGGACCTCGTGATCCACCCGCCTCGGCCTCCCAAAGTGCTGGGATTACAGGCTTGAGCCACCACGCCCGGCACCCAGATGTACCTTTTAAACCTCACCCTGGGTTTTGAGACAGAAGCTTCAATGAAGTATGCTTTCCAAGTGGTGGAACGGATTTGGATTTGTGCAGGGACCTGTTTTTTTGCCTTGTCCCCATGATACACATTTGGGAGCTCTCGAATTACAGTGTGGGCCAGGGAGAGCTGTGGGGAGAAGAGAATGTGCACATTATTCTACTTTTCTAGGTGGAGAACTGCACACATCTCAAAGTTCCACGTTCTCAGAGACTTATGCCCAGAAATTCCAAGTGCTCTTTCCTCCCTTTTGCCTGGCTCCTGTAAGCCTGACAGAAAAGGAAGGGCATCAGCAAGGAGCGTCAGGGACAGTGAAAGGAGTGAAGGTGGTGTATGCAGTGGTGCCTCGCTGATGGCCGCCATTCCTTTAGTTTGGAGATGGCCCAGGTGGCCACTGCATGCACTCTATAACCCTGAGAAAGTTATGTCATAGCATCCACAGCAGATGAAGTACCGCAGGAGATACAAAGGCATACAAGATACCACGACAGCTCTATAGAAGCTTCTCTAGCTGTAAGAGAACCATTTATACCAAGAGGAACGATAAGCATGCCATGGGGCCCCGCAGAGGTATCATAAAGCTGGAGTAAGATGTGTGCACAAGGACTTCTAACCCTCAGTTCAACGTTCGTCTCTTCCTTCTCAATGGGATGATGATGGAGGAAGGTGTACCCTCAACTAGGTCATAAATGATGGGCAGGATTCTGGTTGTGCAGAAATTGGAGGAGAGAGATTCTGGGCAGAGGGCGCCAAGGGGGTTCAGAAGCAAAGTTAGAAAGGATGAGGAGAGTGCAGCTGACAGGTTTGGAGAGGATGGCTGGTGACTGGAGCAACGGAAGGTGACGCCGGAAATGTTGGATGAAACTCTGCGGGGAGAGGGTGTTGAATACCCACTGAGGAATTTAACCTTGTTTTATAATCAGGAGTCACAGCAAAAGGCTTGGGCAAAAATGTCATGTAGAAATCTAACAGGTGTGCAGAGTGGACTGAGTAGTAGAAAACAGGAAGAGGGTTTTGATGGGAAATTGTGAGAATAGAATGGAAGCAAGAGGTGACTTTCAAAGGTTTTGAGATGAACAAGTGGACAAGACCAACCTGGGATTTAAATGGGCGCAGGGAAGATTCTAGGCCCAAGTGACTGGACAGTCATCAGTGGTGGCCTCATCTTTAGTTGTGATATCTTTAGTGACTATTCTAAATGCTGGTTACGTCTTTTCTCCCGACGGCAGGTTATTTTTACTCTCAGGACCCAGCCCAGATCTGGAGGGTGGCAGAGCAGCTGGAAGTGGGCATGGTTGGCGTCAACGAAGGACTCATTTCCTCTGTGGAGTGCCCTTTTGGTGGAGTGAAGCAATCCGGGCTTGGGCGAGAGGGGTCCAAGTACGGTATCGATGAGTATCTGGAACTCAAGTATGTGTGTTACGGGGGCTTATAGGATTCTTTGGTTCTTTAAAAACATTTTAAAGGAGGCTTACCTACATATATAGGTACGTGCCATCCGTTATTTTAAACAAACTAATAGGTTTTCAGAGTTACGAATTTTTCAAAACTCATCCAGTCCTTGTAATCTTAAGCAGATGCAAATCCTACCCCTGCCCTTAACCTAACTAGGGACCAATACGTGCCACATGCCTGTGGCTGCAGACTCCAGGAGAACCAGCACTGGATGTACAGAATGAGGCCCTGGCTCCCCGCCGCAGCCTGGGCTGCCTGAGGGTAGGCACAGCGCGAGGCAGGCCAGCCCCTCGGCCGTCACGAAGGCTTGATCACTGCCTGGGCAGCGGCACAATTATCCCCCACG
Source organism: Saimiri boliviensis (assembly GCF_048565385.1). Classification (NCBI taxonomy): domain Eukaryota; kingdom Metazoa; phylum Chordata; class Mammalia; order Primates; family Cebidae; genus Saimiri; species Saimiri boliviensis. Next base: position 162,532,028 of record NC_133452.1, read on the forward strand.
TGGCTACAGAATATGGGCCCAGAGCAACTTGAAGGAGACCCTTGCCTGTGACTGGCAGGCAGGTGAGAGGCCCAGCACCCCTCCCCGGCACCTGCCAGCTCAGCACCTGAGACAGCGAATGTGCCTCTGGGGTGCTGCGGCAGTTTTGAGTAAGTCCTCTTTCAAAGGCGATAAATAGCACGGAATTGTCTGTGCTTCTGAGAGACATGAAGGAGCACCTCTCCCTATTCCTGAACCAGTTTTTTACTTGACGTCTTTATTATCCTAAATTTACCGCTGAATTCTATTTTCATTTCTGTCCTGTTTGCCATTTCATTCCCCTTCCTTAAGGAGGTGAGCTGAAGTGTAAAGCAAAGAATAGCAGGAGCAGCTGGGCAGGGTGGAAGTCACGCAGGGGCATGGCCTGGCTCCTTCCTGAGCTGCCTTGTTCTCTGGGGCGAGTGTTCAGCACCTCCTGCCTCCTACATACGGCGGAGATTCCATACGGGCCTTACTTAGCTCCCTGTGGTATCGTGAGCCAGAGAGAAACTAAAAAGTACTTTGCAAAAAAGTGAAAATTCTAAGGACGTACAGAGCCATTGTTACGAGCAGCATTGCCCAGCCCTTTTTTGCCTCCTGGCAATGGCTTTGCCAAGATGGGAGGAGGCCGATTCCTACCTGCCCACCCACCTGCACCTGAATACATGGCTTTCACCTGCAGCCTGTTCTTTCTGTCCTGGTGTGGTGCTGCTCCCTCACCTCCACAAGAGCTAAAGGACTTTCACGACGGTCAGCTCAAAAGGGAAAGAATTTCTGTAATTGCCAATCCAGTCTGCAGAAGAGGCATGAGCCCTTGAATTTCAGGCACCTTTTATCTAGCAAGAGTTTTTACAGCTCATCATTCAAATAGCACACAAGAAACAAAAGCCCCTATGACCGGTGTTGCCTGTCACTCTGAAAGAAAGACTATCATCTTAAACAGATGCAAATCCAATTAAGAAAATTCTAAGTTCTTCTAGACATGCCTCCTCGCCAAGTAAGAATAAAGGTAATTCCTGGCCAAGAAGGTGGAGATGAAGCGCCTTCCTTTCCCCATCTTTCTCTGTGTAGCCTCCACTTACATCCTGTGGTTATTCTGGGTTGTAAAAGGAAAATGCGAATGAAAGTAGTGCTGGATGCAATTACTCCGGAACCGCACCTAGGATTTAACATCCCTCACTGAGCCACGGGGAAGCTATGTTCCAGTGAGTAAAAGTCTGGCAAGTCCCTGCGCACACAGGGAGCTGCCTGACACCTGGCCTGGGGTGTACCCGCCACCTCCCCAAGGAGAAGGAAGAGCTGAAATCCATCTCCTAGGGACACGGCCCTGGCCTGTCAAGAATCACATCCTCAGCATTTTGACAGCATTTTGCTCTTTATTTGTAGAGTTTTTAGGTGGTTTTATATAACATTCTAATTACTTATGATTTAGGTGTATCCATCCTTTTTCTATTAAGAATACAAATGCTCCAGTCTTATTTTCTGTAAGTCTGGATTACTGATGCTGAGCTGTGTGCAGGAATACTTCCTAATATATTTTTTAACATCGTAAGCCAGTGATTCTTTGGTTGGGTGGCAAATATTGAGTCTGCCTGCATATTTGGCTCAGGGGTTCATAAATTGAGGGCCAGAGACTCATTGTAATCTCCTTGATCCATTTTGTCATTAGAGGAACTAGCTTATTGTTTAGTAAAATGGTCCTTGTTTGTGGGAAGAAGGTGAAGTGTTTTTAACTGAACATTTTGTTGTCTTTTAAATAAAGTACCCATATGTGATGCGATTTTAAAAATGAATACATTGTACCACATGGACTAGAAAAGAACCATCAGATCAGGGGTTGGCAAACTATGGCCCACCAAGCAAATCTGGATGACACTTGTTTTTATACAACCCGCGAGCTAAGAATGGTTTATATGTTTTCAAATGATTGGGTAGAAAATCAAAAGAACAACAATATTTCATGGCATCTGAAAATTGTATGGAATTCAGATTTCAGTGTGCATTAATAAAATGTGATCAGAGCATAGCCACCCCTATTCATTTACGGTACGGTCTGGGCCTGCTTTCTTGGCAGAGTTAAATCGTTGGGACAAGGACAGTATAGCCTGCAATGCCTCGAATGTTTACTGGTCATCTCCTTAAAGAAAAAGTGTGTCAGTTCCTGATCTAGACCAGGAGGGAGACATTGACCTTACTTGCGTTGCTCAGGCATTATTTCATTTTACTGGACACCTCCTGTGAAGAAAGTATTTTTCCAGCATTGCTACCCTGAGTTCCCAGAGAAACTTCCCAGTGATGATAACGCAGATGAAATTAGCCGTGTAACAAGAGTCTATTGGCCTTGAAAAAAGTTCTTGAACTTCCTCCAGCTATGCTGGGATTCTCATTAAAGAGCTGATCTGCTTCTGTATATCCATTTCAGTGGCTTTTAAATATGATTTTATGTGAAGTGCTGTTTATTCTACTAAAGAGACGTGGCAAAAGTAAAAATCAGAAGCAAATTTAAGCAAATCTGCTTCATTGTTAACTTCAGTTATACACTTGAAATTGTGCCACATGACTTTTGCCTCTAAAGACTGGAGCCTAGTGTTTTAATTACCTATGTGGAGCTATTTTAAATAGCATTTTACTTGAATAATACTGACGCTGTCATTGTTTCATGCCGTACTTTGTGGGATAAAATTTACGAATGAGTATGGTAAGGAATTTATAAAGTTTTGCTTTTTAAACATGTGGACATAACTTATTTTTCTAGTTTCTGACAATTGTGTGTTTCAGTGTCTAGCCTGCAGACAAGAGTTGTGTGTGCAATTAATAAATGTTCAATGAACAAACTTTCCTCTCCCAGTGTTAAGGTGTCTGGCTGTGCTTTTTCTCCCTGCTTGGTGACCATTTGAGTATTTACTGGATGATATTACACCAGTTTGCATTTGTGTAAAGAGCACTTCCTCCTGAGAGAGCCGTCATCAGTCAGTCCCTCGGGGAAGGAGCTGGCATGTGAAACTAGAAACCCAGAACTCAGAGAAGGGCCTGTCCATGGTATGTGCTCATAGGATGTTTGCTAAGCTGTACCGAGAGTTTACCCAGTTGCAGGGGTGGCAGTCACAGAAAGGGTATAGTCCAGCCATCCAGCTGTCACAGATTGGCCTCTCTCTCTCTCCTACGTGCCCCACTGTTATCCATTATATACTTTTTTTAAACTGTTTTGTTTGTTTGTTTTGGCTTTTGAGATGGAGCATCACTGTGTCGCCCAGGCTGGAGTACAGTGACACGATCTTGGCTCACTGCAACATCTGTTTCCCAGGTTCAAGCAATTCTTGAAGGTTCTGCCTCAGCCTCCTGAGTAGCTGGGATTACAGGTGCCCACCACCATGCCAGGCTAATTTTTGTATTTTTAGTAGAGACAGGGTTTGGCCATGTTGGCCAGGCTAGTCTCAAACTTTGGATCTCAAGTGATCCACCCACCTCGGCCTCCCAGAGTGCTGGGATAACAGGTGCGAGCCACCACCACGCCCAGCCTGTGTTTTTAAAGTATGAGGGAGAAACTTTCTGAAACCTGCTATCCAGATATAATTACTGTTCATTATTTTAGCAATATGTATTTTAATCCAGTGTTCATTTATATTTTAAGAAATTCCATGTGAGTCCAGGCACTGTGGCCTATGCCCGTAATCTTATCACTTTGGGAGGCGAAGGCGGGCAGATCACTTGAGGTCAGGAGTTTGACACCAACCTGGCCAACATGGTGTAACCCCATCTCTACTGAAAATACAAAAAAAATTAGCCATATATGGTGGTGCATGCCTGTAATCCCAGCTACTCGGGAGACTGAGGCAGGAGAATCACTTGGATACAGTAGGTGGAGGTTGCAGTGAGCCAAGGTCTCACCACTGCACTCCAGCCTGGGTGGCAGGGTAAGATTCCATCTCCAAAAAAAAAAAAAAAAAAAAAAAACAACCCAAAAAAGCAAATTTCATGTGGCCTCACTGAATCTCAAATTCTATCAGGAAGCCTTTAACAAAGGTAGGATCTTCACCAGAAGAAAGAACAGCGTCACCAGACTCACGTCTTCCTTCTAGCCCATTTATTTTATGTATTTCTTTTATTCTGCTTTTGATTTTTAAAATTATTTTGCTGCCAGGAGAAACTATCCAGTTGCTTCTCAATGTGTTTTTTACATGCCAGACCTAAGCCTCTGCTTAGAAGAAAATGTATGGTCATCTTCCTGGTATTTCTTTCACTAATTATCATTACATGTTCACCTGTTATAGCTTCTTGATGTCCCATTTAGCTTACAACACATTAAAAAGCAAATTAGTGTGGTTTTTATTAATCAAGTATGGGAAACCTGTAATCCATCACATAAACAGAACCACATGATTATCTCAACAGATGCACAAAAGGCCTTTGACAAAATTCAAGAGCCCTTCATGCTGAAAACTCTTAATAAACTAGGTATTGATAGAACATATCTCCAAATAGTAAGAGCTATTTATGACAAACCCACAGCCAGTATCATACTGCATGGGCAAAAGCTGGAAGGATTTCCTTTGAATACCAGCACACGACAAGGGTGCCCTCTCTCACCACTCCTATTCAACATAGTATTGGAAGTTCTGGCCAGGGCCATCAGGCAAGAAAAAGAAAGAAAGAGTATTCAGTAAGAAAAAGAGGAAGTCTAATTGTCTCTATTTGCAGATGACATGATTTTATATTTGGAAGACCCCATCATCTCAGCCCCAAATCTCCTTAATCTGATAAGCAACTTTAGCAAAGTCTCAGGATACAAAATCAATGTGCAACAATCACAAGCATTCCTATACACCAATAACAGACCGAGAGCCAAATCAGGAGTGAACTCCCATTCACAATTGCTACAAAGAGAATAAAATACCTAGGAATATAACTAACAAGGGATGTAAAGTATCTCTTCAAGTAGAGCTACAAACTACTGCTCAAGGAAATAAGAGAAGACACAAGCAAATGGAGAAATAGTCCATGCTCATGGTTAGGAAGAATCAGTATCATGAAAATGGCCAGACTGCCCAAAGTTAATTTATAGATTCAATGCTGTCCCTATCAAGCTACCATTGACTTTCTTTACAGAATTAGAAAAAACCACCTTAAACTTCATATGGAACCATAAAACAGCCCATATAGCCAAGACAGTCCTAAGCAAAAAGAAACAAAGATGGAGGCATTATGCTACCTGACTTCAAACTATACTGCAAGGCTACAGTAACCAAAACAGCACGATACTGGTACGAAAACAGAGAGATCAATGAAACAGAACAGAGGCCTCAGAAATAATGCCACACACCTACAACCATCTGATCTTTGACAAACCTGACAGAGACAAGCAATGGGGAAAGGATTCCCTGTTTAATAAATCATGTTGGGAAAACTGGCTAGCCATATGCAGAAAGCTGAAACTGGATCCATTCCTTACACCTTACACAAAAATTAACTTTAGATGGTGTAAAGATTTAAACATAAGACCTAACACCATAAAAACCCTAGAAGAAAACCTAGGCAATACCATTCAGGACGTAGGCATAGGCAAGGACTTCATGACTAAAACACCAAAAGCATTGGCAACAAAAGCCGAAATAGACAAATGGGATCTAATTAAACTTAAGAGTTTCTGCACAGCAAAAGAAACAATCATTAGAGTGAACCGGCAACCAATGGGATGGGAAAAAATTTTTGCAATCTACCCATCTGACAAAGGGCTAATATCCAGAATCTACAAAGAACTTAAATTTACAAGAAAAAAAAAAACCCATCAAAAAGTGGGTGAAGGATATAAACAGACACTTCTCAAAAGAAGACATTTGTGCCGCCAACAAACATGAAAAACAGCTCATCGTCACTGATCATTAGAAAAATGCAAATCAAAACCACACTGAGATACCATCTCAAGCCAGTTAGAATGGCAGAATGGCAATCATTAAAAAATAAGGAGACAACAGATACTGGAGAGGATGCGGCATGCAATATTTATAAATGAACAGAAATGGGTTTGGAAACTGGTAAGGATTTACCTATAAGCCATTCATTGTATCAGCTACCTTGGAACGACTTGCCCCAATTTATTATTATTATTTTTTTCTGAACAGGGTTTCACTCTGCCACCCATGCTGGAGTGCAGTGGCGAGACCATGGCTCACTGAAGCCTTGATTGACCCCCTGGGCTCAAGCAGGCCTCTCACCTCTGCCTCCCAAATAGCTGGGACCACAGGCACATGCCACCACACGCAGTTAATTTTTCTTTTTTTTTTTTTGTACAGTCAGGGTCTCACTATGCTGCCCAGACTGGTCTCAAACTTCTGGGTTCAAGCCATCCTCCCACCTCAGCCTCCCAAAGTGCTGGGATTATGGGAGTGCACCATTGTAGCCAGCCCTCATCATCATTTAGAACACAGATGACACCCCTGCCCAGTGGTTTAGTGGATGGGTGTTTTTGTAAATGTCTCACATTATACAATCACATATTGCTCGACAACAGAGATATATTCTGAGAAATGCATCATTAGGTGATGTCGTCCTTGTACAAACATCATAGATGTCACACAAACCGGATGGTACAGCCTCACACACACCTAAGCCATACGGTCTAGCCTCACACACGCCTAAGCTGCACGGTCTAGCCTGGCACACGCCTAAGCCACACGGTCTAGCCTCGCACACGCCTAAGCCGCACGGTCTAGCCTCGCACACGCCTAAGCCGCATGGTCTAGCCTCGCACACGCCTAAGCCATACGGTCTAGCCTCGCACACGCCTAAGCCATACGGTCTAGCCTCGCACACGCCTAAGCCGTATGGTCTAGCCCAGGCGTCCCCAAACTTTTTACACAGGGGGCCAGTTTACTGTCCCTCAGACTGTTGGAGGGCCGCCACATACTGTGCTCCTCTCACTGACCACCAATGAAAGAGGTGCCCCTTCCTGAAGTGTGGCGGGGGGCCGGATAAATGGCCTCAGGGGGCCGCATGCGGCCCGTGGGTCATAGTTTGGGGACACCTGGTCTAGCCTCACACACGCCTAAGCCACACGGTCTAGCCTCGCACACGCCTAAGCCACACGGTCTAGCCTTGCACACACCTAAGCTGTACGGTCTAGCTTATTGCTCCTAGGCTACAAACCTGCACAGCATGGTACTGTACTGAATACTATAGGCAGTTGTAAGACAATGGCAAATATTTATGTATCTAAACATGGGAAGGTACAGTAAAAATCGGGTATGAAAGATTTAAAAACTACACTTGTATAAGGCACTTACCATGAATGGAGCTTGTAGAACTGGAAGTTGCTCTGGGTAAGTGAGTGAGTGAGTGAGTGGTGAGTGAATGTGAAGGCCTAGGACATGACTGTACACTACTGTCGACTTTTAAACACTCTACACCTAGGCTACACTAAATTTATTAAATAATGTTTTTCTGACCGGGCGCAGGAGCTCACACCTGTAATCCCAGCACTTTGGGAGGCCAAGGCAGGCGAATCATGAGGTTAGAACTTTGAGACCAGCCTGGCCAACATGGTGAAGCCTCGTCTCTACTAAAAATAAAAAAGTTAGCCAGGCGTGGTGGCGCACACCTGCAATCCCATCTACTCAGGAGGCTGAGGCAGGAGAATCACTTTAACCCAGGAGGCAGCGTTTGCAGTGAGCCAAGATTGGGCCACTGTACTCCAGCCTGGGCAACAGAGCAAGACACCATCCCAAAAAGTAATATTTTTCTTTCTTTAATAATAAACCTTAGCTTACTGTAAATTACTCTCTAAACTTAAAATTTTTTAACTTTTTGACTCTTATGATCACACTTAGCTTAAAGCACAAACTAACTGCACAACTATATAAAAACATATTCTTTATATCCTTGTTCTATAAGCCTTTTCAATTTTAAATTTTTTAAAAAACTTTTTTGTTCAAAACTAAGACACAATTACACACATTAGCCTAGGCCTACAAAGGGTAAGGTTCATGGATAGCCACCTCGTCATCTTGCCCTGCTGGAAGGTTTTCAGGGGCAGTAACACTCAGGGACAGCTGGGCCCGGTGGCTCACGCCTGTAATCCCAGCACTTCAGGAAGCTGGGGCAGGCAGATCACTTGAGGCCAGGAATTCAAGGCCAGCCTGGGCAACATGACGAAACCCTGTCTCCACAAAAAAACACAAAAATTAGCCAGGTGTGGTGGCACACGCCTGTCGTCTCAGCTACTCGGGCGGCCGAGGTGCGAGGATTGCTTGAGCCTGACATGTCAGTGCTTCAGTGAGCCATGACTGCTCCACTGCACTCCAGCCTGGGTGACAGGGTGAGACCCTGACTCAAAAACCAAACAAACAAACAAACAAAAAAACAAAAAAAACGCCTGGAGCTAGGATAACAATGGCATCTTCTGGAACACTTCCTGAAGGACCAACCCTAGGTTCTTAGGAGTCGTCACACATCAGAAATACGCCTGTGGTCGTCTGCTGGGTTTCTTTTTTCATCACAGATTTGGTTGGAAGCAGATAATGCGCAAAGAGCACTCCTCCGCTAATGAAAGCCTTTTGGTATTGAGGGGCCCATGTTTCCAAAAAGCACTTACTGAGATGTGCATAAACTTCTCAACTCTTCACTGAATTTCCATGGGATTCTTTTCCTTCTCCTGCAGTTTTTTCGTCCTTGCCTCTTCCTCAGGTATGTGCTCCTGTTCCAGTTCCAACGGCTTCTCATTGGTCAATTCCTCAGGAACCACCTGGAGGGGCCCCTCAGTGTCGTCCTCGTCCGCCCCCAGGTTAAAATAGTTTGCCATCTCAACCGCAGCCTTGAGGATTTTTGCACCCTCCTCGTCCTCGGCAAATCCTTGGAAGTCATGGATGAAACTCTTGACTGTCTTCTTCCAGATGTCACTTATACATTCCTTGGTGACATCACCCCAAGCCCAAGCAAGGGTCCTGATGGAGTCATAGATGGAACCCTCTCGGAACTGCATCAGCGTCTTCTCCATGTGTTTTTCTTGTTGCAGCAATAACCCGAGCAAAGGTTCTCCTCCTCCGGCAGTGGGCCTTAAAAGCTGCTGTAACCCCTTGACCCATTGGTTGGTAGTCATTAATTTCTTGTTTCAAGATTAGTCACTTGATGTGGCCTCTTACCGGCAACAGTAGCCATGGATTTTGTACGCTCGGAGACCATGATGAGCAGAGCAACAGGAGATTAAATCAAGCACAAGAGAAAATAATGCAATCAAGAGACACCACAAACCAGACATTTATGAGGCTACTGCTGGTATAACCCGACATCCGTTTGCTTTGTTTCTGAGACAGGGTCTCACTCTGTCACCTAGGCTGGAGTGCAGAGGCACCGTCACAGCTCACTGCAGCCTTAACCTCCTGGGTTCAAGCGATCCTCCTACCTCAGCCTCCTGAGTAGCTGAGTCTACAGGCACACGCCACCACACGCATCTAACTTTTTTAAACATGTTTTTTTTAATCGAGATGGGGTCTCACCACGTTGTCCTGGGCCCAAACAATCCTCCAGCCTCAGCCTCCCAAAGTGCTGGGATAATAGGAGTGGACCACTGCACCCAGCATACTGTTTTACAGTAAATGTTTTTTATATGTAGAAGGAGCACACTCTGAAATAATAATGAAAAGTACAGTATAATAAATACAGAAACCAGCAGCATGGTCATTTATGATCCAGTATCATATACTGCACATAATTCTATGTGCTATACTGTTACACAACTGGGAATGCAGATTTGTTTCCACCAGCATCGTCACAGATATGCGAGTGATGCACTGGGCTGCATTGGACTTTACGACGGCTACATCACTAGGGGACAGGAACTTTTCAGCTCCATTATCCTTTCATGGGACCGTAAGTCATATATGCAGTCCGTCAACGACAGAAACATCACTAAGCATGGTGTCACCATGTAAAGCTAAGTGCTCTCCTCCTGCTACGGTAACATCTCAGTCCTGCAACCTGGGTTCATCATCTTTAGAACGGAGGCTTCAAATAAAGGAAGTTCACTGCTCACTAATCTCAACTCAAAAAGAGAGGCTCCAGGGACCCACTGATTGGAGAAATGGTGACTTGACTTTTTCTTTCCTTTCTTAACTTTGTTCCTGATTTTAATGGAAATGTTTTTCTTATTTCACTGTTGATTGTATGAGTCTGGCCTTTCCTCCTCAACATCTTTTAACTTTTAATTTTGAAATGATTGTAAATTCATAGAAGTTGCAAAGATAATGCAGAGTCTCGTGTTCCCTTCACCCAACGGTTTGCTTATTACCTATGTAATATAGTATCAAATTTAGAGACAGGGTTTCTCCATGTTGGCCAGGCTGGTCTCGAACTCCAGACCTCAGGTGATCTGCCTGCCTTGGCCTCCCAAAGTGCTGGGATTACAGGCATGAGCCGCCGTGCCCAGCCCCAATTTCACTCGTTTTTATGTGCACTCTTGTAAGTGTTCATATAGCTCTACCCATTTTATCACATCAGCAGGTAGATTTATGCAGGCACCACCTGAAACAAGACACAGAACTGTTTCCTCTCTACCTAGGAACTCGCTTGCAGTATCTCTTCATAACTGACTTTGAAAGTAACTTGGCAAAATTGGTTGCTTTTTTAAACTTTCATTTCACTATAATATACAAAAAAAGGATACATATTTGAGGATGTGAATAGCTCAATGAATTCTCAGAAACAACACACTCTGTAACCAGCACCCAGAACCATGAACTACTACCAGTCCCTGCTTGTGGCCGCTTCTGAAATGACTGTTTCTCAGTGAAGTCACCGAGGCTACAGGTATCTCTTGTTGGTTTTGAGGACTTAATGTTGGGAAACATCTCATTTTTCCTCGAAGATCAACAGGATAATACTTCACTTTGGGAACCTTTAAAATAAGACTTTCATGCTAAGCCTTAGGCTGATTAAGTTACCTCTGCATATTAGTTTGCATTGCTGTAACAAAATACCAGACTGGGTGGCTTACGCAACAGATATTTATTTTCTCAGAGTTCTGGATGCCAGAAGACCAAGATCAAGGTGTTGGCAGGTTTGGTTTCTCCTGACACCCCTCATCTTGGCTTGTAGATGGCCACCTTCTTGCCGTGTCCTCTCGCGATCTTTCCTCTGTGTCTGTGTGCCCTGATGTCTCCCTGCAGGTCCTAATCTCTTCTAATAAGAAAACCAGTTGAAGCCAGGCGAGGTGGCTCAAGCCTGTAATCCCAGAACTTTGGGAGGCTAAGGCAGGCAGATCACAAGGTCAGGAGTTCGAGACCAGCCTGGCCAACATGGTGAAACCCCATCTCTACTAAAAATACAAAAATTAGCTGGGCATGGTGGCATGTGCCTGTAGTCCAAGCTACTCAGGAAGCTGAGGCAAGAGAACTGTTTGAACCCAGTAGGTGGAGGTTGCAGTGAGCCAAGATGGCGCCACTGCCCTCCAGCCTGGGTGACAGAGTGAGACTATCTCAAAACAAATAAAAGGAAAGAAAGAAAACCAGTTGATTTGAATTAGGATTCACCCTAATGGCCTCATTTTACTCATTTTAACTGAATCACCTCTTCAAAGGTTCTATCTCCAAACACATCTGAGGTACTGGGGGTTAGAGCTTCAACCTATGAATTTTGAAGTAACACAATTAATTTAGTTGGCTGGGCACAGTGGTTCACACCTGTAATACCAGCACTTTGGGAGACTGAGGTGGGTGGATCATTTGAGGTCAGGAGTTCCAGGCCAGCCTGGCCAACATGGTGAAACTCCGTCTCTATTAGCCACGTGTGGTGGTGTGTGCCTATAATCCCAGCTACCTGGGAGGCTGAAGCAGGAGAATCGCTTCGACTGGGGAGGCAGAGGTTGCAGTGAGCCAAGATCATGCCATTGCACTCTAGCCTTGGCAACAGAGTGAGACTCCATCTTAAAACAAAGAAAAAAGAAAAAAGGTCATTTAGTCCACAACACTGAAGAAACATTTTTTTAAATTCCTTTATTTTCTGGCCAGTCATGGTGGCTCATGCCTCTAGTCCTAGCACTTTGGGAGGCTGACGCAGGTGGATCATTTGAGGCCAGGAGTTCAAGACTAGCCTTGCCAGGGCCGGGCACGGTGGCTCAAGCTTGTAATCCCAGCACTTTGGGAGACCGAGGCGGGTGGATCACGAGGTCAAGAGATCGAGACCATCCTGGTCAACATGGTGAAACCCCGTCTCTACTAAAAATACAAAAAATTAGCTGGGCATGGTGGCACATGCCTGTAATCCCAGCTACTCAGAAGGCTGAGGCAGGAGAATTGCCTGAACCCAGGAGGCGGAGGTTGCGGTGAGCCGAGATCGCGCCACTGCACTCCAGCCTGGGTAACAAGAGTGAAACTCTGTCTCAAAAAAAAAAAAAAGACTAGCCTTGCCAACATGGTGAAACCCAGTCTCTACTAAAAATATAAAAAGTAGCCGAGTGTGGTAGAACACATCTGTAATCCCAGCTACTCAGGTAGCTGAGGCACAAGAATCACTTGAACTGAGGAGGCATAGGTTTCAATAAGTGAGATTGTACCACTGTACTCCAGCCTGGGCGACAGAGAGAGACTCTGCCTCAATAAATAAATAAATAACAATTTTAGTTTCAGTAATGGAAAGTCATCATTGTTGAGATTATAAAGATTTGGTTCCCTCACTTAGCCTAGTATTTGCTGTCTCAGTAAACTAATGCAGAACTCTTACAGGACTGAAGATGATACAGGAGCCACTTAATGAGTTTAACTACAATGCCCCTATTCCCATTCTGAATACCGCAACAAGCATTTGCCTCAGCAAAATTATGTGAACAAATGTGAACTTGAAAGAGCCAATCCTTCAAGATAAATCCACAGTGGTTAACTGGGCCTTAATTTAAAACAGGCCTAAGTGGGACACCCCCACACACACACACACTGTGGCTCAAACCTGTAATCTCGACACTTTGGGAGGCAGAGGCAGGTAGATCACTTGAGCAGAGGAGTTTGAGAGGAGCCTGGATAGCACTGTGAGACCCCCATCTCTAAAAAAATTAGCCCCCACCTGTAGTCCCCACTACTCAGGAAGCTGAGAGGTGAGAGGATCACGTGAGCCTGGGAGGTCCATGCTGCAGTGAGCCATGATGGCACCACTGCACTCCAGCCTGGGTGACAGAGTAGGACCCTGTCTCAAACAATCAAAAACACCTAAGTGATTATTTGCTAACTAGATGTCACACACATGCTCCTGTTCCCCAAAAACCCACACATTTGTTCCATCTGGGGACTCCAGAGCTCACCTGAACCAATCAATCAGAGCTTACCTGCCTTAACCAATCAGGGCTCAACTGTATCAACCAACCAGAACGCAGCTACACTGACCAATCAGAACTAAGCAAGTTTCATTCCTTCATTTACATATGGACCTGATTGGAAACCTGGGTGGAATTTTGCTGTAAATCCAGAACCCTTGCTTTGCTTTTTTTTTTGAGATGGAGTTTCGCTCTTGTTACCCAGGCTGGAGTGCAATGGCGTGATCTCGGCTCACCGCAACCTCCGCCTCCTGGGTTCAAGCAATTCTCCTGCCCCAGCCTCCTGAGTAGCTGGGATTACAGGCACGCACCACCATGCCCAGCTAATTTTTTGTATTTTTAGTAGAGACGGGGTTTCACCATGTTGACCAGGATGGTCTCGATCTCTCGACCTTGTGATCCACCCGCCTCGGCCTCCCAAAGTGCTGGGATTACAGGCTTGAGCCACCGCGCCCGGCCCCCTTGCTTTGCTTTTTAAAACACATCTGTTTTACACAGAAGGCTGTATCTCTGTGGTTTGGAAGCTGTTCATGCAATAAAGTCTCTTTCCTTCACATTCTTTTTCAGAGAACTTTTGTTCACAGTTGCTAAAGGAGTTAACACAGCCTGGAAATGAAGGGACTTGTTTGAGGGGAAACATAGTATACTATACATGTACAGTACACAGTACTACTATACATGAAACTCCAAAAATACAAGCTAATCTCTAGTGATTGCCAAGGGAGGGGGATTACAAAGAGCCATGAGGAAACATTTATGGGTAATTATATTTGTTCAACAGTTTATTGTGGTCATGGTTTCACAGATATGCACATACATCAAAGCAGCAAAATTGTACTATGTGCAGTTTATTTTTTTTTATTGCATTTTAGGTTTGGGGGTACATGTGAAGAACATGCAAGATTGTTGCATAGGTACACACATGGCAGTGTGATTTGCTGCCTTCCTCCCCTTCACTATATCTGGCATTTCTCCCCATGCTCTCTCTCTCCAACTCCCCACCCCCCGCTGTCCCTCCCCTATTTCCCCCCAACAGACCCCAGTGTGTAGTGCTCCCCTCCCTGTGTCCATGTGTTCTCACCGTTCAACACCCGCCTATGAGTGAGAACATGCGGTGTTTGATTTTCTGTTCTTGTGTCAGTTTGCTGAGAATGATGGTTGCGCAGTTTAGGTGAATTATACCTCAATCTGCCTTTCTTCAGACAGGGTCTCATTCTGTCACCCAGGCTAGAGTACAGTGGCCTAATCTCTGCTCACTGCAGCCTCCATCTCCAGGGCTCAAGCAATCCTCCCACCTCAGTCTCCTGAGTAGCTGGGACTACAGGCATGCATCACAATGCCCAGCTAAATTTTTTTGTGTGTGTTTTTGTAGAGACAGGGTTTGGCCATGTTGCCCAGGCTGGTCTTGAACTCCTGGACTCAAGTGATCCACCCACCTTGGCCTCCCAAACTGCTGGGATGACAAGCATGAGCCACCATGGCCAGCCCTCAATATGCTATCTTAAAAAATGGCTCTATTACTGATAAGAGCTAGATTAGAGGATGTAGTGTAAGTATACTCTCCCCCGAATCTAGTCACCCAACACACTGCAGGCCTTCTAGCACTAGGGATAGACCTCCTGTTACTAGCAGAGAGCTGGCCAGGTGCAGTGGCTCACGCCTATAATCCCAGCACTTAGGGAGGCCAAGGCAGGTGGATCATGAGGTCAGGAGTTCAAGAGCAGCCTCTTCAAGTTGGTAAAACCCTCTCTCTACTAAAAATACAAAAAATTTAGTTGGGTGTGTTGGCAGGCACCTGTGATCCCAGCTACGTGAAAGGTTGAGGCAGAGAATTGCTTGAACCAGGGAGGCAGAAGTTTCAGTGAGCCAACATTGAGCCACTGGACTCCAGCCTGGGCAACAGAGCCAAACTCCATCTCAAGAAAAGAAAAAAAAAAAAAAATAGCAGAGAGCCACTCACGCAGAGGAAGGCAAGTTGACTGAGCATTCTCAGTTCTTCCCAAATGCTTGTCTTCCAACAGGGAAGGAGCAGAGGATATTAGTCCAGGCTTCCACAATTTTTTTTTTCTATAAACAGCCAGAGAGTAAATAGTTTAGGCTTTGCAGACAGTCCCTGTCAAAACTACTTGGTTGTAACATAAGAGCAGCCATAGATAATACGTAAATGAATACGGATGTGTTCCAATAAAACTTTATCAACACAAATCTATATTTCATATAGCTCACATGTTTCAACATTTTTTTGATTTATTTTTAACCATTTGAAAACATAAGACCCACTTTTCGGCTCGTGGGGCGTGCACATACAAGCTGCAAGCCACAGTGTGCTGACCCATACTCAAGGGAAACGCCTCTACAATTTAGCATGAAGAAAACAAATTTCCCCCTAAAAATAACTAAACATTACAGAAAATACAGACACCTTTAGATTAGTGCATATATTTAATAGTGTTATATTAGAAATGATACCTTGTCAACATATAGGGAAAAATATTTTAAGAAATAAAACCAAGATTAAAACAGTCCATAATAGCTTTGTCACTCACGAAAAACGGCAGTCACGCCCTCCCCGCGCACAAAGGGTAGCATCGCAGCTTATTAAGTGCTACATTTTCCCACCTCACTGCATGGTTTTCAGATAATCCTTTAGTCATACACATGCTTAGCCTTGTCATGCCATGGGTTTGAATCCGCCTTCATAGAATGTAAACCAGCAACTAAAATGCTTGTTAGCCTGTGAGCCCTCTGAACACCCACTCCCATATTCTGGGGCCTGTTTTTCACTGTCCAAAGCTCTTCGGGTGCTTTATCTCCCAAAGACCCTCAATAATAAGTGACTACCAGTCCACCATGAAGACTGCTGGCTGGTCATTCCATCTCGTGCTGGGTTCTGCTGAGAAATGGGGTAACAAGACAGGACCCACTCTCCGATCACTACTGTGATGCTTGATTTCCCATAGATTCAAGATCCTTCCTGTGATGGAAGGATCAGAGGCCAGGCTCAGATGGCCAAGGACAGGAAAGGAGGAGGGCAGAAGTACACAGCAAGCCTACAGGGAGGGGTGGCCCGGTGTGGTCCACAGGAGACCAGGCAGGCCACCTCTCCCTCCGTCCTTGGCTCTCTGCACCCATTAAAAGGAATTCCTCTTAGTCTTGGGAACAGAATTTTCAGGTGGCCTGAAAGTTCCACCAGAATTTGCCCTCCATCCATCAAGGCAGGAATTCTTTGTGTAGTGGAAAGCACAATTCACAGTTCAAAACATTTGCATTCTGTTCTTAGATCCCCTACTTCTTGGCCCTGACCCTTGGCAAGCTACTTAACCTCTCTGGGCCTTCAGAGGGCTATCTGCAACATCAGAGTAATAGTGTCTCCTCTTCAAGGTTGGTCCTAAGGATCAACTGAGTATGTAAAATGCATACGTTATGTGGGTGAAGCATTAAGTGTCCACTCCCTTCTTCAGCATTATGTCCGATAACTTCACAATTGGGCTGCTGTCCTCCACGCGAGAAATTCCCATTTGCATGCGAAAAACCATACCCTTGGTCACTTGTTAGGGCAGATTCTAGGCTTATGAAGCTCAATACTGTTTTTTTTTTTTTAATGTTGGTTTTTTTTTTTTTTTTTAAAAAAAAAAGCATCACATTTTCCTTCTAACACTATAGACAGTATTGAATTGGCTAGTTACACAAAGTATAGGCATAAGCAAAAGAATTAATTTAAAAATAGAACAACACTCACACTTTTTGGTTCTACCTTTTCCCAGTAAATGTCCCATGAGGATGAATAGTCCTGAAGATGACAAAAATACCTACAAGCTGAATTTTTTTTTAAGAGCCCATGGAGAAACATTTTCTCTGGCACTCCTGCCCTGGTTGTTTAAATACCTTGCTTATTAATCAGCAATGCAATCCCAGTTTTCCCATGTGTTACAAAAGCTCTGCGCAACAGGCTATTAGGTGTGGTCACAGCACTGGTTCTCTCTCTCATTCTAATCTTCCCACAAAGAATGCCAAAGGCACCACCAAAGCCACCACCCTCAGGGCCAAGGGCGGATGGGGAACTACCCTGAACCAGTCAACTCAGCAGGCTATAATTAACTCCAGTTAATTATAGCTCTGGAGTCCTGCTTTGTGGGTGGGAATATTTTAATTTTCTTTCATGATTGAAATAAGATTTATTCAGTAGAAAAACTTAAACATATATATTTCTGATATGGAGTTTCGCTCTTGTGGCCCAGGCTGGAGTGAACTTAAACGTATTTTTTTTTTTTTAAGATGGGGTTTCACCATATTGGTCAGGCTGGTCTTGAACTCCCTACCTCAGGTGATCCGCCCGCCTTGGCCTCCAAAGTGCTTGGATTACAGGCATGAGCCACCACGCTGGGCCTTAAATGTATTTTTAAACATAGGAAGTGAATATATCTACGTCCGATTCTTTTGGAAAGCACCTGTTGGGTGTCGGGGACCAGAGTATCATAAACACGCCATCCAAGTTAAGACTGACTATATTTCAGAGTTTTGGAATATATACACAATTGCTGAGTCGTTACCCCTATCTACGGCAGTCCAAATGCACAGCCTACAGAACAGAGTAAATATTTAATGAATGAATCACTTCTATTGCATTTAATGTAAACTGGGGCTCGGTTTACATTAGAGAATTATCCCACTACACAACACCGAGAAGCTTCAGTGCAGTTTTTCTTAGAGGAAGAAAAGATAATGTTAAAATGCTACCTTCAACCTGGCTCCTCCGCGCCTTCCCTTGGCCTCAGTCCTGAGAACACAATTCTTCCTCAGCTCTTCAACTGCCCACAGCTGCTTTCTCGAGAGAAGGAAACTGCCACTGACAGCCCAGAATTAAAAACCAGGGGAGCTGTGCACTGTGTGAGGGTTGTCGGCAGAAAGCTTGCTGCGGGCCAGACCCTCCACACCTCCGCAGAAGACAACCCATGCCTCTTAGATAAGCTGTTTTAACAGCCGTCTAACTACAGGTCTTACGAGAGAAACCATGTTTAGAATGCTATTCCTTAGAGGCAGTCACAGCTGCTAAGAGAGAAATCATCCCTCTGTAAATCCTTATTTAATCCACCTTCTCTAAGGTTCTATAGAAAGAGTTGTTCATCTTTAACATGAGCAATATGATATTGTGCCAGCTACAAAAACACAAAACTCTTTTAAGTATATACCTTAGAGTTTTGCCCAGCCTTTATTTCTGTTAACAAGCAGCCCAGTTAAAAGACCAACCTTTTGTTTTGTGCCTCAAAAACCGGTCTTTTAAGACATGGAGATACACACCTAGCCCATTGTCAAAGGATGTAAATGAACTATTCGAAAAGAGTGGGTTATGTGCCGTAACTCACACTGACTGGTGCTGGATTCAAGGGTTCCCAACGGACTGCTCCATTATCTGTCCTTTGAGCAATAACTGGAGGAAGCTCCACTTCTGATGGAACCGTTCATGGAAACCTTTGGATTCCCTCTCTCCCCCATCTTTTCTCGGCTGAAGATTGTGTCCTGGTCACTGTCAAACTCAGACTCGGACACCATCAGGCTGGAGTTGTGCTCTGTGCTTCTGTGCTTGATACCTAGAGAGAAGCAGAGAAGCCCTGAGGAGGACTGCCACGATTCACTTCCGGCTGCCAGTCGTCTGGCTGCAGGGCCCGTGGTGAGCGCCGAGCGGTGCTCTGCGCACCTGGAGAGCAATGGCCCACAGCAGCAGAGTTTGGGTTTCCTAGCAAGTAATTGCAGGGGTTTTGGTGCCTCACCAGAGCTTCAGCCGCAGCTTTGACTCGCCAGCTGCTTAACCCTGGGCAAGATACCTGAGCTGAGCTCTCTGAGCTTTCAGTCTTTATGGGGAAGGTAATACAGCATCTACCCCTGAGTTTATGGGGAGGATTAAGTGAAACAGTGCATTCGAGCTCTTGGCCCAGCCTTTAATGCATCATAAGCATCCGACAAATGAAAGCTGCTGTGATTTTACCACTTGGTTAAAGTATTTTTGGTAGACTATTTGTTCTCAGGGGGTCAAACCAAGAGACAGAACAGGTATTAGATACAATTCCTGCTCTCAAAGAATTTATAGTGTCTAGCTAGCGGTTTAAGACATAGACTTGGCAGGGCATGGTGGCTCATGCCTGTAATCCCAGCCCTTTGGGAGGCTGAGGCAGGAGGATCACTTGAGGCCAGGAGTTCGAGGCTGCAGTGAACTGTGGTTGCATTGCTGTACTCCAGCTTGGGTGACAGAGCAAGACCCTGTCTCAGGAAGAAAAACAAAAAAGACATAAAAGGCACAGACTCATGAGAAGATGGCTCACAACAGGTAATACATTTTTAAAAATCTTCTATAAATTCAGAGGCGATAAGCACGTACACTTATGACGGGGGTTGCTGCAGTGACGATTCCCGTAGGGTGATGTTGCAGAACCTTCTCCTTATTCAGCTAACCGGGTTCCTGTCACACTGCCAGGAAAGATGAGGCTCTTGGACACATAGAGAGGTGAGAAAAATGGAACTTATTGGGCAAAAAGTAAAGAAAGAAAAACTCTGAGCAAATAGGGAGTGTTGCCAACACCGTCTCTCCTCACAGACTGAATTCCAGGTGACCACACAGGAACTGAAAAGGCAGCCTTCGCCCCACTGCAAATGACGCGAACTTCCGTGGCTCCCTCCCCTTCCCGCAGTGCACAGGTGGGCATTATTGACAGAGGATCAGCTGGGGAAGGGCGGGGCCCTCATCAGGACTCAGCAGTCCGGTTTTTCTGCCTTCAGGCTGTTTTAGGCTTGAAGGTGGCCTTTCTCAGGGACCCTTGGCTGTCTCCTGTCTCTATCAGTGAGATTTGAAGAAGGAAGAGAAATTCGGAGGGCAGGGGAAGGGCATGGAGTGTGCAGAGGCATCCAGGAATATTTAGAAAAAAACTAATTTGGAGCAAATGATTCATGTAGGAAATAATGAAGGAGAGGCTGGAGAGAGGCAGGGACCTCACAGAAAAGCACGTGAATACGAAGTTTGGATTTTATCTTATAAGCAGAGGAATGACACTATTAAAATGTTGTTCTAAGATATGCATAAAACCACAGTGTGCAGGATGGAAGGAGAACAGACAGTAAACACAGAGGCTGCTGGGGTCTGAATGTTTGCACCCCCACAAATTCATGTGCTGAAATCTAATCCCTAAATGGTGGTACTAAGAGGTGGGGCCTCGGGCGGTGATCAAAGGGGATTATTACTCACATGAAAGAGGCACCAGAGGCCAGGCACGGTGGCTCACACCTGTAATCCCAGCACTTTGGGAGGCCAAGGAGGGTGGATCACCTGAGGTCAGGAGTTCGAGACCAGCCTGGCCATCATGGTTGAAACCCTGTCTCTATTAAAAATACAAAAAAAAAAAAAAAAAAAAAATAGCTGGGCATGGTGGCAGGTGCCTGTAATCCCAACTACTTGAGAAACAGGCATGAAAATCGCTTGGACCTGGGAGGTGGAGGTTGCAGTGAGCTGAGATCATGCCATTGCACTCCAGCCTGGAGGTTAGAGACTCTGTCTCCAAAACAAAAAGAGGCACCAGAGGCTGCCTTGCCGTTTGCACCATGTGAGGATGCAGGGAGAAGGCGCCGTCTATTAGGAAGTAGCCCTGGCCAGATGCTGAATTTGCCTTCCCAGTCTCCAGAACTCTGGGTAATAAATCCCTGTTGTTCATAAGCTTCCCCGTCTGTGGCGTGTTGTTAGAGCGAGCGGCCCCCGAGGGCCAAGGCGGAGGCAGTGCAGTGTAGGGGAAGAGCCCGGCCTGCAGCCCACCTTCAACACTCACCAGATGCGTTACTTGGGCAAGCTGCTAAACTTTCCCTTGCCTCAGTTTCCTCTTGTGTAAAATGGGGATAATCATTGTACATACCTCACCGAGCTGTGGGTAGGATTAGAATTCAATGAGTAAAGTGCTTCAAAAGTTCCTAGTACGTGTTCAACATTAAATATCTGTTAATGGTTATTATTACTAATAGTTCACAGGTGAAACTGTAAGGACCTGAACTATGGTGGCGATGGTAATGATGAGGAAAGAGGGCAAGAGACTAGCAAGGTTGGGGGGTCTGGAGTGGGGGGCGGCGTGTGCGGAGCACCCGTGACTGAGGTTTCAAACTGGGGTGGTGAGGATGGGGGTTCTATGAATAGACACGGGAATGTCAGAAGGATGAGTGTATTTCAAGATAAAGGTGGGTGTGCCAATGCAGCCTAAAGCACGTTGAGCTCTTAGGAAAAAGTCCGTTGATAATACTAATGATGTTACGCAGTGCAAATGGCGAGCACTCAGCATATGCGACCATGTCTACTTCCTGAGACGCTCTCCTGCCACAGCCCTGTTCGCTACACTCTGTACACGATCGTTCCTCTGACTCGAGTGCTCCTACCCGGCATCGTCCCTGCACTGGCAGAACTCCTTGCACTCCAGTACAATGATCCTTCCTCAGGCTGTGAGCTCCTGTAGAGGCAGGCTCTGTGCTTCCTCCTCTCCCAGTCTCCAGGGCCCACCCCGGTATCTGTGCATAGCACAGGCATTCAACATTCACTGTGAACAATGTTTTGCACCTCACAGCTCTGAAAATGATTATATCTTCCACAAAAACTCACTTAGGCATGAATCCACAATTAGGGAAAATCTACAGAATCGGTGTTCAGCAGCCTCAGAAGGGCCAAAGAAGTTTCATTAAGTGTGCAACAGTTTTAAAAAAAGGCCAGGCAGCATGGCTCACGCCTGTAATCCCAGCACTTTGGGAGGCTGAGGCGGGCAGATCACAAGGTCCGGAGTTCAAGACCAGCCTGACCAACATGGTGAAACCCCGTCTCTTAAAAAGAAAGAAGAAAGTATGCAACAGTTAATAAACAAGAGTGAAAAAGTTAACCAAGGTGGGCAAGAGGTGCTCGTAAGCACAGGGATCAGTACACGTTGTGAGGAAAGCCCATTTTCTGTGAAGCCTTTGTGGCCATCTAGATCAATGGCTAAGTAGATAACGCAGCTGCTGAAAAATGTGAGGCTTTAAAGTGCAAGTGTCTTCTTGCTGCATTTCCGGCCTAGTGGACCTAAAGAGAACAGCATTCAGAGGTGTGCTGTGGGAGCGTGTTCCACTGTCCCCCACCCTCCAACCAGGAGTAGAAAAGTAACCAGGTGCTGGGGACACCTCTGTTTAAAGAGCAGTCCTTGCCCTGTGGTCACTCGTTGGTGCTCAACTGATAACTCTTCATATCCCTTATCCATGCGTGCCTCAAAGTATCATGCCAAAATTTATTAAATTTATAATGAAAACTACTGCCTCCCACCCCCACCCTGCGTTAGCATATTCTCAGGAGAGATGAAAGTTGTTTTCCTTTTTTTTTTTTTTTTTTTTGAGACAGTCTCATTCTGTAGCCCAAGCTAGAGTGCAGTGGTGCAATCTTGGCTAAGTGCAACCTCCACCTCCTGAGCTCAAGTGATCCTTCTGCCTCGGCCTCCCGAGTAGCTGGGATTACAGGCGCGTGCCACCACACCCAGCTGATTTTTTTTTTTTTTTTGTATTTTTTAGTAGAGACAGGGTTTCATCATGTTGCCCAGGGTGGTCTCGAACTACTGAGCTCCAGCGATCCACCCGCCTTGGCCTCTCAAAAGTGCTTGGGTTACAAGCATGAGCCACCGTGCCTGGCCTGAAGGCTGCTTTTGCCCACAGAATCCCAGCCTCACTCTTCCTTCCCAATCAAAGTGCTGACTCCAGCTGACCGTTCTCCCTCCATCCTGGTTAGCTCACAGGCATACCGAGGTTAAATCGTGTGAAGGTGCCAGGCAATGGTTCTAGAGACTGTCTTACCATATTTGGGCCTCAGTTCCATTCTTTCCTGTTCATCCATGTTATCCAGGATGGTGTACTTTGTTTTCTTCCTGATTTTAGTCCTTTTTTGTCTGAAAGGAACAATGAAAAGCTCAACTCAGATCTTTAGAAAGTTAACTGAGATCCAGGATTTAAAACACAGGAAAGACACTGAAGGAAACATTTTGCCTTTATTATGAGGTAGTTTTGGTCTTTTATTAAGGAAGCATATAGAAGGCCAGGTTGAAGCTCAGAGGGACTTTATGCATCTTGGAGAAACACATATCTGGGTATAAACAGCCACATCACTCTTGCCCACTTAGCTACAGGTCTCAGTTAAGCCTCAGGCTGCGGTGCCAGGACCTTTAGTGCAATTCTCAACACCTGTGTTGGCCCAAAGAGCTCCTCTTCATGAGTAATTCCTTACTCAGAAAAGCCTGGATGAGCAAAGGTTCCCCTGAACCTATACCACCCTGCAATGTCCAATGGCTCAGAAATGAAAAGACATCATCAACTCGCAATCAGAAAAAAAAAAAAAAATAGCAAAAATTGACTGGGCGTGGTGGCTCATGCCTGTAATCCCAGCACTTTGGGAGGCCAAGGCTGGTGGATCACTGAGGTCAGGAGTTCGAGACCAGCCTGACTAACCTGATGAAACCCTGTCTCTACTAAAAATAGAAAAATTAGCTGGGCATGGTGGTGGGCACCTGCAATCCCAATTACTCAGGAGGCTGACACAGGAGAATCGCTTGAACCCGGGAGGCGGAGGTTACAGTAAGCCGAGAGCAATGCCACTGCACTCCAGCCTGGGCAACAGAGCAAGACTCTGTATCAAAACAAAAAGCAACAACAAAAAAATACCAAAAATTATAATAAATTCCCACAATGAATTAGCAACAACTGCCCCCTACCTTTCTCATTTTTTTTTTCCCCTCCACATATGAAAGCTAGGCTGGTCCCATATACCTCATCCTACATACAGAGGCTGTTTGAAAATACACATCAAAACCATGCTAAGGCGTGTAGAGAACAAGATAGTAATTTCACAGCATAAAAGCAATTTTCTGAGACCATGATGATCAGGAGCATGGGTCTTAATTTAGCACTTACTAGGTGGTGACTTTGAGAAAATTATTTGAGACTTTTGTGCCTCCATGCCCTTGCCTGTAAAATGGGAGTAAGAATAGTTCATTTCTCACATGGTTGTTGGGAGGACTAAATAAGATAATACATACAAAGCATTTAGCCATTAGTCACAATGGCAAACACTTAATAAATGCTCACAGTTGTCCCTACCATCACCTTCTTCTACTTGACAGATATGTCACAAAGCTCTGGATGTTTAATGCCACGCATGGTAGGGTCACGCCATCCCATATGTCTCTGGGAAAACATAATGGAATTTAGGCCTCTATGTGCCTGTGCCTGGCTCCCTTTCCCCAGTCTCACTTTTGGGAACATAATCACAAATAAAACTAAAATAATCTGTAAGTGATTTCTGAAAAACAACTATTAAAATATATTCTTTTTTTTTTTTTTTAAGACCGAGTTTCACTATGTTGCCAAGCTGGAGTTGAGTGACACAATCTCAGCTCACCACAACCTTCACCTCCCAGGTTCAACCAATTCTCCTGCCTCAGGCTCCCAAGTAGCTGGGATTACAGGCGTGCGCCACCACACCCAGATAATTTTGTATGTTTAGTAGAGATGGGGTTTCACCACGTTGGCCAGGCTGGTCTCAAACTCCTGACTTCCAATGATCCACCCTCCTCAGCCTCCCAACATGCTGGGGTTACAGGCGTGAGTCACCATGCAAGGCCTAAAATATACTTTTTAAAAAATCACATCTTTGGAGAGCATTTGTAGTGTTTCACATGGAAGAGGAGACCTGATGCTCTCTTCTAAGGACTTGAGTAATCACTTTCCCTACAAGTCTCCTCACTGAGGGCTGAGCTTGGAGTTCTGGAAGATTCGGCCAATGAGGCTGCTCGAGGCTTCTCAGAGGTCAGCTCCATGGAAAAAGGAAACACCCGAAGCTAAAGTTCTCTTTGGCGGTGTTATTGCCTCTATGACAGTTTCAAACTTATTAAAAATGATTCAGGTAGATTATTGTTTCACATAATGACGATAATCAAAATCTGCTATTTGTAACAGTATGCTTCTAGATCTCCTTCCTCTGCTGAGACCTGGAAGGCCACTTAGGTACTTGTGATATAGATATAAAATAGATGTCTGTTTTTATCATGGTTCCTGGCTAATAATTCCCACAGCCCTTATAATGCTGGGGCACTTTGGGCCTCAGAAAACAGAATCTCCCTCTCTCTCTGACCTTCTCCTGCCCTCCTTTCACCTGCTCTTTATTCTCCCCAAGGCAAGAACCTTCTCCTGCCTTTCTGTATCCAGTCTGGCTATAAAGAAATTCTCTGACCTACTTTGTCTGATTATAGGTCATAAAACCCTCATTTCAGAAGGAGTTCTGCCTCCTACCCAGGAGGATGGGGCGCTTTACAGAGGGGCGAGAAGAATCTGGACAGGTCTTGCTGGGCTTGCCCACTCAGCCTGTTAGTATCGAATCCTACCCTTTATGTCCAATTACTTTTATACATAGTTATCAATCATGCCTATAAATATCCAATGACGTCTTCAGAGAAGGCCCAAGATGCTGGGGTTCAGAGCGCTTCCAGACAGTCAAACGTGGGGTTCCCGGAGGATGGCACGCCCAGAGGGCATGGAAGCTCTGGGCCCCTTCCCCCTACCTCACCCTGTGCACCTCTTCATCAGTATCCCTGGTAATATCCTTTGTAATAAGCACTGTGTTTCCCTGAGTTCTTTGAGCCACCCTAGCAAATTAACTGAACTCAGGAAGAGAACTGAGGGACCCTATTTATAGTCCGAAGCCCAAGTAAAACAACTTGGAGTATGTAACAGGCATCTGAATGGGGTGGGGGACAGTCTTGGAGCCCTTAACCTGTGGGATCTGACACTATCTCCAGGTCGACAGCATCAAAACTGAATTGCAGGACACCCAGCTGGCGTTCACTGCACACTGTTGCTTGCCTGGTGTGTGGGGAGAATCTCCCAGACACTGGTCACAGCAGTCCTCTGTTGATTGTTGCTGAGTGAGAATACAGTACCAGTTTAGTGACTCTAATGGAGACCGGCAGAGAATAACATTAGATTTGATACAGAACCATTGAACCTCCTAGAAATCACAGGAGCTGCAATGAGAAAAAGCCGCCTCTAATATTCCACTTATCTGGGCACCTATACCTTGTGGTAGAACGTGCATTATAAGGTGTGCTTCAAGTCGAGTTTGTCTTCACAGATAATGTGGCTATTAAACAGCTTAGCGGTTTAACAAGCCCAAGTAAACAATACCTAAGCTGCCATAGCACACTCAGTGTGGTGTCTCTGTTTCCCGAGAATAAGCGCTCTAGGTACCTCTTGTAGCAGCAGATGCAAAGCCAGGTGAAGCCTCCCGTTAGCACAGTAAGAGTAAAAGCCAACACTGTCACATAGAATATACTCCACTCTGAAACACAGGAAAACCAGAGAGGATACAGTTATAGGCTCTTTGTGGAACAACTTTATTCTGATATCACAACAAATATTTCTGAATCCCTGTGAGTAAAGGCCGCCTGTGGCCTACCGTCTGTAACAGTATGGAGTTGATAACGTCTCATCAGGCTGGTAGCAGAGCACAGCAAGGTAAAACACAGATAAATCAAGAACAACCTAAAATTGCCCTGTTTTTATCTACTGGGTTTCAGGGCCTCACGGATCAGGTATTTCATGCTAACCTGGGAACAGAATAATCTGAAATAACTAAAAGCAGTCAGTTACATAGCAATGCCTTTTATATAAACACATACATATGTCACATCAAAATATTCATTCCAGAATGCCAAAAATCACAACCCCCACCCCTAAAAGTTCTGGCTTGGTTTTAATACAGCATCTGTATGGCTGTTTATGGCATGAAAACATTTTTCACAGCCAGAGAACAATTCAGAAACTACTTGACCCTTGTTCTTTCCACATCCTTGCAGAAATCTAATGTGAAAATCTCTGCAACAGTAATTCAGTGGCAGAGAAGCCCAGTTTAACTCTACTAGGCAGCAAAGTTTAATAGGCTGGGCATGGTGGCTCACGCCTGTAATTCTAGCACTTTGGGAAGCTGAGGCGGGCAGATCACTTGAGGTCAGGAATTTGAGACCAGTCTGGCCAACATGGCCAAACCCTATCTCTACTAAAAATACAAAAATTAGCCAGACATGGTGGCGCACACCTGTAGCTCCAGCTACTTGGTAACCTGAGGTAGGAGAATCGCTTCAACCCAGGAGGTGGAGGTTGCAGTGAGCTGGGATTGTGCTAATGCACTCCAGCCTGAGCAACAGGGCAAGACTCCATCTCAAAAAAAGAAAAAAAAGTCTAATTTTATTAAATGTTATATAATCTCACTGGACTAATGATCCAAGAGCTGGCTATTTTCTGCTTTTTATATAGTATTCAATGGAAAGAGAATTTGGCAGTCAGCTCTTACTGTCTTTGCTGCCAGTCACGTCCATCTGGTTCCCCAAACAACAAATTTACTTAGTAGACTGCCATTAAAATATCATGTTCTCCCCGGAAGGGAGCTCAGAGGCACCAGCTCGGCCTGCTGTGGCTCCAGTTTTTGGCGCCTGCCTGTGTAAACAGCTGGAAGAGTGGGCCAAATTCTCTTCTTGACCTGATTCAAGCAGACCCACACCAGGGGCCACCTCACCATCAAATCACACTGAGCCTCGGCCAAGGCAGGCGTAACCCGCAAATGCAGCCCATGGCCCAGGCAGTTCTTCCTTAGAAATGCCAGCAATAGCGAGCTGGTTCTGCTCTGCCAAAGGGAATTTTCTCATTAGGAAGTTTTATGTAAAAGCCTAAAGACATGCCAAAAAGTAGATTGTAAGAAGGGTCTTAACTCACTGCCAAGTAAGCTGGTTCACTTGGCTTCAGGTGAGAAAACACTGAATGTTTTATAGCTGCAAAGCTAGGCAGATAGTTCTCTTTTTTTCTCTTGTCTTCCCTTCTCTTTCTTTCCCTCCCTCCCTTCCTCCCTCCTTCCTTCCTTCCTTTCTTTATTTTTTTTGAGTCAGAGTCTCACTCTGTCCACTCACTGCAGCCTTGACTTCCTCAGCTCAGGCAATTTTCCCACCTCAGCCTCCTGAGTAGCTGGGACTACAGGTGCATGCAACCACACCCAGTTAATTTTTTAAGACAGGGTCTTTTAGCTGGGCATGGTGGCGCGTGCCTGTAATCCCAGCTACACAGGAGGCTGAGGCAGGAGAATTGCCTAAACCCAGGAGGCGGAGGTTGCGGTGAGCCGAGATCGCGCCATTGCACTCCAGCCTGGGTAACAAGAGCGAAACTCCGTCTCAAAAAAAAAAAAAAAAAAAAAGAGACAGGGTCTTACTACGTTGTCCAAGCTGGTTTAGATGTCCTGGGCTCCAGTAGTCCTCCCACCTCAGCCTCTTGAGTAGCAGAGGCTGTGAGAATGCACCACCATGCCTGGCTTATTTTTTAATTTTTTGCAAAGGTGAAGTCTCACTATATTGCCCAGGTTGGTGTCGAGTATTAGGCAGATTTGCCCGAGAATGAGCTGCCTTAAAGCTCCTCGCCCAAAGCCACCTCTGTAGCAGAACTCACCACAGTTGCTCTCTCCATCCCGGATATAACGCTGTATAAAGTTCTCCATCCATAACTGAGAGCAAATGCAGCGCTTTGTGAGGGGGTCGCAGTGGCCATGGCCAGAACACTTCAGAAGGCAACCTGCAGAGCGATGTGCAGGGCTGAGGTCAGCACACAGGAAAGGGAATCCCTGCATTCAGCGTCTTTTGTGTTTGCAGTAGCTTAGGCCCCAAATAAATGCATCCTGCTGAATGAAGAATGTCTTACAGTGTGGACACGGCTTCTAAAAATAGCCCCTCATCGTTGACGATCTCATCAGAAAGCAAATGACAGAAGAAGCCAATCCACACCACGTAGCAAAAGCCTTAAAAATCTTTACTGGTGGTGGGTGGTGGCTCACGCCTGTGATCCCAGCACTTTGGGAGGCCAAGGCAAGTGGATCACTTGAGGACAGGAGTTTGAGACCAGCCTGGCCAACTTGATGAAACTCCATCTCTACTAAAAATTAGCTGGCTGTGATGATGTGCGCCTGTAATGCCAGCTACTTGGGAGGCTGGGACACAAGAATCACTTCAACCCAGGAGGCAGAGGTTTCAGTGAGCCACAATCACACCACCACACTCCAGCCTGGTGACAGAGGGAGACTCAAAAAAGTAGCAAAAACATAACAAGCACATACGGCTGGCCTAAGAACAGAATTCTGAGTATTTATCTGGAGTGTAGTAGCAATCATTGAGGACATACCCGAGGATCTATCTACATTGTAGCATTATTTTAAAACGAACCTTAAAATCCAGGAATAAGGAACTGGTTGTACAATTATGGAATATATCCAGGGTAGAATACTATGGCCGTACAAATCTTTGAGGACATAATCATAATATATATATTTTTAAGAGGCAAGGTCTTGTTGCTGTGTTGCCGAGGCTGGTCTCAAACTCCGAGCCTCAAGACATCCTCCCTCCGCCTCTGGCGTAGCTGGGATTATAGGCACGTGCTACTGTGCCTGGCTCAGAATAAGATTTGAAGTTAAAAATCAGATTAAAAATATATATCAAGTCATCCTGATGGTAGTATTTCTAGAGGTGAGGGAACTGGGAAAACATATATCACAGTGTTAACAAAAATTATCTTTGGATGGTGAGAATTTTGGACTTAGAATTTGGAAAATTATTTTCTTTTTTGTGCCTTTCTGGATATCCTAAATTTTGTACAATAAATAGATAATATTTTTGTAGCTAGAATAAAAAGGAGTTATTGCCAGAGCATGGTGGTTCATGCCTATAATCCCAGCACTTTGGGAGGCCGAGGCAGGCGGATCACTTGAGGCCAGGAGTTCAAGACCAGCCTGGCCAACATAGCGAGAATTCATCTGTACTAAAAATACCAAAAAAAGAAAAAGAAAGAACGAACAAATGAACAGACAGATATTAAAAATTACTTGCTGGGCACAATGGTTCATGCCTGTAATCCCAGCAGTTTGGGAGGCCAAGGCAGATGGATCACAAGGTCAGGAGTTCAAGACCAGCCCGGCCAAGATGATGAGATCCTGTCTCTACTAAAAATAAAAAAATTAGCCAGGTGTGGTGGTGGGTGCCTGTAGTCCCAGCTACTCAGGAGGCTGAGGTAGAGAACTGCTTGAACCTAGGAGGCAGAGGTTGCAGTGAGCCTTAATTGCGCCATTGCATTCCAACCTGGGTGACAGAGCAAGACTCCATCTCAAAAAAAAAAAAAAACTTAGTCCATATTATAACTGAGAAAGTCAATTGTATGCAGACATATGTGTGTGTGTATGTGTGTGTGTGTATATATATATATATATATCTGAAACAAATTAAGTTTTCCTGCCCAAACATTATCATGTCCCTGTAACTCTCGTTTCCCTGGTGTCTACTGAAATGACTACTTCAACATAACAAGTGATTTGTGTTACTCATGAAATGAAGACAGAAACAATGGGACTGTGAATCATTCTGGTGCCCTGGAAGTGGTGGCAAACAGGAGCTAAGAAAAGAGGTACACCTGGAGGAGGCGTTTGTGAGCTGCCTTAAATTTTCAAGGAGCTATATGGCATTATCATCACAACCTAAGGCAGGATGTTCAGAGGACATAAATTATATCTACATGGCTTTTCCAGCCAGTAACACTTATTTGCCTTTAACATTGTTCTTTCTGCCAACGGCCATTATCTTGTGAGTATAACCTTAATTTTGGGCCCATAATTATTATTGCTCTCCATTTTTCTCCCAAGACCAAGAGTAGCTGGCAAATGTGTGTTGCAGGAAACCCACTGGGGAAACAAATGCAGAACAAGTCCCTGGACGCTAAAAGGAAAATGTTCACATGTCACTTCCCTTCTGTGTTTCTAAAACTTATCCATGATAAGCAAGTCTGATTATTCTGAAATATTCCATAGGAACATACCTGCTGTATCAATCCTCAGGACCTTGAAAAGCAAGAAGTCAGCCTTCTCCTTTGAGAGCCGCATGTGCAGAGTTTGGGCCACTTCAGCAGCTTTGAGAACCTTGAAAGGTGGCCCGCTCTGTACGTAAAACACAAGCACGGTGCTGCAGAGGAGACGATGAGAGAGGACAGCCATGTGGTCACTCGGTGACTGACATGGCCTGCCCACCGTAGCATCTGACCTATGAAGCTGGGGAGGTAGACGGCCACAGCTCTGCGGCTTGCCAAGAACAGGGGCATATCTGTGAGCTAAGGAATTGACCCGTTTCTATTTGCAAAGCCTCTTCAGTCTCAGTGTACAGCTGATCAAAGACAGATCTTCAGATAAAAGGAGCAATGTGTCATTTATGTATCAGGTTTTGAAAATCCTAAGCAGAGGGGTCTGGAGAGCTACCAGGTTAGTGAAGAAGAATGCATCTTTGCGCTGGGATGTATGAAGTGTCACACCCCAAACTCCACGGGGATGGAGGCTCCCGTGCTCCGGCCCCTTCTAGAGCTTTCCCTATGTACCTTTTCAGCTGGCTGTTCATTTGTTTCCTTTAATACAACCTTTGCAATAATTCCATAATAGTAAGTTTTTTTAAAGGAGCAATGTATATATGTGCGCAAAAAGACAAATATACACAAAACGATAACTTGCAGTCATGTCTTTCTTTTTACCCTTTTTGAGACATAGTTTACATATCATAAAATTCACCCTTCTAGAATGTCAATTTCATGGCGTTTAGTATATTTACAAAGCTGCACAACCATCACCACTACCTAATTTCAAAACATCTTCATCACCCCAGAAACACAATCCACACTCATTAGCACCCCCTCCCCACTGTCCCTGGCAACCACGAATCTGCTTTTGGTTTCTATGGATTTGCCTTATCTGGACACTTCAGGTAGAGGGAATCATGGAACATGTGGCCATCTGCGTCTGGCTTCTTTCACTTAGCGTCATGTTTTCAGAGTGCATCCGTGTTGTAGCACGTGTCAGTACTTTACTCCTTTTTATTGCCAAACGATATTCTGTTGTATGAATGTATCACATTTTTTATTTGTTCATAGGTCGGTGGACATTTGAGTTCCTTCTACATTCTGGCTATTATGAATTCATGCTATGACCATTCATATAAAAGTTTCTGTGTAGACATAAGTTTTTCATTTTTATTGAGTATATACCTAGGAGTGAAATTAATGGGTTATATGGTAACTGTATGCTTAGTGTACTGAGGAACTGTCGAACTGTATTCCACAGTGACTGTACCATTATACACTCCCACCAGCAATGTACAAGTGCTCCAGTTTCTCCACAGGCTCGTCAGCACTTGCTACGGCCTGTCTTTTGGATTCTAGCCATCCTAGCAGGTGTGAAGTGATAGCTCACTGTGGTTTTGGCTAGCATTTCCCTGGTGGCTAATGGTGAGCATGTCTTCACGTGCTTATCCACCAACTGTATATCTTCTTTGGAGAAATAGCTACTGTAATCTGTCATCATCTCCTAGGGTTGCTGTTAAACATGTCCTACAAAGTGGGTTAAACACGAGAAACTTCTTCTCACAGTTCTGGAGCAATCAGAGTGTTCTGTTAGTTTCGGTGCTGCCGGCGATCCATGGTATTCCTTAGCTGTGGAGGAAATCACTCCAGTCCCTGCCTCTGTCATTAAGTGGTGCTCTGTCTGTGTGTCTCTCTTTGTGTCTCTTGTTCTCTTCTTTAAAGAATGGCTGTCATGGCCAGGTGTGGTGGCTCACACCTGCAATCCCAGCACTTTGGGAGGCCGAGACAGGAGGATCATGAGGCCAGGAGATCGAGACCATCCTAGCCAACATGGAGAAACCCCATCGCTACTAAAAATACAATAATTAGCTGGGTGTGGTGGCAGGTGCCTGTAATCCTAATTACTCAAGAGGCTGAGGCAGGAAAATCGCTTGAACCCAGGAGGCAGAGGTTGCAGTGAGCCGAGATCACGCCACTGCACTCCAGCCTGGTGACAGAATGAGACTCCATCTCAAAAAAAAAAAAAAAGAACAGCAGTCATATTGGTTTAAGAGCCCAGCCTACACCAGTATAACTTCCTAACTAATTATATCTGCAATGACCCTATTTCTAGGTAAGGTCACATTCATAGGTAGCAGAGGTTACGGCTGGACTAGATTTTTTGGAGGATAGAATTCAATCCACAACAAGTGTTTTATAATGAAAGGGTGTTGGATTTTGTCAAATGCTCTTCCTGTGCCTATTGAGAAGATCTTGTGGTTTTGTCCCTTATCCTGTTAATGTGGTTTATTGCATTATTGATTTTTATATATTGAACCACACTTGCATTCCTGGGATAAATCCCACTTCGTTAATCCCACTTGGTTATGGTCTATAATAAACCTTATAATAAGTTGCTGGATTCAGCAACTTACTATGATAGCATTTTGTTGTAGATTTTTGCTTTGATATTCACAAGGAATATTGGTCTGTAGTTCTCATTTCTTGTGATGTCTTTGATTTTAATGTCAAGGTAAAACTAGTCTCATTGAATGAGTTGGGAGATGTTCCCTCCTCTTCTATTTTTTGGACGTTTGTGAAGGACTGTTAATTTTTTAAACGTTTTGCAGATTTCACCAGTGAAGCCAACTGGTCTTGAGCTTTGTGGATAGTTTTCACATTACTAATGTAATCTCTTTGTTACTAATGTAATCTTTATTTGTTATAGCTCAATTTAGATTTTTAAGTTCTTCTCAAGTGAGTTTTTGTAGTTTATGCCTGTTCAGGAATTTGCTCATTTCATCTAGGTTATCTAATTTGTTGACACACAATGATCCATAGTATTCCCTTATAATCTACCACCCCCCACCTTTTTTTGGAAACAGGGTCTCATTCTGTTGCCCAGGCTGGAATGCAGTGATGTGAACATGGCTCACAGCAGCCTCAACCTCCCAGGTGATCCTTTCACCTCGGCCTTTTGGGTAGCTGGGACCACAGGCATGTGCCACCATGCCTGGCTAATTTTTTTTTTTTTTTTGCCCAGGCTGGGGTGCAGTAGTACAAACTCAGCTCACTGCAACCTCCGCCTCCTGGGTTCAAGCGATTCTCCTGCCTCAGCCTCCCAAGTAGCTGGAATTATAGGCACTCGCCACCACACTCAGCTAATTTTTGTGTTTTTAGTACAGATCCAGGCTAGTCTTGAACTCCTGACCTCAAGTAATCCACCCGGCTCAGCCTCCCAAAGTGCTGGGATTACAGGCATGAGCCACTGCGCCTGGCCACCTGGCTAATTTTTTGTGGAGATAGGGTTTTGCCATTGCCTAGGTTGGTCTTGAACTCCTGGGTTCAAGTGATCTGCCTGCCTTGGCATCCCAAAGCATTGGGATTACAGGCATGAGCCACTGCACCCAGCCCTTTTTATTTCTATAAAGTCAGGAGTCATCTGCCTTATTTCATTCCTAATTTTAGTAATATGAGTCTTCTCTATTTTTTTTTCTTAGTATAGCTAAAGATTTATCAATTTTGCTCATCTGCCCAGGAAACAACTTTTGGTTTTGTTGATTTTCAGGCATGTTTTGGATTCAGTAGTTGCTATTTTACAAGGGAAATATATGATCCATTTTAGAAACAGTTTCTTAGAAAATAATTAAAACATGTTTTAATTTGGTGTTTTTCTAAGTGAACTTACATAGTTCTCTGGAAAACTAACCAAAGTGGATGACCTGACAATAGCTAGGCAAATGGAGTTACCGTGAATAGTGGGTTTTCATTTCCATATTCTTTCTCTCCCTCCTCCCCCGCATCCTGGGCTAGATAAGACTTTAAAAATAAAACTCAGCTGGG
Organism: Saimiri boliviensis; assembly: GCF_048565385.1. Taxonomy (NCBI): domain Eukaryota; kingdom Metazoa; phylum Chordata; class Mammalia; order Primates; family Cebidae; genus Saimiri; species Saimiri boliviensis. The sequence goes on from NC_133452.1 coordinate 162,567,102, forward strand.
AATGGTTGCTCACACCTGTAATCCCAGCACTTTGGGAGGCTTAGGCGGGCAGATCACTTGAGGTCAGGAGTTCTGAGACTGGCTTGACCAACACGGTGAAACTCTGCTTCTACTAAAAATACTGAAATTAGCCAGGGGTAGTGGTGGGCACCTGTAGTCCCAGCTACTTGGATAGCTGAGGCAGGAGAATCACTTGACTCTTAAAGGTGGAGGTTATAGTGAGCTGAGATCGTGCCACTGCACTCCAGCCTGGGCAACAGAGTGAGACTCTGTCTTTAAAAATAAAAATAATATGTAAGCAAATAAATAAATAAATAAATAAATCCCAATTAAATACAAAAATCTCATAAAAACTAAAGGCCGGAGTTTCAGCCTCATATCCTCCCTGGAGATGGCAAATGGTAGTCAGTGATCATTGCACATGGAGAGAAGCCTCAGTCCCCACGAGCATGGGGTGGGGACCAGCCCAGCTGTGAGGCATCCTCTTCACCTGCCCTGACCCCTTGCCCGGCTCTGAAGACACAGGAGCTCACAACCGTCTCCCTCTGCCGTTCCTCAGCTCCTTCCCTGAGAGCATTGCCCATCTGTCCGAAAACATCTACTGAGAATCACAGGAAGGACCTGGAAGGAGGCTGGCCTTCCTACTGCCCTTTGCGAAAAAAAAGCACATGAATGGGATGAAAGTGTGTGTAAAATACAGAAGACGCAGAGGGCCGAACAGGTTCCTACTGGACCGGGATGAGGTAAGAGCTGGAACTCTGTAGGGCCAAGGCCCCGCCATGCGTGTGCAGCTCCTACCTGAGATCTGAGTGGGCCCGAATCTTCTGGACCTTGATGTCCGAGTCCAGCACGTTGAGCAGCACAGCCAGCTGCCTCACGAGCGTGTCCTTCCGCTGCTCGGTCAGCTGCCCGGCACCAACCTGCAGGGTCAGCTCCACCAGGCCACTCTTCCTAGGGTCTGGGAAAAGAGAAGGGACAAGATTTTGCACAGGCTTTAGCGTATAGGGAGTGAGGTTTCCATAAGAGCTCAAAATGACTCCCGTGCCACTTCTACATCTGAGCTGCAGGACGCAGGGAAATTCTTCTAAGCACCATTCTAAGAGGCCCAGTATGTGGGAGGCCTTTCCCATGTTGGATCCCAGTTTGTTACTATTTCTTTTCCAGAAGATAACTGGGTGTACCTAATTAGCCTCTGGGCTAACCGAAAATTTCAGCCTCTTCCTACACTTCCCCAGGACTGGAAAGAGAATTTTGCTTGTGAGTGCCACGGGCCCTGCGCGGTTCCCTTAGTGCTGGGTTGTTACGGCCGCTTCACTGGAGCTGCCTCTTCCGTGCCGCAGTATGGAGGCCCTGGTGTCTGCTTCACACTGGGTCTTTGTCTTCTGGCAGGAAAAGAAAATCTAGTTGCCAGATAACATTCTCTCTTTTTTTTTTTTTGAGACAGAGTCTTGCTCTGTCAGCCAGGCTGGAGTGCAGTGGCACGATCTAGGCTCCTGCAACCTCTATCTCCCTGGCTCAAGCAATTCTTCTGCCTCAGCCTCCCCAGCAGCTGGGATCACAGGCATGTGCCACCAGGCTCGGCTGATTTTTGTATTTTTTTTTTAGTAGAGATGGGGTTTCACCATGTTGGCCAGGCTGGTATTGAACTCCTGACCTCAGGCAATCTGTCCACCTCAGCCTTCCAAAGTGCTGGTATTATAGGCGTGAGCCACTGCAACCAGCCAGCCAGATAACATTCTCTTTAAAGAGTGAAAAGGCTGGATCTACCTGGGGATACACAACAAGGTGTAAGAGACATCCTCAAAGTGGGTCGGGCCAAGAGCCGGAGCCAGCCACAGGAGGCCTCCCATGCTGGTCACACCTCTCAGCACAAAGACTGCAAAGGCGACCGGCCAGATCACGCATGGCCAGCCCCAGAGCCCAGGAACACACCTGGCTGCACTTCCACAGTGGCAGTGTCCATGTCCCAGGCCCCCTGACTGTCAGTGACTCGCAAGTGGAAAGCGTACACCCCCTCCACCAGATTCGTAAGCTGCAGCGCCGTGCTGTGGTCAGAGCCGTCAATGACATCCTACGAAAGAACACGGATCACAGGGCAGTTGTCAATACTCACGCCCCAATTTCTGGGCTTCTGTTGACCCCAGTGTCCCATCTTTTTAACACAGGCATGACTTTCAGAGGGAGGCTGCAGGGGAATGGGGTTGTGGGGATAGCTAAAGACAGGAGAAATCCTCAGCATCTCTGCTCCAGAAAGCGCCAGGGGTCGCATCCTCAGTATTTCCTGAGCGGAGTTTACCAAGCACATTCCCGGAATTATTACCAAATAATTAACTGCATGCAACAAAGGGAAAGACCTTTTGAATTAGGGCAAGGACCCTGAGAACAAAACACAGGGTTTCTGGGTCCTATTTTCTTTTTCATTTATTTATTTATTTAGAGAGGGAGCCTCGCTCTGTCACCTAGGCAGGAGTGCAGTGGTGAGATCTCCGCTCATTGCAACCTCTGCCTCCCGGGTTGAAGCAATTCTCCTGCCTCAGCCTCCTGAGGAGCTGGGATTATAGGCACATGCCACCATGCCTGGCTAATTTTCTGTGTTTTTAGTAGAGACGGGGTTTCACTGGGTTAGCCAGGATGATTGCAGTCTCCTGACCTTGTGATCTGCCTGCCTCGGCTTCCCAGAGTGCTGAGATTACAGGCATGAGCCACCACGCCTGGCCCTAGCTCTTATTTTCAGACATAGCTTTACAAAACTCTCATCTTGAATTCACTCATAACATATCATGTTCACCTCAAATAACCAAGACCCTGGGTAGAACCCTCTGTTCTGTGTGCTTCTAAGCTCCAAAGTAATTAGAGAAGAACCTCCCAGATCCCTGCTAACAGAAGGCATGATAGCGAATAAGTGCTCTGAACAGAGACCCACTGTCATTCTATTTAAAGGCTAACCCCCGTCCAGTTGAATCGTGCTAATTCGAGAAGTGCTGAGAAAGTATAAAGCATTTTCAGTTCCTCCCCTGTGACCACTCCTTCAGTACATCGCCAAGCGTGAATCTGTATCACTGCAGTCCTCAGAAACGGCAGGAATGAAGATGTACAGAGTTGTGTCCTAAGAGGCAGAGTGGTCTAATGGGGGTACTATGCCGGCCAGGCGCTAAGAATCCGGGTGTGTCTAGTTTGATTAGAAATGGATTAACCTTGGCCAGGTCACTCTTCATCTCTGTATTCTGCTTTCTGCATCTGTGAAATGGAAACTGCAATCCTTGACCTACTGACTCATCTGGTACAATGTGAGGAACAGGAATGAATCTACCTGGACCAAATGGGAAAGATGGAAAAGCTAAGGAGCAGGATGATTCCCACTGGAAGACTTGACCTCAAAGTCCTTCCAAGCTACGGCTTCCTGCCCCATCCAAAGTCTGTTCAGGAAAAAGAAAGGATTTCAGCTTTTGTTTAAATCTCAAAGCAGCCTGCTGCCCCCAGCCTTGAGAACATTCAAATGTCGAAGCATAAGCACCTTACAGGGAACATGGGAAGACAGATGAAGTCACAGTAGAGATGCTGCCATGGACTGAATTGTGTCCTTCCCAAATTCATATATTGAAGCCCTAACCCCATGTGACTTTATCTAGAAATAGGACCTATATGGAAGTAGTTAAGATTACTTGAAGTCATGAGGGTAGGCCCCTGATCCAATAGGATTAGTGTCCTCATAAGAAGAGACACCAGGGTGCTCTGTTCCCCTGCTATGGGAGGACATGGTAAGAAAGCAGCTGTTTGCAAGCCAGGAAGAAAGACTTCACCTGAAATGGAATTAGCCAGCAACCTGAGCCTGTCTTTCCAGCTTCCGTAAGGGTGACAGAATGAAGTTCTGCTTTTTTTTTTTTTTAAGGATGGGTTTCACCATGTTGGTCAGGCTGGTCTTGAACCCCTGACCTCAGGTGATCCGCCCACCTTGGCCTCTGAAGTGCTTGGATTACAGGCGTGAGCCACCACACCCGGCCCGAAGTTCTGCTGTTTAAGGCTCCTTATGCTTATATCCTACAATATTCTGTGGTATGCTACTGAGGCGGCCCAGGCTGACTGGTGCAGAGGTAATGATAAGCAGTCCAAGTGCCATTCTCTGTCAGTACTCACTCCAGCTGCTGGACTCTGGCCGTCCCGGATCCACAGATAGGACACAATTCCTTGGTCATCAGTAGACTCTGAACCATCCAAAGTAATGGAGTTATTGGGAAGCACAAGAGTATGTCTTCCACCAGCCCGGGCTCTGGGAGGACTATTAGTTTCTAAGTCAAATAGAGCAAAAATGAAAGGAAAGAGACTGATTTAAAACACGAGTGATAGAAGTGGTGTGTCATAAAACACCCACAACTCTTCCACCTTGCAGATACAGTATGCAGATTTTAAATATCCAAAAAGGCACTCTTTCCCAAATGCCTGTAAGATAATGATAGACCTCCTTAAAGCTCCATTTATGCTTAGCTAGCTATCATTTGGGATGAAAAGGTAAAGCAGGTGGCAAGCTATATATTGGGAATTTTTCTAATATTGTTATGCTTTTTCTGTCCTGAAAAACAGAAACAATGATCTTACATACACTTAGGGTGCTGTAAGTGAAAACATTTTAAAATATACTCTGGGTCATTTTGTACTGGTCCACACTATCCGGCCAGAAATATTTCCACTTCAAGTACTGCCAAATCTTGACTCTCTAAGATTAAAAAAAAAAAAAAAAAAACTGAACAAAAAATAAGCTGTGTGCAGTGGCTCACACCTCTAATCCCAGCACATTAGGAGGCTGAAGCAGGAGAATCACAGGAGACCAAGAGTTTGAGACTGGCCTGGGCAGCACAGCAAAACTCCATCTCTACAAAACATTAAAAATTAAAATAATAACAATGGTAATTCAGCCCTCACCTCTCAGACTAGGTGTTAAATGTAAATGAGGCAAGGCCAGTCATGGTGGCTCATAACTGTAATCCTAACAACTGGGGAGGCGGAGGCAGGAAGAGCATTTGAAGCCAGAAGTTCAAGACCAGCCTGGGTAGCAAGACCCCGTCTCCACACACAAAACAAATTAAAAGTATTAGCTGGGCACGGTGACACACACCTGTAGTCCCAGCTCCTCAGGAAGCTGAGGTGGGAGGATCACTTGAGATCAGGAGTTTGAGGCTGCAATGCGCTATGATCGCACCACTAGACTCCAGTCTGGGCAACAGAGTGAGACCCTGTGTCTAGTTTTAAAGTAAAATAATGAGGCAATGTAAGAGCTATTTCTGATGTAAGAGCTTCAGAAAAGAGAGGCCAGGGAGCACTAACCAGACTGGGGCAGAGTGGGGAGACCATAATTAGACACGGCGTCCCCTGAAGATGAGCCTGCCGTGAGGCAAATCCTGCTTGTCCAGATGGGGCTCTGGGACCCGCCTGATCCCTCCAATTTCCCCATAGAAACAAGTCAACATGCCTGTGCAAGCTGTATCTCTACAATAAAATCATTTTAAAAATCTGAATCTGTATCACTTTGCTATTAAAATTGCTTCAGCCTCTCCCAGCTTCCCAGAGGATAAAGTCCAAAGCCCTAGGCATGGCCTGTGGCACATACAACCCTCCATGGCAGAGTCCGTGCCTTGGGCTGCAGCCACTCTCCCGGCATCCCACACCCCTGCCATTCCACAAAGCTTGGACCTTTCCATCCGGCCCGTCTCTTACACTCCCCTGCACTTCAACTCGTAGTGAGTATCCGTTCACTGATTCATTCAACATCTCTGATTTGCCATGAGTCTAGCACTTGCTATACTGAGGATACAGTGGTGTCTGAAGCAAAGGCAATCAGGCAGTTCACAGCCAAATGGGAAGACAGATGAGGAGACAGGTACCTAAAGCAGTACTGCCAGGTCTAGACCACAGATTCCACATTAGGAAACAATACGGAATTTGAAAACATCTCTTTTCTTGAATTTCCAAGGGAGAAAGAAATAAGAAAGCATAACGGTGTCATTTGGACAGGGGTCAGTCATCGCTGGCAGTTGCAGAGGAAGCGTGATGTCGTTAGATGATATGCTTCACAAATAAAAGGAAAGCCTTCTTGCAGAAAGCGACAGGACACAGCTCACGGGAATAGAAGTGAGCTGGCTTTTTTTTTGCCAGGCAGGGGTTCGACATCTGCTGTGAAGAAATAAGCAAACGCCAACATCTCTGAACAGTCGTGACCTGGCTGATGGCCCTGCAGACTCGAGGGCGGAGCGGGCCCAGCCCCGTCCTCAGACCCACTCACCCTTCTTCACGGCCACGGTGAGCGCGGACGTGCTACTCAGTCCCTGCCGGTCTCTCACTGTCAGGCGGAAGTGGTAGGTTCCCACCTGGAGGCCAGTCACGGTGGCTACCGCCTTGTCAGTGTTCTCCATGTCCACTGCACTGGGGCCTCTGGAACACAGGGAAGCCGTTAACGCGAGGGAGGAGGCTGGGCTCCGAACACGACAGGCATGTGATGTGCGCGTTCGTCAATGTTGTGCTCCGGCTGTGATATATGCCATTCAGAGAATTCTAAGAACACTCCATTCATCTGTACTCTCTAGTTCAGTGTACGAGTCACAAGCTAAAACCTATTTCAGATGGAGTCTGCTGGATTACTGGGAAGAGAATACTTGTTCTCGATTTTTTTTAAGTCAAGCTGCCATTGAAATCATCTATCCTTGGAAAATGGAGCCTTAGAAATGACTCCCATTTCTTCTTTGAGTAAAATTAGGTTAAATCCTCACGTATCTTTAGGGAGTCCATGGAGGAGGAGGGAATAAGCCAGGTAAGCCCTCTCCTAAGAGAGAAGCCACAGTAGAGTCATGAAGACAGCGGCTTATCAGCAGTACCGAGGTGGGTCCAGGCTCTTTCTCTGACTATCTGGGCAACCTTAGTCCATGTTATTAGTGTCACAAGCCTCAGTTTCTTCAACTTTAAAGAGGAATAAGATTCTTATTTATCTCTTACAAACCAATACAGGGTTCTATGAGACAGGGCATGTAAAGCTCAGAAAATGTTAGATGACATGGGTCGCCCTTACACTCTGCACTTCTGCTGTCCACAGTCCCTGCAGGGTGGCGTGAGTGTAGACGGGATCACACACAGGTTTCCCTGGGCCTCTTCTGCGGTGAGCTGGTCTCACAGCAGGACGGCCCTGTTCACCTGCCCCGAGCTCCGCCTCCTTCCACTGTCAACACGTCCACCCACACTTAATGAATGTCCTCTTCAACCAGTAACGCCCAGCCACTTCTAGAAACGTGCTTAAATCCCGACTCCTCAAAACACTCTAGCTGACTGTTTACCGCAGATCCTGCAGAGAAGGGATAATATGAGCATTCGGCATGGGCGTGAGTCTGGCCCAGCAGTGAGGCGGGCTACCTGACGTGCTCCCAGTGGTAGAAGACAATGCCGTGGTCATCGCTGCTGCTGCTCCCATCCAGGGTGGCACTTTGCACTGGAAAGATCAGCTCTTTATCAGGGCCAGCCACAGCCACTGGAGGTCTGTTGTTTTCTGGGATTAGGGAAACAGTGTGAAAAAGTATTATCTCTTTAAGTCTGCAATCCCGTGATTTCTTGATTTAAGCAAATCACTCATCTTGAGACCAGGCAGCCATTAGAATATGCAGTGTCCTTTGGAACCCTGGAGTGAAGCAATCCAGCCTCCTAGCTGATCTAGGAGTTGAACAGTTCAAGCTCAAGACTGGGGTTACAGGCAGCCAAGAAACACTGTCTCTAACAGACACATCTTTGGTTTCTTTAAAAAAAAAAAAAAAAATCTTCAGTCAGAGGGACCAAGGAAAGGGAGGAAGGGTGGAAGAAGAGAGGGAAGAAGGGGTTAGGGAGCAAGAAAACTGAGAGGAAGAAAAGAAGGAAGGGAGACAGAGAAGGAGGGAGGTGACATCACAGAGAGGGCGGCGGGGACATTCATGTGAAAAGACCTGCTTCCTCAGGTAGGGCTTACTTCCTTTTGTCTCTGCAGCCTCAGTGCTAACACTTTAAATTAAATGTTGAACAAAAGTAAAAGATATAAAGTAGGCGGGGCATGGTGGCTCACACCTGTAATCGTAGCACTTTGGGAGGCCGAGGTGGGTGGATCACCTGAGGTCAGGAGTTCAAGACCAGCCAGGCCATCATGGTGAAACCCCATCTTTAAAAAAAGATATAAAGTATTGCTGATATTGGCGGGGCGTGGGAGCTCACGCCTGTAATCCCAACACTTTGGGAGGTTGAGGCAGGTGGGTCACTTGAGGCCAGGAGTTTGAGACCAGCAAGGCCAACATAGCGAACCCTATTTCTACTAAAAATCCAAAAATTAGCCAGGCATGGTGGCAAACACCTGTAATCCCAGCAACTCAGGAGGCTGAGGCAGGAGAATCGTTTGAACCTGAGAGGCAGAGATTGCAGTGAGCCGAGTTTGTGCCACTGCACTCCAGCCTAGATGACAGAGTGAGACTCTCTTGAGGAAAAAAAAATTGCTGATATTTATATAAATAGACGAAATATCTGTTAACAAGTAAAAGGTCCAGGTGTGGTGGTTCACGCCTGTAATCCCAGCACTTTGGGAGGCCAAGGGTGAGATAATTGCTTGAGCCCAGGAGTTTGAGACCAGCCTGGGCAACAGATGAGACCCTGTCTCAAAAAAAAAAAAAAAAAAAAAGTCATGTCGTCAAAAGTTGTGGCAGCCATTACCCAATGTCTGGACCACACCACAGTCCTGATGACCCTACTCACTACAGGACTACAGGACAGTGGTCTCCCCTGGCTTTAGGATGGAGTATTGGGGTGACATACATTTACAAAGCCCTTTAGGATGGAGCCCCGGGCACTCTGGGATCATCCATGGACATTCCAGTGCCCGCCCTCCACACCGCCTCCCATTCCCACACCCCTACCTCTTTTCCCTCTCTTCAGTCATAGTAATTCCTTTTCATCTTCGAACGCACGGGACCCCCTTCCTTCCTCGGCGCTCATGCATACTGTCCCATACTGTTCTAATGCACGGGACCCCCTCCCTTCCTTGGTGCTCATGCACACTGTCCCATACTGTTCTAATGCACGGGACCCCCTCCCTTCCTCGGCGCTCATGCGTACTGTCCCGTACTGTTCGAATGCACGGGACCCCCTCTCTTCCTAGGTGCTCATGCACACTGTCTCATACTGTTCTAATGCACGGGACCCCCTTCCTTCCTTGGCGCTCATGCGTACTGTCCCGTACTGTTCTAATACACAGGACCCCCTCCCTTCCTCGGCGCTCATGCACACTGTCTCGTACTGTTCTAATGCACGGGACCCCCTTCCTTCCTCGGCGCTCATGCACACTGTCTCGTACTGTTCTAATGCACGGGACCCCCTTCCTTCCTCGGCGCTCATGCACACTGTCTCGTACTGTTCTAATGCACGGGACCCCCTCCCTTCCTCGGCGCTCATGCACACTGTCTCGTACTGTTCTAATACACAGGACCCCCTCCCTTCCTCGGCGCTGATGCACACTGTCCCGTACTGTTCGAATGCACGGGAACCCCTTCCTCGGCGCTCATGCACACTGTCTCGTACTGTTCTAATGCACGGGACCCCCTCCCTTCCTCGGCGCTCAAGCACACTGTCTCGTACTGTTCTAATACACGGGACCCCCTCCCTTCCTCGGCGCTCATGCACACTGTCCCGTACTGTTCTAATACACGGGACCCCCTCCCTTCCTCGGCGCTCATGCACACTGTCCCGTACTGTTCGAATGCACGGGACCCCCTTCCTTCCTCGGCGCTGATGCACACTGTCTCGTACTGTTCTAATGCACGGGACCCCCTCCCTTCCTCGGCGCTCATGCACACTGTTCCATATTGTTCTAATACACGGGACCCCCTTCCTCGGCGCTCATGCACACTGTCTCGTACTGTTCTAATGCACGGGACCCCCTCCCTTCCTCGGCGCTCATGCACACTGTCTCGTACTGTTCTAATGCACGGGACCCCCTCCCTTCCTCGGCGCTCATGCACACTGTCTCGTACTGTTCTAATGCACGGGACCCCCTTCCTTCCTCGGCGCTCATGCACACTGTCTCGTACTGTTCTAATGCACGGGACCCCCCTCCCTTCCTCGGCGCTCATGCACACTGTTCCATATTGTTCTAATACACAGGACCCCCTTCCTCGGCGCTCATGCGTACTGTCCCGTACTGTTCTAATGCACGGGACCCCCTCCCTTCTTCGGGGCTCATGCATACTGTCCCGTACTGTTCGAATGCACGGGACCCCCTCCCTTCCTCGGCGCTCATGCACACTGTCCCGTACTGTTCTAATACACGGGACCCCCTCCCTTCCTCGGCGCTCATGCACACTGTCCCGTACTGTTCGAATACACGGGACCCCCTCCCTTCCTCGGCGCTCATGCACACTGTCCCGTACTGTTCTAATGCACGGGACCCCCTCCCTTCCTTGGCGCTCATGCACACTGTCTCGTACTGTTCTAATGCACGGGACCCCCTCCCTTCCTCGGCGCTCATGCACACTGTCTCGTACTGTTCTAATGCACGGGACCCCCTCCCTTCCTTGGCGCTCATGCACACTGTCTCGTACTGTTCTAATACACGGGACCCCCTCCCTTCCTCGGCGCTCATGCACACTGTCCCGTACTGTTCTAATACACGGGACCCCCTCCCTTCCTCGGCGCTCATGCACACTGTCCCGTACTGTTCTAATGCACGGGACCCCCTTCCTTCCTTGGCGCTGATGCACACTGTCTCGTACTGTTCTAATGCACGGGACCCCCTTCCTTCCTCGGCGCTCATGCACACTGTTCCATATTGTTCTAATACACGGGACCCCCTTCCTCGGCGCTCATGCACACTGTCTCGTACTGTTCTAATGCACGGGACCCCCTCCCTTCCTCGGCGCTCATGCACACTGTCTCGTACTGTTCTAATGCACGGGACCCCCTCCTTTCCTCGGCGCTCATGCACACTGTCCCGTACTGTTCTAATGCACGGGACCCCCTTCCTTCCTCGGCGCTCATGCACACTGTCTCGTACTGTTCTAATGCACGGGACCCCCCTCCCTTCCTCGGCGCTCATGCACACTGTTCCATATTGTTCTAATACACAGGACCCCCTTCCTCGGCGCTCATGCGTACTGTCCCGTACTGTTCTAATGCACGGGACCCCCTCCCTTCTTCGGGGCTCATGCATACTGTCCCGTACTGTTCGAATGCACGGGACCCCCTCCCTTCCTCGGCGCTCATGCACACTGTCCCGTACTGTTCTAATACACGGGACCCCCTCCCTTCCTCGGCGCTCATGCACACTGTCCCGTACTGTTCGAATACACGGGACCCCCTCCCTTCCTCGGCGCTCATGCACACTGTCCCGTACTGTTCTAATGCACGGGACCCCCTCCCTTCCTTGGCGCTCATGCACACTGTCTCGTACTGTTCTAATGCACGGGACCCCCTCCCTTCCTCGGCGCTCATGCACACTGTCTCGTACTGTTCTAATGCACGGGACCCCCTCCCTTCCTTGGCGCTCATGCACACTGTCTCGTACTGTTCTAATGCACGGGACCCCCTCCCTTCCTCGGCGCTCATGCACACTGTCTCGTACTGTTCTAATGCACGGGACCCCCTCCTTTCCTCGGCGCTCATGCACACTGTCCCGTACTGTTCTAATGCACGGGACCCCCTTCCTTCCTCGGCGCTCATGCACACTGTCTCGTACTGTTCTAATGCACGGGACCCCCCTCCCTTCCTCGGCGCTCATGCACACTGTTCCATATTGTTCTAATACACAGGACCCCCTTCCTCGGCGCTCATGCGTACTGTCCCGTACTGTTCTAATGCACGGGACCCCCTCCCTTCTTCGGGGCTCATGCATACTGTCCCGTACTGTTCGAATGCACGGGACCCCCTTCCTTCCTTGGTGCTCATGCACACTGTTCCATACTGTTTTAATACACAGGACCCCCTCCCTTCCTCGGCTCTCATGCGTACTGTCCCGTACTGTTCGAATGCACAGGACGCCCACCCTTCCTCGGCGCTCATGCATACGTTTCCTCTGCGGAGAACTCTTCCTCTTGCCCTGCACTGCCCACCCCTCCCCTTCTTCCCTGACTGACTGACTGTGACCTGGGTTCTAACCCTGAGCTCCTGTAAGAGCTCTGTTCGGATGCGTCACACCCAGGCGAGCGCTCCCTCTTTGGAATCCTCTAGCACCCTGTGGTTATTTTAGTAAAGCACCAATCACAAAATTTTATGTGAACTTCTCCAGAAGCCCTGCAAGGGCAGAGCTCAAGTCTATCTTGTTTAGTTCCACATCCCCAAGTCTAACTGACAGCTCTTTTTGTGTATTAGCGGCATAAATACGTTGTCTACAGGCTGAGTATAATCTCATCGCTACCTCTAAGGCTGTTTGACTCAGGCGTAGGCAGAGGCCTGCGTTTTCATGAAACTACTAATCAACAGTGACGCTGAACTGTAACGTGTTCCCCAAGGTCAGGCTACATCTGAGTGTCAGGCCACACATGAGAACCAGCCCCTTCAAGACCCCCGGAGCGTTCTACAGCAGAGTGGGGCATGTATGGAAGCATCCACATGGCAAATCAGAGCCCACAGCAGTGCTGTGGATGGCTCTCACTTCATCCTCCATACCACAGATTACAGACAGTCAAGGCGGGATTTAGAACCTCAAAATCAAATTCGTTTTACATGGATCTTCAGCAGCCACAGGCCAGTAACACCACATGGGGCATCTTCAAAGCCCAGAAGCCCAGCTATCATTTCTGCTTTAATCTTCAAGGCCAAATCTCTTTCCCCTCCACCTACCAGGCAAGACGATCACAGTCACCACAGCAGTCGACTGTTGCCCTGAAGAATCTGTCACCACCAGCTGAAATGTATAATATCCTTCCTGCATTGCAGATAAATGAAGGTATGGCGTCTGTACTCCCTAAGTAATGCAAATACAAAAATAACAAACACACAAACGTTAAAAAGCACAAGTAAGTAGTATGACAGAATGAAAAACTAACGATTTTACTTAATACAGAGATCCTGCTCAAAAAAGAAATGTGCTTGGCCGGGCACGATGGTTCACATCTGTAATCCCAGCACTTTGGGAGGCCAAGGCAGGCGGATCACTTGAGGTCAGGAGTTAGAAACCAGTCTGGCCAACATGGTGGAACCCCGTCTCTACTAAATATATATATATTTTAAAAATCAGCTGGATATGGTGGAGGGTGCCTGTAATCCCAGCTACTTCAGAGGCTGAGGCACAAGAATCACTTGGAACCCAGGGGCTGGAGGTTGCAGTGAGCTGAGATTGCACCACTGCCCTGCAGCCTGGGTGACAAAAAAAAAAAAAAAGAAAGAAAAGAAAAAAGAAAAAAATGTGTTGGTCCCCAGGAAAATGTAACATAAAGTCTACCATGTATCCTCATACACTGTTGAAGGAGTGTAAATTAGTATGTGCTTTTTGGAAGCCAATCTCAAAACAGCTATTAAAATATTAAATAAGCACATACTACAACCCAGTAATTTGACTTCTTAGTATCTATTCTAGAGAAACGCACAAGGAGACTCGCCCGTGGATGTTGACTGAAGCACAGTCTGTCACAGCGAAACATGGAAACAGTCCACACGTCCACAAGAGGAGGGCGGCCAAACAGCCTGCAATACACTGTGGAGTGTTAGTTTACAAGAAAGAAGTTGGCTAACACCCTTCTCGGCCTTAGCCCACCTGCACCCAGCTAAATAAAAAAGTAAAATTAAATTTAAAATAAATGAGTTTAAAATCTTAAGGCAGATTTACAAATACTAAAATGGAAAATGTGAAAGACACATCAAGCAAAAAAAGAAAGTTGGATTGTATTAAAAAGCAAACGGCAAAAAAAATTTATAGAAATTACACACGAAAGGTGTGGAACAATGCACACAGTTTGAAAGATACTGCTATGTGTACACACACACACACGTACTCAGACACATGGAAAGGATTCTGGAAGTATACACATTAAACTGATAAAAGTAATTCTCTCCAATAAGGAGAATTGGATGACAGTGATGATCAATTTATTTGAACTTATTTTACCAAAATTTATTTGAGCTTTTTTTTTTTCTAACCACAAGAGGCAATTCATGTATTACTTTTGTAATTGGAAGTAATTTTTTGCTGGACGTGGTGGCTCATGCCTGTGATCCCAGCACTCAGGGAGGCCATGGCAAGAGGGTCACTTGAGCCCAGGAGTTCGAGATCAGCCTGGGCAATGTAAGGCTGGTTGCCTTGCCGGAGTTCGGACACGCCCAACTCCCTCCCCGCTTGAAAATTTACATTATGTCAATCATCTAGCTCCGCCTTGGAAATCCCCTCTGCATTGGGCACCTAACCCCACCCTTGGAAATCCTCTCTGCACTGGGCACCTGACCCCACCCTTGGAAATCCCCTCTGCACTGGGCACCTGACGCCACCCTTGGAACTCCCCTCTGCACTGGGCACCTGACCCCACCCTTGGAAATCCCCTCTGCACTGGGCACCTGACCCCACCCTTGGAAATCCCCTCTGTACTCGGCACCTGACCCCACCCTTGGAAGTCCCCTCTGCACTGGGCACCTGACCCCACCCTTGGAAATCCCCTCTGCACTGGGCACCTGCGCCACCCTTGGAACTCCCCTCTGCACTGGGCACCTGACGCCACCCTTGGAACTCCCCTCTGCACTGGGCACCTGACCCCACCCTTGGAAATCCCCTCTGCACTGGGCACCTGACCCCACCCTTGGAAATCCCCTCTGTACTCGGCACCTGACCCCACCCTTGGAAGTCCCCTCTGCACTGGGCACCTGACCCCACCCTTGGAAATCCCCTCTGCACTGGGCACCTGACCCCACCCTTGGAAATCCCCTCTGTACTCGGCACCTGACCCCACCCTTGGAAGTCCCCTCTGCACTGGGCACCTGACCCCACCCTTGGAAATCCCCTCTGCACTGGGCACCTGACCCCACCCTTGGAAATCCCCTCTGCACTCGGCACTTGGCCCGCTCACCAGAAATCCCACCTACCTACCAATAGCAGCTCACCCTGTCCACATCCTGTTTCTCCAAATCCAATCAAATGCCTTCACTCCCTATAACAACCCACTCCTGAGAGGAATCAGGCGCGACTTCCCTGGCCCCTCTCCCCAGGACCACAGAACCTTGCCCGGGAGCTGAATAAATTGGCATCTAATTTTCTTGTGCTGGCCTCAGTTTCCTTGTTTTTAACTCGGCAATAAACCTTTCAGAGAATAAACTTTACAGGCAACTTGACAAAACCCCATCTGCACAAAAAATGCAAAAATCAGCCAGGTGTGGTGGTGTGTGCCTGTGGTCCTAGCTACTCGGGAGGCTGAGATTGGAGGATCTTTTGAGCCCAGGAGATCAAGGCTACAGTGAGCCATGTCGAATCACTGCACTCGCGCCTGGATGACAGAGTGAGACCCTGTTTCAAAAGAAATAAATAATATAATTTTGTAAAACTCTAAGACAACAAAACTTTTTACAAAGTCATTTATTGAACTGGGTATGTAGTAACTACACTTGGTGACTCCAGTTCACGCCCCTTCCTTGTTATTGTTGGTAACACTTTTAATTACTGCTTATGTTTGAAGTTCATGGCATTATGAAAAGGATTTTTAATTTTGTCTTATTACAATTCATTTACTTTTACAGATCCCAAGATTGTCTAAAGATAAATGTATTTGCATGTATTTTTTAAGGTTTTAATGGAAAACTTTAAAAGAAAATGGATTCAAGATCAATTGCGTTACTAGGGGAACTTCTGAAATTTGAAATGCATATTTTTAAGAACTTTTGAAAAAAACCTTTTTTCCCCCCTACTTTGACTAAATAAGGCAAAGCACCCTTCTCTGAAAAGTTCATCAGAGAAAGTGTAATTTCCCAGGAGTCGCCTCCAAACTGACGTGGTATGTGAATGCTTCTGCACACAGTGTAGAGGAATGCTGTATCTCACCGACACCCCCAGGGCAGCCATGTTTCAGGCAGTTGCAAAGGCTTCACTTCCTTCCCCAGCAAGAGCACAGCCTCAGCAGGCGGCTTGGCACAATTTTTAGATGAATATAGAAGGGTCTGATTCACAGACCTCATCTTTGTGATTGCCGCAGTTAATACAAAGCATCACCCCTTTGGACATCTTAAACAAGCATAAGGCAATAAGGCTGTTACTGTGGAAATGCTTTGGGAAGGAAGAGAGAGGATGTCTGGCAACGGGGCTGGTGTGTAGAGGGGAGGCTCACAGTATGGCCCAGCTTTCAGGAACTTTGGATACATGTCCAGTATGCATGGATGAATGCTGGAGTATTAGCTTTGAATGCATAATTCCTAATAATTAAGTAAAAGAAAATTAGGATTTTTTTTTAACCATGAAAATACAAAATATCCCATCTTCCTGAATCAGAATTCTTAACACAACAGAAGCAAACAGCACACTTGCTACAACCCCTAGGTAGAGATGGACACCACCCAGAGGGTTCTCCAAGGATATCCAGGCAGCTCATGGCTCTTTGGTTCCGTAAATCTACCCGGTCACTTTTAACTCCTCATAATTGCAAAGCATGTTCCAAGAATACGGGAAAGTAAAGCAGGTAAGTTTCCGTGGAATATCTGATTTTATCTTAAATACTAATGAGCAATGTATCTTGGACAGGTGAGGGAACATTTGAAGAAGAAAAGGAAACTGGAAATGTAAGTTCCTATCTTTTGTTTTTTTTTTTCATGAAACTCTCAAATAGTAACATAACTTCAAAAACAGGAAGCTGGTTAGCAGCAAAAACAGATAGCTCTGCCTATCACAAAAAGAATAAATAAACAGCTAGCTCATACACACAACAGAAGTTTCAAGATTATTATGCTGTTAGACAAATACACTCAAAAGGTTTGAGCAAATCAAAAGGCAGATATAAACAAGGTCCTAAAAAGCAACCAGAGGATGCAGACAAGAGAGTAGGGAGTTTCTACAAACAGAAGAAACAGAGTAACAAACCCGATGCGATTCTGATAATGAGGTTTAGATTCAATTATTTCTAAGGTTGCTCCCAATATGAAAATATTTCTCTAACAGATGTGAGACTTTTCTCAAACTGATCTCAAGATCTAATTGTAAACACAGAACCAACTGGTTGCTGTCCTGTGCTTATCTAAGTGGATGAGGGGAGAGGATGTCACCTTGGAAGATCTGTGAGCTTAGGCCCTTTTCTAATAGTTGTAATATATCAGATAATTTCACAAAACAAATTATCTAAATTTAACGGCCTACCCCAACCAATAGCAGATAGATAGATAGATAGAAAGATAGACGATAGATAGATAGATGATAGACAATAGACAGACAGACAGACAGACAGATGGCATAGAGACAGACAAGAGTCTGAAGGCAGCATGGAGAACTTGCCTGCATGGCCACATGCTTGCCCTCACTCTCAGGACCCAGCGACCACTCATAGAAAACAATCTCGTGGTCGTCACTGCTCTGATTTCCATTCAAAGTGATGGAGTTTTGGGGCAAAGTGATGGTATGATTTGGTCCTGCATTAGCAACTGGTGGGAAGTCCACAGCATTGTTGACAATTAGGGCTGCGGTTGTGGCGTTAGTGGCTCCATCCGAGTCTGTAACTGTCAACCTACAGAAAGGAGAAGAATCCATAGTTGCAAGAATATGCCAGGCTGGGCACAGTGGCTCGTGTCTGTAATCCCAGCACTTTGGGAAGCTGGGGTAGGAGGACTGCTTGAGCCCAGGAGTTCTGAGACCAGCTGGGCCACAGAGTGAGACCCTATCTGTATTTAAAAAATAAAAAAAAAATTAGCTGGGGGTTGTCGTGCATACCCATAGTTCTAGGTACTTGGGAGGCTGAGGTGGGAGAATCGTTTGAGCCTGGGAGGTCAAGGCTGCAGTAAGCCGATATTGCTCCACTGCACTCCACCTCAGGCAGCACAGCAAGAGACTGTCCCAAAAAACAACCACCAAAAAAAAAAAAAAAGGGCAGACCAAAAAAATAACTGCCAAATCTCAAGGTACACTTAGGTCAAGTTAGTCGGTTCATGGAACAGTCCTCAGACCAACTTAGAACAGGTACAGATAGAAATTTAAGGAGGAAGCAAAGATAAACACAAAGACTTGACATTTCTGTTTGATTTTGTTGCTGTTGACTATTTTATTTTTAGTTCATAACATATTGATGTTAGAGTTTAACCTTTATGGATTTCTGACTAGTCTGAGATGCTGGGTAAGAAAAACCATCCTCAGCCAACATAGATACCACTCTCCAGTAACAGAGACTAAAAATGGGTCAGGTTTAAGTTCTGCCTTTAGGTTGAGCATACAGAGACAGAAAATCACTCCTAATTTTCAGCTACAAAGCTTTTTAATTTTTAATCCTTTTCTAGAAGACTTGATATTACATTTTCAGGATACGCCTTGCAGAGCAGTGTTAGAATTAAGCACTTTCACATGTGAACCAATGCTCACCCTCTGCAAACACAAAGAGAAATGCATTAACCTCCCTGCGCTAAACTGATGCCTCTGTGTGTTTGTGTGTGTGTGTGTGTGTGTGTGTGTGTGTGTGAGACAGAGTCTCGCTCTGTCGCCCAAACTAGAGTGCAGTGGCATGATCTCGGCTCACTGCAACTTCTGCTTCCCTGGTTCAAGCGATTTTCCTGCCTCAGCCTCCTGAGTAGCTGGGATTACAGGCACCCACCACCACACCCGGCTAATTTTTGTATCTTTGGTAGAGACAAGGTTTCACCATCTTGGCCAGCCTGGTCTCAAAATCCTGACCTCATGATCTACCCGCCTTGGCCCCCGCCAAAGTGCTGGGATTACAGGAGTCAGAGACTGCACCCGGCCCCACTAAACTGATTCCTAATGTGGTCCTGAGAACAGTGAATTCACAAATAGGTCACTTCATCCTTCTACATCAAAGGTGGTGATAGGGACTAGTGATGATGCTAAATAAGTATCAGTAGGCATATGAGAGCAAAGCTGTGGCGGAACGCAGGCCTTCCTCACAGGGCGGGTACACGCGTGGCCTTCCTCATGGGGCGGGTACACGCGTGGCCTTCCTCACGGGGCAGGTACACACGCGGCCTTCCTCACGGGGCGGGTACACGCAGGGCCTTCCTCACGGGGCGGGTACACGCGGGGCCTTCCTCACGGGGCAGGTACATGCAAGGCCTTCCTCACGGGGCGGGTACACGCAGGGCCTTCCTGGCAGGGTGAGTACACGCGGGGCCTTCCTGGCAGGGCGGGTACACGCGGGGCCTTCCTCACAGGCTGAGTACATGTAGGGGGCACCTGTGCATCCTGGGCTTCCTTCCACACTATGCCCCACACTCCACACAACCAAGATCCAGCTTCCACCCTGGCTCTGACAGCAAACCAAACACCTAAAAGTCCTTCCTTCTCAACCAGGCTGAGTCGGGACACCTTCTGGGCCCTTTAGAAAATTTCTTCCTGGGTTAGCAGCAGTAACCTCCTCAATCAGATGGTGAAGAAGAATTAAATAGAAATAAATCAAATGAATCTTATAAAGTGTATTTCACTATATACAAATTTTACCCCAATACATAAATAAAGTTCATATTAATTGATGAGGATATCAGTGTTTCCAGTGGCATCCAACCAAAACCCCCACGAAAGCCAAATCTCCTCTCTTGATCAAAATAAGAAGTGCAGTGTTTTATATGCATTAGTTTAAAGAAACAGTCAACATTTAAGTAGCAGGAAGCACAGTAAAGGCAGGGACCCACTTGCCTGAAACTGTAGTTACCAGGATCAAGGTGAGACAGGCGTAAGATGGGGGAGTCAACGGAAGTCTTCTCTTCCACAAGGGGCCCGCTAATTTCTTCCCAGTGGTAACTCACTATTTCAGTATCATCTGTACTTTCTAAAAGATTGAGAAATAAAGACAAGAATGAAATATAAGAAGAGGAAAACAAGTTTTGTAATTTAATTACTGCATGTTTAAATTCATTTTTACAGGAAATTATATACTTGCCTAGAGCTCAACTGCTATGTACTGTATATTAGAAGGAGGTTCTTTCCTGCTGCTGAAATTATCATTGCTATTTTTCTCCTAGATTTCCACCTGATTTGAGTGAGGCTGTTCCCACTCAGTTGAATATTTAAGAAGCACAATGACAGATGCTTTTGCTTTTAAAAAACAGGGGCCAACAAAATGCAGCACATGGAAACGCTACTTCCGCTCACCTCAACTACAGCATGTGAGCTCCTACTCAACACTGTAAATAGGCATCTGAACTGACAGGCTCAGACTTGAGATGCTTTTCTAGAACTTACAAAACATCTTTTACTGCTTTAATTATTAAGGGGTAAATCCAGAGAAAGGGTCATATCCCTACATGAACATTTTCTATTTCTACTGTAAAAGTGAACAAACAAAATGTGCCGTGCGGATTCGTAGAAACTTAATCCTGGAAGGGGGTGGGTTTCATCTAATTCATTTAAGGAAAGAGGAAGTTTGTGTGACAGATAAATAATCCTGAACAGTGTCCTGGAAATAAGCCATACTGAATTAGAGGAATCAAAATGCGATATATTTCCATTTAAAACATGCTGTAGTTTCACATGGCTAAGAAAGTTCTTTAGGGCCTGGCCATTTGATTGGCAATCGCTGTGAAATATGGGCTATATTTGAATAGAGGCAAATCCTCATGTCAAGGTGCTCTCTGTACATCTTCAGGCTTGCAAAATAGAGCAGCTTCAGCGGCTAACAAGCATTCTCCCGACCACCAAGGCGACCATTCTTCCCTCTTTACAGGATTTGGTATCAGCTTTGTGAGTAAATGTACATAAAACGCAGTTACCTGGTACACTGATAAGGATGAACCTAGTCAATCACAGGATGTTTTCAAAATATATTTACACAAACACCTCTAGTCACTCAGGGGCCCCTTCCACATATACTCCAATAGAAGAATGGACTCTGAACTAACCATTTAAAATACCACACCCCCTCACTGAAGACACCCTTTCTAAGAATTGTTAAAAGTGATTTTACCAGGCCAGGCATGGTGGCTCACGCCTGTAATTCCAGCACTTTGGGAGATTGAGGTGGGCAGATCACAAGATTGGGAGTTCAAGACCAGCCTGACCAACATGGTGAAACCCTGTCTCTACTAAAAATAAAAAATTAGCCAGGTGTGGTGGCGTGCTCCTATAATCCTAGCTACTCAGGAGGTTAGGACAGGAGAAGTGCTTGAACCTACGAGGTGGAGGTTGCAGTGAGGTGGAGGTTGCAGTGAGCTGAGATCACGCCACTGCACTCCAGCCTGGGTGACAGAGCCGAACTCTATTAAAAAAAAAAAAAGTGATTTTCCCATCTGGTTGGGGGTGCTTCCCCTCCTGAGGATCACAGGAGCTCCTCTCTAGCTTCTAATTAATTCTTTTAAAATAATCTAATGGGAGCTCCTCCCTGGTGTCTAATTAATTCTTTTAAAGTAATCTTCTAAAATAATTTACACACATAAAGATGTATCTATACAGTGATTTTCTAACCACTAATCATATATACCACACCAGAAGAGGATTCTTCAACGGTTGCTCTAATTCCCAATTAAATGGCCAGGCCCTAAAGAACTTTCTAATAGAACAGACAAAAGCTGAAGGGAAAATAAGCACAGAGCGGAGAAGCTAAAGGAACTAAAGACAAAAAACTGAGGAAGGAAGTGATCGTTTATCCGAGTAACAGCCCCTAAGTCCTCCCAGCCTTGATGCAGAGCACCCATTATACTTCCTGGCATGCAGAGAAAAAAAAAAAAAATCCCTGAACTATCACAGGATACGCACGGCTGCCATCAATGAGGGCTGACGTCAAAGGCAAAGTGAGCTCCTGCACTTGGGGAGAAACAACTGCTACAGGTGGCAAGCTGACTCTTCTGGCTGCAACAGAAAAAAAGGGCAGTGACTGAGCCCACGTTGTGTATGCATATGTCCTCACCCACAGAAAATTATCTGCTTTCAAAAACTGATGATAAATGTCCTGTCAAGGAGGTGTTTACCCTACCGGCCTCAACTGTGGAGAGCACTTTTTAAAGTCTGGAGTCTCTGTGGATTTCAGGAGCTTGTCTGTACATTTACACTTTTGAATGTAAGCCCAGGCTCAGTTAAGACATGCAATAATAACCAAGGGGCTGGTCACAGAACATGAGCAGTAATTCCAGAGCAGGAGCAAGGAGTTACAGTTCCAGCTCCTGGGATTAACTGGATCTTCAATATCTGACTAAAGGCAAGCCACCACTCCCAACCATGCTTCAGCTGTAAAAATAACCAGGCAGAGTATGCAAAATTTAGAGCTGTCAGGTCCGAGGGTTGGGCTGAAGTTGGTTCGGGGGAGGTTTACCTTAACTGTGTAGGTTGTGCTCTCAGCACAGGTGAGGGGGTGGTGGAGGCTGAAAGCCAGCTGTTCCACTCACCAAGCCAGGGCTGTGACCGCCCAGCTCAAGAACTACCAGTTTCTAATTCACAAGAATGCACTGACTGATGGGCACACATTTTCCCCTGACCTCCTGGTTGCTCCATTGAATGTATTTAACATGCCCCTGCTCCGAAGGTGAAGCTGACTCATGGAGAGTGTATGTAGAAGTTAGGGTGGATGGAGTAATTGCCAGCTAGAGAGGGCTAAGGAAGATTCGCCACCATTCAAGAGCAGCCAGCAATAACCTTGTCAAGCAAGCCCTGTTATACAGAAATTACAACACAACACAATAAAACAAAACCATAATCTTTGCATGTTTTCTCTACCATAGAGTCTAATATAAAATAGATTTTCTCTCTGTCTCTCTCTCTCTCTGTCTCTCTCTCTCTCTCTAGACAGACAGACAGACAGATAGATAGACAGTCATCCAGGCACCGAACATTGAGATAAATGTGTACAACAGGAGGCCATTCTCTTACACAGGCTTACCAGGCTTAACAGTGACATTGACAAATGCTTCTCCAAAGGCATTTTCACTAGAAACAGCGACTTTGAAGACATAAAGTCCGACGGACAACTGTAACATAAAGAAAAGTTACACAAGTCAACTTGCAAAAGCTATGATGGGTCCATTACCTAGTAAAAGAAAAAATATCCCAGAAGCCATGCTCCTAAAGTCGGCATGGAGAAGCGGCTCAGCAGGGAGTCTCATCTGGATCTGTCTAGAGGCTGCCACGCGTTTGAAGCCTGAATTCCGGAACACTAAGGATCACCTAGACAGGCCTTTAGCTTCGCTACAGAGGGCCTCATAGAGGCCTAAGTAAGATGGACCAGCAGAGGACAGCAGTCCTCAACCGTGTGTGTATGAACCAAGCACTTTTACCACCTAGCTCTGGTGGGCTGGCTGCAGGTGGCTGGACGCCACACTTTGAGAACCAGAGCTCAGTGACATGGGAATGATGCAAGTCCACGCTGCACCATGAGCTGTGTGGTCCCAGGAGACAAAGTCAATCATCTGGTAGGAAACCAGACCTCTAGCGGCAAAGTCAGTTTACATAACCTCCTAGGCCAGAAAGACGGCGTGTTTTTTGTGAATGCTTGTATCATACAGCAATACGGCATAGGGCGATCTGTGACCCGGGATGGAATTATTGGCAACTCTAGAGATGCGCCTGATTGAGAACCAGAGATAAGTCGAATGTACTTAACACTGCAAGGAGAGCGAGTGTTAGAACAGGTTTTAACCTCACTGAAGTGCCTGTGGGACACGCAGACTCTTTTCCCCAAGCTGAGGCACACCAAGTAACTCAAATCAAGAAAAGCCATCTGAAGCCTCTTAACCACCTGCCTGGTTTCTTGCATAGCTGAAACTTTATTCATTCATATCCTTCTTGTGGTCTTACCATAAGAAAGACACTTGTGGCCAGCCGTGATGGCTCATGCCTATAATTCCAACACTTTGGGAGGCCAAGGAGGGTAGATCACTTGAAGTCAGGCATTCAAGACCAGCCTGGCCAACACGGTGAAATCCCATCTCTACTAAAAATGCAAAAAAATTAGCCAGCGTGGTGGTGTGCGCCTGTAATCTCAGCTACTCAGGAGGCTGAAGCAGGAAAATCACTTGAACCCGGGAGGCGGAGGTTGCCGTAAGCTTGACTGCACTACTGCACTCCAGCCTGGGCAACGGAGTGAGGCTGTTTCCAAAAAAAAAAAAAAAAAAAAAGAAAGATGTTTGGGTTCCACAGCGAAGAAGGTATGAGCTGAGCTCTGTGCCACTATGCTGTGCTATCAAACACAACCTGCCTCCAGTTACTTACCTGAGAGAGGTTGAGAGTCTGCATGTGTCCTTGTTGTATTTCACCTTGGTAGTCTATGGGTTGGCTTATTAAACTCCATTCATAGTTGTAGGTTGTTTCTGAGAGCAAAAAATAAATATGAGTAGTTATAAATTCTCAGAGGTCACTAGGTAACCTGGGCAGAGGGACAATGATAGCCTTAAAACTACCAGTATAGATTTCTTTAGATATACTAAACTCTGCTTTCTTTTTTTTTTTAACTTATATAGTTTTTATTTATTTGTTTATATCCCCTCACTTTTGCTATCATTTTATGAACTTGATTTTCAACTATCAGCCAAGTAAAGAATAATATGTATCTTCTTAATATAAAATTTCTTTTTTTGTTATAAAAGCATACAACTTACAAGAATTTTTTTAAATGTATAAAGTTAAAAAAAAAACCCTCCCTAATTTAACCATTAGTATTTGATGACTTTTTTTACTAGGGTGCTACATCTGATGATCCGTATCAGTTTTAACATAGTATAATCCACTGTACTTTTCTGTTTTTAACAAAAGGCAAGGAGATTTCAGTTCATTTGATCTATTGTAGGGGTTTATTTAAGGACGTGAAAACAGAATGTAAACATGTCTCTGTGAAGATGAAACTGTCTCCCACCTTCAGATGTTAGTAGTTAAAATATAAGGTACCTCATCTCAAAGGATTAAAATGCAAATGCCAAATATTATCATCTCTAGTTATAAAAATTTGACCCATATGTGATGGAGAAAAAAATTAATTAAGGAACTAACCTCAATGAGAAATAGTCAAACATCTTAAGAATGAGTCTACGTTAAAAAAAAATGCATCTGACAGGCCACAGGTCCCAGGTCAAATGTTCACTGAATGGCAGAGCGCTGGACAAGCAGAAGAGCATTTTCACTGAATTTTTTTGAGCAGCTAGTGTGAGGTATCCTGAGAAGCTCAGAGCCGTGACTGTCAACACCACAGCATCTGCGAACAAACCTGGGGGTGCGCACCACTTCCCTCTCGTTCCAGGGGAGTCCTCCCAGGTTCTGTAGGTTATCCCAGGTCAACAGCTGCAGCGTGGCAGCCTGTCCTGCTCTGCTTTGCATCATCAGAAAGTTATGACTTTCCATCCTGACCAACTAAACACTATCTACTGTATTTAATGTCCTAGACTCTTACTCCATTTTTTTTTTTTTTTTTTTTTTTTTTTTTTTTGAGACGGAGTTTCGCTCTTGTTACCCAGGCTGGAGTGCAATGGCGCGATCTCGGCTCACCGCAACCTCCGCCTCCTGGGTTCAGGCAATTCTCCTGCCTCAGCCTCCTGAGTAGCTGGGATTACAGGCACACACCACCATGCCCAGCTAATGTTTTGTATTTGTAGTAGAGACGGGGTTTCACCATGTTGACCAGGATGGTCTCGATCTCCTGACCTCGCGATCCACCCGCCTCGGCCTCCCAAAGTGCTGCTCTTACTCCATTTTAAACTATTTCAACAAATGTTGATGCTTAGGATAATCAAAGCCTTGTCTTCCAGTTTGGTTTGTGACGTTGTGTGATGTTGTGAAAAAGAATCTGCGTTGTAAACGGCCTGTCAGGACCTGCTGAGGGAGAACACCCACTTCCTGGCGGGGAGGGAGGAAGGTTAAACTCTCACCTGCAGGTGGCGCTGGCACAACAAAGGCCTTCAGCTCAACTTCGTCGTCGGGAAAAGTTATTACTAAGTTATCTCCAGCCGATACCATCAGTTCTTTCACTAAAAGTTAATTAGAAATAATACATGCAATTATATAATACAATGATGTTGCATTACAGTTCTACAATAGATCTGTTTTTAGTATCCATAACATAAAATAGCATATGCTTTTGTAATAGTTCTTCACACGATTTTAGCTAAGGCACGTTTTTCCTCTGTCTAGAAACTGAACTGTGCCCATATTATAGTGCAGGGCTTTAAACCGCATACATGAGTTGGCACTGTGACAAAAATGATGATTCAAATTGACTGAGCAATGTATTGATTGGGTGACGAGTTGCGTGAAACAGGTCTCACACAATCGTGGATTGGGTCCCTTTTCTCCCTTGCTCCCAGCCTTTCTTGACTCCCTGGTGTGAGCTATTTTTAGATAGAAAAAGACTGAGTGTAATCCGAAGTGTTTCTGTCTCCTTAGTCCTACTCCACTCAGTTCTCATGAATTACTGCTAATGGCCTTGTACTTGGAACCTTTCCAAAACAAAATCCAGTCACCCTCAATATAAAAAGCCTAATTTAACTTAAGCAGCGGGAACATTAACTCTTATGAAAAGTGCTTATCCGCCAAGGGAGCATTCAGAACAATACTTGTTTACTTTCTCTATAACCAGGATGACATTGATATATTCATCCATTCTATCGGTTCGCGTCCACTAGACATTAGTTTCACTTATAAAATATATTGTGGTATGTCCAGATAATAAATAGAGAAAAATCAAAGATTTTTTTTTTTTTTTTTTTTTAAAGCTGAGTGCTCTGCAGAGGGACCCTGCCAGGAGAAGTGGGCAGGCTGCTTGTTTTAACCCCCTCCTCTCCTCAGGCCTCAATGCCTCACATGCTCCTAGATCAGCTGCAGAGGCTCTCTGTGGCTTTGCTGGCTCCTCTCTTGCCACTTTCACTAACTCTTTGCCCTGAAAGTCAGGAACTATAGACCTAGAAGGAACGTTGACCCAAACCTATCATGTTACAGATGGGGAGATTAAATCCTAGAAGGGCAACGTTGTCCAAGGCTATGGATAATTAGCAATAGGTCCACCAATAATCAATTAATTTAAAGGTATTTATTTCAACAAACACTTATATACCCGATTAAACTGTGCCAGGCATTGTCCCAAGGGCTTTAAAATGATCAGTTCATTTAATCCTCATTACAACTATGTGCAGTAGGTTCTATTAAAACCCACAGATCCTGGGCCAAACTCTCAGGCCAGTTTCTTTTTCCGTAGACTACACAGCTTCTCTTCCACTATTATCTTTCTCTCAACTGAAGCTCAGAATCAAAGTAAATACAAAAGTTAGAGAGAGTAATCTCCGAAATACATGGCCCACAGAAAAGCTCAGGAAACTGACCCTTAGGTCTTACATATTCTAATAACTTCTTTATTGGACAATCTAATGGAAGCTCTGCAATCCTCACCATGGCCTTTGCAATACCTGGAGTTTTGGCACATCTTCCTTTTTGGAACTACAGGAGATTGGAACATGCTAAGCCAAGATATGACTTGTGAAAAGAAACGAAACCTCGGGACTCCCAAATCACTAAGCCAAAGGGAAAAGTCAAGCTGCGAGGTGTGTCAGGCAAACCTCCATCTCATTTTATTCCTAAATAAGATAACTACAAACATAAAAAAGCTACATTCCTCCCTTACAACTTGCCCACGAGAAGATTCCTCGTGGGTCTCAAGATCTTTACCCTAGAACAGTTTTGGTGAATTTCACCTTGGCCATGTAAATCGATAGCTTCTCTTCACGGGTGCAGGACAAGGGACAGGGCTCTGTCGTCCCTCTGCTCACCTGAGACAAATGCATATCTAATTGCTTTCTCTGCCCTATTGTTTACATAAAAACGCAGATTCACTGAGTCAGACAAGGCGTAAGTGACTATTCCTCTTCACCCTCTCACAAGTACATTGTGTGTTCAGTGACAGGCTGATCAAAGATTCAAAAGAATGCAACCTTTGTCTCTTATCTACCTATGACCTAAAACACCCCCTTCCGGTTGCCCTGCCTTTCTGGACTGAACCAATGTGTGTCTCACACATACTGACTGATGTCTTATGTCTCCCTAAAATGTATAAAACCAAGGTGGTCAGGCACAGTGGCTCACACCTATAATCCTAGCACTTTGGGAGACTGAGGCAGGCAGATCACCTGAGGGCAGAAGTTCAAGACCAGGCTGACTAACACGGAGAAACTCTTTCTCTACTAAAAATACAAAAATGAGCCAGGCATGGTAGTGGGTGCCTGTAATCTCAGCTACTCAGGAAACTGAGGCAAGATAATCGCTTGAACTGCGGAGGCAGAGGTTGCAGTGAGCCGAGGTCACGCCGCTGCACTCCAGCCTGGGTGACAGAGCAAGATTCTGTCTCAAAACAAACAAACAAGCTGTACCCTGACCACCTTGGGTACACGGCATCAGGACCTCCTGAGGCTGTGTCCCTGGTACATTCTTGCCAAAATAAACTTTCTAAATTAATGAGACCTGTCTCGGTTACTTTTGGTTCACAGACTGTAGGAGACTAGACTATGCTACTGAAACTATAACTCTTTGATACATGGATTATTTTGAGCTGATTTTTTTTTTTTTTTTTTTTTGAGAAACAGCAAAGAGGAGCTCTGAAAACAGAAGTTACTCCTTTGTAAGGGGAACTGGTATCCACAAAGGAAATCCCCATTAGTTTTGTTTTGAGACAGAGTCTCGCTCTGTTGCCCAGGCTGGAGTGCAGTGGTGTGATCTCAGCTTACTGCAACCTTCACCTCCTGGGTTCAAGCAATTCTCCTGCCTCAGCCTCCCAAGTAGCTGGGATTACAGGTGTATGCCACCATGCCTGGCTAATTTTTTTTTTTTTTTTTGAGATGAAGTCTCCCTGTCACCCAGGCTGGAGCACAGTGGCACAATCTTGGCTCATTGTAACCTCCACCTCCCAGGTTCAAGCAATTGTCCTGCCTCAGCCTCCCGAGTAGCAGGGACTACAGGTGCGCACCACCACACACCACTAATTTTTGTATTTTTCGTAGAGATGGGGCTTCACCATGTTGGCCACGATGGTCTCAATCTCTTGACCTCATGATCTGCCCACCTCAGCCTCCCAAAGTGCTAGGATTACAGGCGTGAGCCACTGCGCCAGGCCAGAAATCCCCATTTGTAACAATGTCCCTTTCTATACCAGGAAGAGAAGGGTGACTAAATCCCAAGGGATCCCCATCAGTGGAGAAGGTCCTGACAAATCTGCATAAGCCCCACTCTTGCTTACTTTGCTGTTCTGGGCACCTCTGGCCACTTGGCTTCCCCACAACCTTCTTTTCTTTAGTTCAAGATGCTATATAAGCCAGAGTTCCAGGCTACCTCTTTGAGATTTCCTCATTTCCCTGGGTATCTCTCATGTATAGGTAAGATGTACATGTTATAAACTTGTTTTTTTCTCTTGTTCATCTATCTTTTGTTAAAGGGGCACTAGTCTGAACCTTAGAAGGTTAAATGGAAAATGGTTTTATCCTCCTCTGTAGAACTCTCCCCTTCCTTTCTTCCCAGATTCTAGCTTTCCTCTTTACCTCCCACCTCTCTGGCACAACTACCCAATCAGATTTACAGGCTCATTCTGCACTGTCAGCTCCTTATATAATGATGTCCCTCAAGTCCCATACTCAGGCCTCTCCTTAGCTCACTCCCACTGTCTCCCCAGATGATCTTCTATGTCCCCTGTGCCTTCAACTGTCACCTCCACACTGATGACTCGTAATCCTTTATCTTCAGCCCAACTGCTCATCTAATTTCAGTTCTGTATTTTCATATATCTTAGCATCCTCTTCCTTCATCCTTACCTTCATTCAGTCACTCATCTAATCATTATGATTCTGCTCCCTTGCTACCTCCTGAATCGAGTTTCTTCCCTCCATTCCTGCAGCTGCTCACCATAGCCTTTCCATGGATCTTGTTGCCTCTGGTCAACTTAGTCAACTCCACACAATTTTCTTTTTCTTTTGTTTTCATTTTTTACTTTTTTTGAGACAGAGTCTTTCTCTGTCACCCAGGCTGGAGTACAGTGGCACTGTCTCGGCTCATTGTAACCACTGCCTCCAAGTTCAAGCAATTCTCCTGCCCCAACTTCCCAAGTAGGTGGGATTACAGGCGTGCACCACTATGCCCAGTCCTTTTCATTTATTTATTTATTTTTTTTGTAGAGATGGGGTTTCACCATGTTGGCCAGGCTGGTCTCGAACTCCTGACCTCATGATCCACCCGCCTGGGCCTCCCAAAAGGCTGGGATTACAGGCGTGAGCCACCACGCCTGGCCAACACTATTTTCTTAATACAAATCTGATCATTTTGCTTTCCTGCTTAAAAGCATTCAGGGATTCTCCAAACCCATCCAGTAAAGTGCAGAATCTTTAGCATAAAATACATGATCTTTCCAGTTCTTGCCCTGCTTGCCACTCCAGTTCCAGCCACACTGAACCCCTTACACTTCTTCCAGAATGTCCCAGGAGTTCTTGAACTTCTGTTTTTTTTGCATAGGTGATGAATGAGATGATGGATGAAACACTGAACATACTGCCTGGCACTCTATAGGTGCTCAATAAATACAATGATGACTATTGTCATTAAACATGTTGCTCCCTCAACCTGAACAACAGATCAATGCCATTTTTGCCGGCTCACTCTACCCTAGCATCTCCTCTGGAAAGGCATCCCGGGGCCCTCCTAGTGGGTCAAGGTGCCCCTCTGCCCCAACAGCAGCCTCTTACAGCACTCACCACATTGTATCAGAACCACCTCTTTACCTGTCAGTCTCTTCTCCTGGACTATGGAGTCCCTGAGGGAAAAGACACTGTCTTTTTTTTTTTTTTTTGAGACGGAGTTTCACTCTTGTTACCCAGGCTGGAGTGCAATGGTGCGATCTTGGCTCACCGCAACCTCAGCCTCCTGAGTAGCTGGGATTACAGGCACGCACCACCATGCCCAGCTAATTTTTTGTATTTTTAGTAGAGATGGGGTTTCACCATGTTGACCAGGATGGTCTCAATCTCTTAACCTCATGATCCACCTGCCTCGGCCTCCCAAAGTGCTGAGATTACAGGCGTGAGCCACCCCGCCTAGCCTAAAAGACACTGTCTTATTCTTCTTTTTGTTCCCAGTATGCAGCACCGTTTCTGACTAGATGCTCAAAATGTGCTTGGAGGGAATGAGTCAACTTTGAAAGCCGTGACTACCACATTCTACAGCCTTTCTTCAGTACGTCTCTTCCAATTATATTTTTTCAAAGTTACCTGTCCCGGGAGCAGTGGTAGGAGATATGGGTCGTTCAGGTGGGGTGGACCCAGAGAGGGCTGTGCTAGTGGGAGGTGTTGGAAAGCTGTGCTCTGTACTCCCCGCGGTGACTGTGAGCACTGGGCTTTTCTCCATGGCGGCTGGGCTGAGTTCCAGGCTTGCTGGAGGAGGACTATGGGAAGGCATTAGAACCTAAGAGATCAATTACAAGGACAAATAGTTACAAAAAAAAAAAAAGTTCAATTCTCCCAGCAACTCAGTGTTACCTTTTTCATAAACTAGCTTCAGTAATGTTTGAAATGCCATGAACAATATTCCAAAACTCTCAAGTACACTCTTTGCCATCTATTAGAAATATAAGGCAACTGTGGGTTGGACGATTAGTACAGGTGAACACACAAACACTCAAAATAAAGAACGAGAAAGTAATTACAGTAGCCCCTAAACTAATCAGTTCACTGGACTGAATGCTTCTGCCCCACACCTCCCCCGACACCCCACAGATTCATTTGGTGAAATCTTAACCCTCAATGTGGTAGTATTTGGAGGTAGAGCCTTTGGGAATTAATGAGATTATGAGGATAAAGCCTTCATAAATGGGATTAGTGCTTTTATAAGAAGAGGAGAGACAGCTAGCTAGTTGTCTTTCCTCCATGTCAGGACACAGCAAAAAGATGACTACCTCCAAGAAACCCTCACAAGAACCCAACCCTGCTGGCATCCTGATCTCAGACCTCCGAACTTTAGAACTGTGAGTTATACAAGGTTACACCACCCAGATCACGGTTGATATGGCTAGGCTTTGTGTCCCCACCCAAATCTCATCTTGAATTATACTCCCCATGTGTCAAGGAAGAGATCAGATGGAGGAAACGGGATCATGGAGATGGTTTCCTCCATGCTGTTCTTGCCATAGTGAGTTCTCACGAGATCTGGTGGTTTTATAAGCATCTACCATTTCCCCCGCTTGCTCTCTCTCACCTGCCATGACTGCAAGTTCCCTGAGTCCTCCCAAGCCATCCAGAGCTGTGCGTCAATTAAACCTCTTTCCTTTATAAGTTACCCAGTCTTGGGTATGTCTTTATAGCAGTGTGAGAATGGATTAATACAATGGTATTTTGTTGCAGCAAAACAAGCTGAGACAATCACTAAAGCAACAACTGAACACAATCGAATAATTCAGTAGTCAACAGGCTTCTAGAGTAAATCATATTTATTCATTTATCCATTATGTATGACCGATAAAGTTACAGTTAGTCAAGTTAAAGTTTTTTAATTAAATAGTGTATGCCAGAGGGAAAATTCTCATAATATGATAATAAAATATCCTCTGAGACTCAAAGTCAGTAACTGTGTGGAGCCAGGTAAGTAAAGTTCTTAGAATACAGAAGACCCACAGAGGCCATGTACAGTGAGAAACCCACAGAAAGAAAAGCTGTAATTCAAATGTAAATCAGAGAGGGGGGCATCGGTGCTAACTGAAAAGATAACTACTCTTTTCTACAATTGAGAAAAGTGAGTAAGGATACAGCATAAATTTTGTGCTTGGAGGTGTGATCACTGGTATCACCACTAACAGCAATTGAGCTCCCACTGGGTTCCAGATATTTACCGGGCAACTTGTGAAACCTTCTGCAACTACATTTCCAGAACCAAAGCAAAAAAAAAAACAAACAAACAAACAAAAAAAATAATGAAATTACGCTGTATGATCAAACTAAGAGAAACCAATCGACCTACATTTTAAAAATCAGGTAGTGGGTCTACTATATAATTTTCAGATGTTTGATTTAATTGAATTTTCAGGCATCTGGGATTGTGAAGTGAGTGCTATGGATTAAGCTGTGACTCTCTAAGAACAGTATGAAATTTAGAATTACTACAAACCAGGGCTGTAGAATATGTGTGCACAGCATTTTATACTGGGGGCTCTGCAAATCCCATGGGATAAATTGGGGGATTTTTTTGTTTTTAGTTTTATGAAGTCCTGAAAAATTATTGCCAAGCTGAAATAAAGAATGAAGGTAGGCGGTGGTCAGAGAAATTAAGGTACCTTGGGTTGGGGTCACTAAGCCAGAAATGGCTGAGGGGGAAGAAAACCCTTGTCCTGCTTTTCTCTACAACATTCACTTTTCTACCATGCTGCATCTCCAGGCTGGAATCAGATGCCAGTTC
Source organism: Saimiri boliviensis (assembly GCF_048565385.1). Taxonomy (NCBI): domain Eukaryota; kingdom Metazoa; phylum Chordata; class Mammalia; order Primates; family Cebidae; genus Saimiri; species Saimiri boliviensis. The sequence continues at coordinate 162,600,583 of NC_133452.1, forward strand.
TTCCCTTCACTATTCAATAATCCGCCCACAACCTCCACCACAGAGCTCCTCACTGAGTCATCAGGACAAGGTCCTCCCTGACACACCCCTCCAAAGGAAAACGGATCCTCCATGGAAGCCACTGAGCACCAGTATCGCCCACTTCAGCCTTCAAGTTCAGCTGGGCCTCCTCAGTAAAAGTCCCAAATGGCTCTTGTTTCTATGTTCTATACTCATTTACTTTAAAACAGCTTGTTTTAGGTGATTTCTCTAGTCTTGTCCACTGGAAAACACAGTTAGAAAAAATGTCCTGTATCCTCTACAAGTTTGATCTTGATTTATTTTTCATAGACGTCCTATTCAATGGCACTATTTCATGCATAGTGCTGTTATGAATATTCATGTACAAGTTTCTATATAGACATGTTTTGTTTCTCTTGTGTAAATACCCAGAAGTGAAACTGCTGAGTCATGATAACTGCATTTAAGGTTTTGAAAAAATGCAAGGCTGTCTTCCACAGCAGCTACACTAGGGCCAGGCATAGTGGCTCAAACCTATAATCTCAGCATTTTAGGAGGCCAAGGCGGGAGGACTGTTTAAGCCCATGAGTTTGCGACCAGGCTGGGCAACAGAGTGAGGCTCTATCTCTACAAAAATAAAAATAAAAAATTAGTTAGGCTTTGTGGTGCACACGACATAGTCCCAGCTACGGCGGCAAGAGAATCACTTGAGCCCAGGGGTTTAAGGCTGCAGTAAGCCATGTGGCACCTCAGCATTTCAAGCTGGGTGCAGAACAAGAGCCTATCTCTCAAAAAACAAAAACAAAGTGGCTGTAACATCTCACATTCCCACCAGCAATGTATGAGAGTTCCCGTTTCTCTACATCCTGATTAACACTTACGATCTGTTTTTAGTTTTTCTCTAGCTATCCAGTCGATGTGAAGCATCTCATTGTGGTTTTGATTTGCATTTCTCTAAAGATTAGTGGTGCACAGCAGCTTTTCATGTGCTTGTTGGCCATTCTTCTATGATCTTTGGAGAAATTCCATTCAGATCCTTTGCCCATGTTTGAATTAGGCTATTTGTCTTTTTATTATTAAGTTGTAGGAGTTATTTATATATTCAGCATATACAATATTTATGGTATATTTATCCCATTTTGTGGTATATTTATCCCATCAAGAAAGTTTCCCTTTCTTGATGTTGTCATCTGAAATACAAAAGCTTTTACTTTTGATTAATTCAAATTTACCATTTTTCTATTTTAATCCTATGCTTTTGATGTACTAAGAAATAACTGCCTAGCCCAAGTTTACAAAGATTTATGCTGAGTTTTCTTCCATGTATTTTATAGTTTTAACTTATATTGAAATGATTGGTCCATTTTGAGTTAATTTTTTAAAAATAAGGTAAGAAGTAGGGGTCTAAATTTATTCTTTTGCATGTAAGTATCCAGCTGTCCTAACACCATTTGTTGAAAAGACTATTCTTTCCCCATTAAATTTTCTAGGTACCTTTACCAATGGAACTATTTTACTTTTTTTTTTTTTTTTGGGTGAGAGAAGAGATCTTAGTTTCTGTCATGAATTCCAAACTTGGCACTGTGTCACAATGAAATAATGTTTCTTTTGTTTCTTTCTGTTTTAAGAGAGGGGGTCTCACCATCTTGCCCAGGCTGCTCTCTAACTCTTAGGCCCAAGCAATTCTACCTCTGCCTCCCAAGTACTTGGGATTACAGGTGTACATCAGTGTATTGGGCTTGAATATCTGGTTTCTTATTACGCTATGCATCTAATTTTTATGAACACTTATTCGGAGATTGCCTACACATCTCTTGTACTTCAGAAGAAAATCTGTATTTCAGTGGAAGACAGCGTGTTATCAGCAGGGTGAGTTGGCTCACATATGTAATCCTACCACTCTGGGAGGCCAAGGCAGGCAGATCACTTGAGCTCAGGAGTTTGAGACCAACCTGGGCAACATGGCGAAATCCCGTCTCTAACAAAAATATAAATATCAGCCGGAGGCCGGGCGCGGTGGCTCAAGCCTGTAATCCCAGCACTCTGGGAGGCCAAGGCGGGTGGATCACGAGGTCAAGAGATCGAGACCATCCTGGTCAACATGGTGAAACCCCGTCTCTACTAAAAAAAAAAAAATACAAAAAATTAGCTGGGCATGGTGGCGCGTGCCTGTAATCCCAGATACTCAGGAGGCTGAGGCAGGAGAATTGCCTGAACCCAGGAGGCGGAGGTTGCGGTGAGCCGAGATTGCGCCATTGCACTCCAGCCTGGGTAATAAGAGCGAAACTCCGCCTCAAAAAAAAAAAAATCAAAAAAAAATATATATATATATCAGCCGGGTATGGTGGTACGTGCCTGTAGTCCCAGCTACCTTGGTGGGGCTGAGGTGGGAGGATTGCTTAAGCCCAGGAGGTCGAGGCTGCAGTGAGCTGAGATTGCGCCGCTGCACTCCAGCCTGGGTAACAAAATGAGACCCTGTCTCAAAAGATTAAAATAAAATAAAATAAATAAAAAACATATTATCTATTGGATACCCCTCCAGGATGTCTGACTTGTTCTTGTATTTGAGCTATTTTTACAACTCTGTAAGTTGCAGGTCACTGATAACAATGTAATATCCTTATTGTCTATAGACATATAAATTCTCCCCTGCCTGCTAGCGGTTCAACTGAGCTCCCTCCTTTCCTCACCGGAAACCCAGTTTTGCCTCTATTTGCACATTCATTTCAATATATTTTTAAATCTATGAACGTGTCTGTTCTTCAGGTTTTCTGGTAGGATAATTATAATCTCCTAGTTCCCTCAGTGATTAACGAGTAGAATCAAATCTCTAACGTGTTCATTTTATATCTAAACAATTCACAATTTCACCTATTTAGATAATTATCTTTTAACAAAACCAACCTCAAAGAACTAATGAGCCAAACAAAGGATTTTTCGTAGAGCTTGATTTTAGAGAGTTCCATCTATATAAACCAGGAAGTAAATGACTTGGCAGCATTAAAGAGGGTAATTGATACTAATATTTACTGAGATGAGTAAATATGGTTAATCTTTAATACTATCAGATTATTTCTAATGGAAAGTTTTTTCATTTTAATCTAGTTATAAGTACAGAAAAATATAGACACTTCGGAGTTCAAAAAAATATAAGCGGAAAAAAATCTTCTGATTAAATCTTGGCTGGGTGCTGTGGCTCATGCCTGTAATCCTAGCACTAGAGGAGGCTGAGGCGGGTGGCTCACTTAAGGTCAGCAGTTCCAGGCCAGACTGGCCAACATGGCAACATCCTGTCTCTACTAAAAAATACAAAACTTAGCCGGGCACGGTGGTGCACGCCTATAGTCACAGCTACTTGGAAGGCTGATGCAGAAGAATAGGTTGAACCAGGGAGGCAGAGGTGGCAGTGAGTCAAGATAGTGCCACCGCACTCCGGCGTGGGCGACAGAGCAAGAATGTCTCAAAAAAGAAAAGAAAAGAAAAGAAAACTCACATGTAAAAATGACTTCTAGACACTTTTTAGTGATTTTTCACGGTTGAGATTGTGATGTCAATTCAATCCAGCATTCCTCACTTACTCTAACATAAGCACTGGAATTTTAAAAAGGAAAACTTTTCCTTTAAAAAATTCTTAAAGGATTCCCAGGTTCCCTTTTGACTTCATTTCCACATAGGCCTCAGCTTTCTCTGATCAACATGCCGACCACATTCTCAAGTCCTGACCAGGGTCCAAACAAACAGCCTCTGAGCTCTCCGGCTGCCCTCTGCTTGCCACACACGTCTCCTTCCCCGCCTCCCTGGCCTCCTGCCCTTAACACTTGGGCTTTCCACCTGCTTTTGAAATCGTTCCACTCCAGTGACTCTCATTCTTTTTTAACCTGAGCTTTTTCATGGAACTTTTTATGGCGCTTAAGTTCTCTCCTTCGTATCTCTCGTCCTATCCAACTGTTCATGATGCCTTGTGTTTGCAGCAGCCAGAGCACCTGGTCGGTCTGGAAGAAACCTACTAGCATGATTTTCAAGGCCCCTGGGTGGGTGTGTGTGCTGGCCCCAGGGACGGAGATACCATCTCCCTTAAATATTCATAGAGGCATCTCTAGGGAGAAGTGCTCAGTCATTACGAGCAGGCTGACTCCTGAAGGCAGAACTTTGTTCTTTTTAACAGCCTGGTCATGGAGGCACAGCAAAGGAACAAGATGTTCTGCTTCCTAGAAATCTCTGAGAGACAGTCATCTTGCTTGCCACACCTGAGACAGGTGCAGTTAGGAGGAAGCTCCTTATGCTATACAGCCTGAAACAGTGCCCGGCTCCTGAAACCCAGCCCCTCCTGCGGTCTGCCAGCCCGTCCCACCCGCAACCACATCCTGAACACACCCACCTCTTTTCCAGAGCTGCTGCTGGATTGTCCCTGGAGCTGAGAAGCCTTTTCTTTCTCCAGCACGTCTCCTGAAGATGGAGTGGTTGCCGAGGGAAGCAACACACTTCTCTCAGGGAGTTTTGGGGCATGGGTTGAAGCAGGCTCATTCAGGTGATGGAGCTCAGAGTCCTGCTGTTTCTCCGCTGGTACCGCGGGGCCATCTCCAGCAGAGGAGTTGAAGCCCCCCTCACTGCCCGGCAGCAGGCCCCAGTCCGGGTACTCGGCACCCCCTCTGGGCTCCTGCTTGCCACTGGGTTGCAAGAGGTCCTTGTCCAGCTCGCGATAGTCAGCTGAGTACTCAGACATCTCCTCTGGGCCCCGATCTTTGCCTAGAAAGGGCAAGTCCTTTCTGATATCCTCCGGTGAGTCCCCCCAGGTCCCCGAGGGAGAGCCCCTGTTCAGCATCATGTCCCTATAGTCCAGCAGCTGTGCAGGCCTCTGAACCGGCCTGAGCACAAACGTGAGGTAAGACCTGATCGGACCCATCTTCTTGGGCTCACAGTTCTCTTTGTGGGGGCAGCTCACCAGGTAGCAGCGGCCCTCCAACCACCAGGCCAGGTCACAGCTGGGCAGGTCACAGCACGCAGCCGTGCAGTCTACCACAGGGGAGGTATGAGACAACCGCATGATTCTGGTGGTTTCCAGGTTCGGTGAAATGACTGCACTGGAATATGTCCTCCCCTCACTGCACTGCTTACAGGCACAACCTGTAAACAAAGCAGTTTCTAATGAGGGAGAGAGGCACAGCACAGGGAAGCAGCTCCAGCTTAAGAAACCAGAAAAATGGAGTCTTCTCAGTCCCTGGCCAGTCTGGCAAGCAAATAAACAATCAGCATTTCCCACAGAAAGATCACAGCATGATCTTACAGTCAATCCATCAAAACATCCGTCCATACATTCATCCTTCTATCTTTCCACCCACTCAATCATCCTTGGTCCACTCATCCTTCCATTCATTCTCCCATCCATCTTTCTTCCTATCCTTCCACCTTTCTACCCATCCATCTATCCATCCTTCACTCACATACCCATCCATCTACCTTTCCACCCACCCATTCATCTGTCTTTCTAATCTTCTATCTTTCCACTCATCCATCCATCCCTCCATCCCTCCACGCATCCACCCACTCATCCATCCCTCCATCCCTCCATGCATCCACCCACTCATCCATCCATCCATCCCTGCATCCCTCCACGCATCCACCCACTCATCCATCCACCCATCCCTCCATCGCTCCACGCATCCACCCACTCATCCATCCATTCCTTCATACCTCCACGCATCCACCCACTAATCCATCCACCCCTCCATCCCTCCATGTGTCCACCCACTCATCCACCCATCCTTCCATCCCTCCACGCATCCACCCACTCATCCATCCATCCCTCCATCCCTCCACACATCCACCCACTCATCCATCCCTCTATCCCTCCACACATCCAACCACTCATCCATCCATCCATCCATCCATCCATCCCTCCCTCCATGCATCCACCCACTCATCCATCCATCCATCTATCCCTCCATCCCTCCATGCATCGACCCACTCATCCATCCATCCATCCATCCATCCATCCCTCCATGCATCCACCCACTCATCCATCCATCCATCCATCCCTCCATGCACTCACCCACTCATCCATCCATCCATCCATCCCTCCATGCATCCACCCACTCATCGATCCATCCATCCATCCATCCATCCCTCTATGCATACACCCACTCAACCATCTATCTATCCCTCCATCCCTCCATGCATCCACCTGCTCATCCATCCATCCATCCATCCCTCCAACACTCCATGCATCCACCCACTCATCCATCCATCCATCCATCCCTCCATGCACCCACCCACTCATCCATCCATCCATCCATCCCTCCATGCATCCACCCACTCATCCATCCATCCCTCTATCACTCCATGCATCCAACCACCCATCCATCCATCCATCCATCCATCCATCCATCCCTCCAACCCTCCATGCATCCACCCACTCATTCATGCATCCATCTATCCCTCCATCCCTCCATGCATTCACCCACTCATCCATCCATCCCTCCATTCCTGCATGCATCCACCCACTCATCCATCCATCTACCCCTCCATCCCTCCACGCATCCACCCACTCATTCATCATACATCTATCTATCCCTCCATCCCCCATACATCCACCCACTCATCCATCCATCTTTCTAATCTTCTACCTTTCCACTCATCCACCCACCCCTCCATCCCTCCACACATCCACCCACTCATCCATCCATCCCTCCACGCATCCACCCACTCATCTATCCATTCATCCATCCCTCCAACCCTCCATCCATCCACCCACCCATCCATCCATCCCTCCATCCCTGTACGCATCCACCCACTCATCCATCCATCCATCCCTCCATGCATCCACCCACTTATCCATCCATCCATCCATCCCTCCATCCCTCCATGCATCCAACCACTCATCTATCCATTCATCCATCCCTCCATCCCTCCATCCATCCACACGCTCATCCATCCATCCATCCATCCCTCCATCCCTCCATGCATCCACCCACTCATCTATCCATTCATCCATCCCTCCATCCCTCCATCCATCCACTCGCTCATCCATCCATCCATCCTTCCATCCCTGCACACATCCACCCACTCATCCATCCATCCATCCCTCCATCCCTCCATGCATCCACCCACTTATCCATCCATCAATCCATCCATCCCTTCATCCCTCCAAGCATCCACCCACTCATCCATCCATCCATCCATCCCTCCAACCCTCCACGCATCCACCCACTCATCCATCCATCCATCCCTGCATCCCTCCACCCACTCATCCATCCATCTTTCTAATCTTCTACCTTTCCACTCATCCATCCATCCCTCCAACCCTCCACGCATCCACCCACTCATCCATCCATTTATCCATCCCTCCATCCCCCCACGCATCCACCCACTCATCCATCCATCCCTCCATCTATCCCTCTATCCCTCCACACATCCACCAACTCATCCAACCATCTTTCTAATCTTCTATCTTTCCACTCATCCATCCATCCCTCCAAACCTCCACGCATCCACCCACTCATCCATCCCTCCATCCCTCCATGCATCCACCCACTCATCCATCCATCCTTCCATCTCTCCATGCATCCGCCCACTCATCCATCCACCCATCTATCCCTCCATCCCTCCACACATCCACCAACTCATCCATCCATCTTTCTAATCTTCTACTTTTCCACTCATCCATCCATCCCTCCATCCCTCCACACATCCACTCACTTATCCATCCATCCCTCCACCCCTCCACACATCTACCAATTCATCCATCCATCTTTCTAATCTTCTACCTTTCCATCATCCATCCCTCCATCCCTCTATGCATCCACCCACTCATCCATCCATCCATCCATCACTCCATCCCTCCACACATCCACCCACTCATCCACCCATCCCTCCATGCATCCACCCACTCATCCATCCATCCATCCCTCCATCCCTTCATGCATCTACCCACTCATCCATCCATCCATTCCTCCATTCCTCCACACATCCACCCACTCATCCATCCATCTTTCTGATCTTCTACCTTTCCACTCATCCATCTATCCTTCCAAACCTCCACACATCCACCGACTCATCCATCCATCCATCCCTCCCTCCATCCCTCCAGGCATCCATCTACTTATCCATCCAGAGATTCCTGCACCTGTCCATGCACCCTTCCATCCATCTGTTCTCTCTTCATATAGTTTCACTGCACTTACTTATATTATTTATAATATTTTGCTCCTCACTAAAATTCAATTACACAGGTTTACTTTACAAAATAGCATCATGTCTTTGTTGCATTGTTGTTGTTAATTGATTTTTTTTAAGTCTCACAGGCTATTTTAAATTGGATGGATGGATAAATTGACAGGAAAGCAAACTGTCAAGGGAGGCAAGTAGACCTTTGTCTGGTGACGCCTTCAACTCAAAGCTTAGGGCAATGTTGAGTGCAGCTGAAGGTGGCAGATTCCTTGGCACACCTCTGGCATGCACCATTCCTTTGTCCTGCAAAACATCACCTGAATGGGGACTGTTTCGATATACACACTTTAAAAGCAAAGATCTTAAGGCTAAAGTTTGAGAAGGTGGGGCTCCCAACAACGAAATCATTCTTCATTTGGTCCAAGTTGCCATAATTACTTCAGAATCTATTAGACACACTCAAGGAAGCTCTTCAAGAACTATCAAACTAGAGACCAGGGAGCCTGCTGCCCATGTCTGTATGCTCTATAAATCCTAGCCCCATCTGTGGACACAGTAGTTACTTGATGATTGTTGACAAATTAATAAAATCACTGGTTAGCATTTACAAAGGTAAACAAGAAAGAGAAGTCTGAGTATAATGGCTCATACCTGTAATCCCAGCACTTTGGGAGGCCAATGTGGGAGGACTACTTAAGCCCAAGAGGTTGAGGCTGTAGTGAGCCATGATGGCACCACTGCACTCCAGCCCAGGTGACAGAGCAAGACCCTATCTCAGAGAAAAAAAAAAAAAAAGCACCTAGAAGCACCTGCACCTTCTTGAATCTCCACCTGGTTTAACCTTCCTGCCTCCACTATGTCCATCAAGGTGACCCAGAAGTCCTACAAGGTGTCCGCCTCTGGCCTCTGGTCCTTTAGCAGCCACTCCTATACAAGTGGGCCCAGTGCCTGCATCAGCTCCTTGACCTTCTCTAGAGTGGGCAGCAGCAGCAGCTTCCAAGGTGGCCTGGGAACCAGTATGGGTCTGGGTGGAGGCTATGGTGGGGCCAGTGGTATGGAAGACATCACAGCCATCACAGTCAATGAGAGCCTACTGAGCCCCCCTTAAGGTGGAGGTGGACTCCAACATCCAGGCCATCTGGACCCAAGAGAAGGAACAGATCAAGACCTTCAACAACAAGTTTGCCTCCTTTATCAACAAGGCGTGGTTCCTGGAGCAACAGAACAAGATGCTGGAGAGCAGGTGGAGCCTCCTGCAGCAGCAGAAGACGGCTCAGATGAACACGGACTGCACATTCGAGAGCTACATCAACTTTCGGCAGCAGCTGGACATGCTGGGCCAGGAAGAGCTGAAGCTAGAGGCTGAGTTTGGCAACATGCCAGGGCTGGTGGAGGACTTCATGAACAAGTACAAGGACATCAGTAATTTTACAGAAGGCTGGGTGCAGTGGCTCACACCTGTAATCCCAGCACTTTGGGAGGCCAAGGTGGGTGGATCACCTGAGGGCAAGAGTTCAAGACCAGCTGGACCAACATGGTGAAACCCTGTCTCTACTAAAAACACAAAAACTGGCTGGGCATAGGTGGTGGGTGCCTGTAATTCCAGCTACTCAAGAGGCTGAGGCAGGAAAATTGCTTGAATCCAGGAGGCAGAGGTTGCAGTGAGCCAAGATCATGCCATTGTACTCCAGCCTGGGTGACAGAGTAAGACTCCATCTCCAAAAAAAAAAAGAACCACAAATAATTTTAGAGATGGAGAATGAATTTGTCCTCATCAAGAAAGATGTGGATGAAGCTTACACGCACAAGGTAGAGCTGGAGTCTTTCCTGGTGGGGGATGGATGATGAGATCAGCTTCCTCAGACAGCTGCATGAAGGGGAGATCCGGGAGCTGCAGTCCCAGATGTCGGACAGATTCGTGGTGCTGTCCATGGACAAGAGCCGCTCCCTGGACAGAGACAGCATCATTGCTAAGGTCAAGGCCCAGTGCAAGGAGATCACCAACCGCAGCGGGGGTGGGGCTGAGAGCCTACACCAGATCAAGTATGAGGAGGTGCAGGCGCTGGCTGGGAAGCACAGGGATGATCTGCATCATGCAAAGACGGAGATCCCTGAGATGAACCAGAACAGCAGCTGGCTCCAGGCTGCGACTGACGGCCTCAAAGGCCAGAGGGCTTCCCTAGAGGGTACCATCGTGGATGCTGAGCAGCATGGGAAGCTGGCCATTAAGGATGCCAGTGCCAAGCTGTCCTGGCTAGAGATTGCCCTGCAGGTGCCACGCAGGACATGGCACAGAAGCTGCGTGAGTACCAGGAGCTGATGATCATCAAGCCAACCTGGACATCGAGATCGTCACCTGCAAGAAGCTGCTGGAGGACGAGGGGAGCCGGCTGGAGTCTGGGATGCTGAACAAGCGTTTCTGTATGAAGACCACTAGTGGCTACTCAGATGAACTGAGCTTGGCCTATGGGGGCCTCACAAGCCCTAGCCTCAGCTACAGTCTGGGCTCCAGCTTTGGCTCTGGTGGGTGCTCCAGCTCCTTCAGCCGCACCAGCTCCTTCAGGGCCATGGTTGTGAAGAAGATCGAGATCCATGACAGAAAGCTGGTGTCTGAGTCCTCTGATGGTCCTGCCCAAGTGAATGGCCACAGCAGCCCCTCCCAGACCACCCCCTCCTGTGGCTGCCCCAGAGCCTGTGGGGGAGGCTGCTGTGCAGGGGAGCACAGGGGACAGGAGACCCACCTGAGGCTCAGCCCGTCCCTCAGCCCACCCACAGGGGAGCTCACTCCCGACTTGCCTATGCCTCTAGCTACAAAACAATTCAATTGGGATTTTTTGGAAAATAAAGCCTCAGCTAGTTCTGCCAACTGCCCCCCACCCAACAAAAAAAGATGGAAGATGAGCAAATTGCAAATAACATTTATTGGGATGCCATAACTCAGGTACTGATATTTTGAATTAACGGAGAATACCACCTCATAAGAAAAAGGCAAAAGGAATGAAAAAGTAGATATTTGTAAGGAAAAAAATATGGGTCTCTAAACATTAATGACATCATGTAAAACACGAATGAAGGTATTCTCTGGAGTATATTAAACATGAAATAAGGGGACATTTTGTCTTACACACTAAGCAGCGGTGAGTTTAATAAGCTGGGTGGTGGAGCCCCCCCAGTCATGGCAGGGCTTTTCCAGTGGCAGGACTGTCTGGAGTGGCCCTCACATGTAAGATGGTGCTGCTCAGAATCTGAGTGCTTCTAAATCATCTCCAGGTGCTGCTGAAAACTGAGATCCCCAAGCCACACCCAGGAGTTCTAATCCAGTAGGTCTGGAGTGTGGCATGAGAAACCATATTTTGACAAGGGTCTCTCGGCTCGGTGCGGTAGCTCACACCTGTATTCTCAGCACTTTCAGAGGCTGAGGTGGGTGGATCATGAGGTCAGAAGTTCAAGACCACCCTGGCCAAGATGGTGAAACCCAGTCTCTACTAAAAATACAAAAATTAGCCGGGCGTAGTGGCAGGCGCTGTAATCCTAGCTACTCAGGAAGCTGAGGCAGGAGAATCACTTGAACCTGGTGGGGCAGAGGTTGCAGTGAGCCGAAATCGCGCCACTGCACTCCAGCCTGGGAGACAGAGTGAGACTCTGTCTCAAAAAGTAAAAAATAAAATAAAATAAAGAAGGGTCTCTCTAAGGTCATCTTCATTATGGCTTTGCTTCACTTTATCAAACTGTACATAACAGTTTTTCTAGTCATATCACCACCCTTAACGCCTGGTACACTCGGAGGGGCTGAGCTGGACCAGCCTAGCCATGGATCACCATAAATGATGCTCACCAATGATGTTTTGCCATGAGTGTATCCACCATAAACAAAGTGAGTATAGTAAAAATAAAGATTTCTGACCAAAGAAAATCTGGCTTTACCAGTTAGATCTAGTATGCAATTCTTTTCAATATACAAACATAAAGTTTTCCTAGTATATTTGAAATGTGATTTTATTTTCCCATGAAACAGTCATGATAATAAATTTAAATTCCTGTTTACAGAAAACCACTCATGCATGAGGTCTGCCTTTCATGCTTTTACATGTAAAAGAATTCTATTGCAAAGCAAACCAACAGCCCCTTCACTTCGGGTGGATCTGAGTTGCTTACACTAGACAAGAAGCTCATGCCCAACACAGGTATCTCCAGGGTAGAGGTTTACCTGCAATTGTCACCAGCAGCAGCAATGAAGAGAGCACACCTGTAGGGGCTGCCATTCTGCACTGCACAGTGGGTGATGCCAGGCTTCTGAAGCAGCCCTGAAGAGCGTTTGGTGCAAGCTTTCTTTGATGTTTTTCAGGAACCAGATTTGACCTCAAGAACTTCAAAGGAAAAACAGAAAAGAGTAAGGAAGAAAATAGGTAAATGTGGAAACATCCAAAATTATTTCTATCATTCATTCATGTCAGTGGGAAGCCTGTCCTGGTCACATCACAGAGCCACATCCCAGGCATCCATCCAGAGTTTATTCAAACAGACAGTACAGCTTCTAAGAAGAGTCAAGGAATTTTACGCTCACTCTCCTTACAAGCTATGTAAATAAACGAAGACCAACCAAATGAGAAACACAAAGGCTATTTCTTGAGAGCTTGTTATAGCGAGGCAGTCAGCTACCATCACCTATGTTTAGCAGAGACTCAAAGACAGGCAGAGCAGAGGAAAAGCTTTAGAGTGGAGAAAGGGAAAGCCTCAGGTGTGCTGTAATTGGAGGCTGTTTCGGGGAAGGCTGCAGGCGGCTCAGGCTCAGTAGAAGTAGGGCATCCTACGTGGTTGATTAAGAAAGCATGTCTGGCTTTCTCTTACTGGTCCAAAGTTGGAAGAAGGGATTAAAATGAAGGTAGCCACTAGTTATTAATCAAGTCCTGGTCATTCGGGGCTGATTGTTACAGAAGTTACTGTGGAGCTTCCCGGATTGTTTTCCAAGATAGCAATCTGGCTTCTGGGAAGTTTGACTTAGAGCAGGCTGGCTTCCTAGGCTGCTTATTGCAGATAAGGGACTGGTGTCCTGGGCTGTGGATTGTCGGTCAAAATTCTATTTTATGTTTGATCTGGCCATTGTCTGCTTTTATATACAGCCTCTCAAAGCTAAAACGATGAAATAATGATGGAATAAATCATACTACTATATTTCATAAATTCTTTTTTTTTTTTTTTTGAGATAGAGTCTTGCACTGTTATCCAGGCTGAAGTGCTGTGGTGGAATCTCAGCTCACTGCAACTTCTGCCTCCTGCGTTCACGTGAGTCTCGTGCCTCAGCCTCTGAGTAGGTGGCACTACAGGCATGTACTACCACACCCAGCTAATTTTTATATTTTTAGTAGAGATGGGGTTTTGCCATGTTGGCCAGGCTGGTCTCAAACTCCTGGCCTCAAGTGATCTGCCTGTCTTGGCCTTGCAAAGATTACAGGCGTGAGCCATCATGCCCAGCTTCTATTTCATTAATTCTAACACATAAATATTTTTACATTTTACCATTTCTGATATCAGGATGTCCTATAGTTGCAGAAGGCCATGTGCCAGGCAGGAAGTGGGTGGCACTGCTTATGCATGCACATCAGCTGTGCAGAACTGGGGTCGCAGGCTTGGAAGAACATCACGAAGACAACACAAAGCACCCTCCTAAGAAATGCCGCCTCCCCCAAGCTCATGATGGCACACAGGCAGTATCTGTCCTAAGAAACGCCACCCCCCCCAAGCTCATGATGGCACACAGGCAATATCTGTCCTAAGAAATGCCACCTCCCCCAAGCTCATGATGGCACACAGGCAGTATCTGTCCTAAGAAATGCCACCTCCCCCAAGCTCATGACAGCACACAGGCAATATCTGTCCTAAGAAATGCCACCTCCCCCAAGCTCATGATGGCACACAGGCAATATCTATCCTAAGAAATGCCACCTCCCCCAAGCTCATGACGGCACACAGGCAATATCTGTCCTGAGAAATGCCGCCTCCTCCAAGTTCATTATGGCACACAGGCAGTATCTGGAAAAGCCTCAGGTATCGGTAAACACACTGACAAGTTATTGGGCAGGAAGAAAATTTAGGAATACCTTAATGTATGTCACTTATACGTTCCTTTTTACATATGCACAAGAACGAGTCATGATAAAAACTGTCTAAGCACCCCCTCAATCTTTTTCAATTTGTTTAAAACTCTAAGTGAGAAGAAAGTGACGTATCTTGGCTTAGTTGACAACATTTTTTTCCTTAGTGGTATTTAAAACAATTGTGCATCTTATTAAATACAATCATAAGCGTCTTACATTGAATTGAATTTAGTTAATATAAGCACTGTATTTTTGCCTGGTACTTTCTCAGTGTGATCTTCACAACAACTCAGACAGTATTATCATCTCTGCATTAGATGATAGAATTGAGGTTCAAAAAAAGTCAACTGGTTTGCTCAAGGCAGAAGAACCAGTACTAGGTAGTCTGGACTTGGAGCTGCACTCCAAGTGCTTGTTATTTCAAATATGTGACAAAGGCTCCCAGGAGGAAACACGCAAGTTCATGTTCAAAACATCTAGATAAGGTTTCCTAACGTGGTATCAGAATCCTCAGGTGAGTTGCCAGTTGGTATGTTGTAGTAAACTAGATTTTAGTTCCAGTTCACACCATTCTTTCCTACCCACCCCACTTTATTCCTCCTCCCTCCACACAGAGGATGTGTGGATAAAACCTTATGGGAAGGTAAGACTCCTCCTTACCCCTGTTTCCAGAAGCCCTGCAGTACTTTTAGAAATTTATAAGTGTTGGCCAGGAGCAGTGGATCATGCCTGTAATTCCAGCACTCTGGGAGGCCAAGGTGGGTGGATCACCTGAGGTCGGGAGTTTGAGACCAGCCTGGCCAACATGGTGAAACCCCATCTCTACTAAAAATACAATAATTAGCTGGGCGTGGTGCCAGGCACCTGTAATCCCGGCTACTCTGGAGGCTGAGGCAGGAGAATGGCTTGAAACCAGGAGGTTGAGGTTGCAGTGAGCCCCGAGTACACCACTGTACTCCAGTCTGGGTGACAGAGTAAGACTCTGTCTCAAAAAAAAAAAAAAAAAAGGAATTTATAAGCATCCCAGGGATGAAAAAGAGAGAAGGAAACACCGCAACAGGTATCTCCAGTCAGTTATTTCAGAACTCTGGCAGCCTAGGGCAGGCAGAAAATAGCCGGAAAGGACAAGGAGCCTGCAAACAAATCAAGCCTTACTATGGTGTCTGGAAGTTCTAGGCCTTGTTTTTGAGTTTAATCGAGAAACAACTCCAATCATGAGAGTGCTGTCTGTTGAACTGCACCTAGGGGCCTGCCACTGGCCGAAGCACAGGAATGCCTAGCCTGCCACCATCGCCGGCCACGCTCTGGGTAGGTGAAAAGGATCTTTAAGGTCCAGAGCTGGGCTGAGTTAGACCAAGGGACAGGGAGGAACCAGAGCGCAGGTGAGGTAAGGTCAGGAGGTGGGGATAACGCCTCTGTGTCAGTACAACAGATCTGAGGCTATCAGAACACCACTCTGATAAGGTGAAATGGAGGGGGAAAACTAAGCATTTCATGTTTCATGCCTAAAACCTTAGAGGAACAATACCTGGTTGTGCAAAGTTTGCCACCAATAACTTCCTTTGCTTCCAGTGAGGAAAATGTGGTTCGAGACAGGAGGTGGAAGGGAAGACTGGCCATCTCCCATCTGCAGCCATTGACCGCTTCCTAACCAAAGGGCATGAGAACAGCAACTGGTTTCCCAGAAATGACATTTATTCACCTCCCCAAGGTGCTGGGGCCCACAATAGCAACACTGCTATCAGCCAGGGATAACTGGTCAAGAACCCCATGGATAAAGACTGAGCCTCCACAGGACCATATGGTACCTTCAGGCAAATGAAGAAAAGGCAGCTCTAAGAGAAGATACGACTCTGAAGGCACACAGTTTGGTGAATGGACTATAAACCAAATGCCCAATCCCACGGCCCTTTGGCGAATGTCTTTGGTTGTGCAAGGCACAACTTTCACAGCCATATTGTACCTGGAAAGCAATTCATCGTCATTATCTCAGTGCAAACTTACAAGTGCTCAGCATAAAAAGCATTTCCCATTCTCAACAGAGGTACATTAAGGCAAGAAAACACTGCGTCTCCATTTCCTCAACATTAAAAGGCATATGGACTAGATGTTATAAAAAATTCCTTCAGCTCTAATAGCTTATAAGTGTTGCCTTTTTTTGTTTTTGTTTTGAGACAGAGTTTCGCTCTTGTCACCCAGGCTGGAGTGCAACGGCATGATCTCAGCTCATAGCAACCTCTGCCTCCTGGGTTCAAGCAATTCTCCTGCCTAAGCCTCTTGAGTAGCTAGGATTACAGGTACCTGCCACCATGCCCAGCTAATTTTTGTATTTTTCGTAGAGATGGGATTTTACCATGTTGGCCAGGCTGGTCTTGAACTCATGACCTCACATGATCCACCTGCCTTGGCCTCCCAAAGTGCTGGGATTACAGACATGAGCCACTGTGCCCGGCCCAGTGGTAGTACTTTATGGGTTAAATAATGCTTCACATATCTTATTTGATCTACTTGTAGCAACTGTTTCTGAATTAGGAGTTCTCAGTTCTCATTTCACAGGAAAGGATGCTGAGTTTCACAGTCAGCCTTTAGACTGAAGACCTCAAGCTTTCGCTGTGGCACCCCCATTGTCTTTGATGGCTCTGTAAAGTTCGTCCACTCCATTCTGGATTACGTAAGACCTTCCTTACTTATTATTCCATCTACAAATGACCCAGTTCTCTTGACGAACTCGTGCTCTCTCCTGCTCCGTGCCCTTTGCCCACTGCACTGTAGTTTTCCGTCATCAAAAAGGCAGAATTTACATAGAAAGCCTTTCAATTTTAAAGATAAAGCTGAACTGAGAGACAAAATAGAACTTTTAAAATAAGGCTTCACAAGTTCAAAATGTTATAAATAGTACAAGCCCATATATCCTTCCACAAACTCTGCATGGATCAATTTTAAACATGTAAAAGATCTGAAAGCAAATGTCCCCCGCAGTGAAAACTGGTGAGAATAACACATGCTTTTTTATTTTCCTTGTTTGCTTCCTTTCTGATCTGTATTTTCTATTTTTTCTACATTGAACACATCTTACCTTTACATTAACAAAATATGCTTGTAGTTTTCATTTTTATAGAAAACAGGTATCTCAACATGGTCATTCTGATACAGATTTTTAAACAAAATTACCGAGAGATGTTGGAATGGATATTTCTGACTCCACATCTTCCTGGCCGATCTTGTTCCTCAATCTCATCCCTTCTCTGGGTTTCCTGTCATGCATGACCATTCGAAAAGCCTCCCCCCAGCCGAATTCCCTCCCTTCTTTGGGTGACGGTGATGACATCATTGATTCAGAGATGGGATAAGGCTCTGACTGGTGTCAGAGAATGAATGAGATGTGGCGATGGGGTGAGCCCAGAGATGGGCTAGAAATGGGCAAAGCACAGAAACGTATTCCGCAAGGACTGAGCGAGCACTTCCTGTGCCAGGACTTGAACGAGGAAGGGATGAAGGTCAAGGATGCAGAGAATGAGGCTCAAGGCTAAGATGAAGGTGACTGTGGCCAACGCTGCCAGTTCAGTGAACATTCTCCATTTATTCCTTAGCAACAGAACTCCCATAATTATCTGGGGCCCCAGAATACCCCAGCTAACAGACTACATTTCCCAGCCGCCCCTGACCCTTGCAGCTTAGTGTGGTCATGTGATTGTGCACTGGTCAAAGAGGTAATTATTGAATAAAACTTGAGGAAAGCTCTTTTTGGCCTCCTCCTCTCTTCTTCTTCCTGCTGCCTAGAATAGAATACAAGTTCTGGTGCCACAGCAGCCATCTAGGGCGACACGAGGGCCTAGAGAAAGCAAGGCAGTGCTGGGGAGATGGAAGGAGCTGGGTCCTGGAAGGCATGGCACTGCCTACAGCCCCAGACAGCCAACCTCTGAATTCTCTTTTTTTTTGGGGGGGTGGGGGGATGGAGTTTCACTCTTGTTGCCCAGGCTGGAGTGCAATGGCACGATCCCAGCTCACTGAAACCCCCGCCTCCCAGGTTCAAGTGATTCTCTTGCCTCAGCCTCCTGAGTAGCTAGGATTACAGGTGGCCTGGCTAATTTTTTTGTATTTTTAGTGGAGACGGGGTTTCTGCATGTTGGTCAGGCCAGTTTCGAACTCTCGACCTCAGGTGATCTGCCCGCCTCGGCCACCCAAAGTGTCGGGATTAAAGGCATAAGCCACGCCACCCAGCCTTTTTTTTTTTTTGAGGCAGAGTCTTGCTGTGTCACCCAGGCAAGAGTGCAGTGGTGCAATCTTGGCTCACTGAAACCTTTGCCTCCTGGGTTCAAGCAATTCTCCTGACTCAGTCTCTTAAGTAGCTGGGACTACAGGCAGGTGCCACCACGCCCAGCTAATTTTTTGTATTTTTAGTAAAGACAGGGTTTCTCCATGTTGGTCAGGCTGGTCGTGAGCTCCTGAAATCAGGGGATTCCCCCCTCCACCCACCTCAGCCTCCCAAAGTGCTGGGATTACAGGTGTGAGCCACTGTGCCCAGCCCAACCTTTTAATTCTTGAAGAGAAAATAAACTTTTCTCTCATTTAAGCCACTGCTTATCTCAAACATTTCTAAGAAGCCAGGCCAGGTGTGATGGCTCACACCTAAAATCCAAGCATTTTGGAAGGCGGAGGTGGGTGGATCACCTGAAGTCAGGACTTTGAGATCAGCCTGACCAACATGGTGAAACCCCATCTCCACTAAAAATACAAAAGTTAGCTGGGTGTGGTGGCGCATGCCTGTAGTCCCAGTTACTTGGGAGGCTGAGGTAGGTTGAACCTGGGAGGCGGAAGTTGCAGTGAGCTGAGATTGCACCATTGCACTCCAGCCTGGGCAACAAGAGGGAGACTATCTCAAAAAAGAAAAGAGGAGAGAGGAGAGAGGAGAGAGGAGAGGAGAAGAGAAGCCAGACCTATTTTTATCTGATAAGTGACACTATTTAGCCTTTTTTTTTTTTTTCAGCTTATGGATTATAAAATTCATTGGTTCGGGTAAGATTAAAGCAGACACCTACAGTGAGTAATGGCTGCTTTATGGAGAAGGCAAATACTATAAAGCCAAATGAGAATCTAGCCATTTTTAAAGTGACAGATATACCCCTGAATTCTGAAATCACTTATATATAACTAATATGCTTTCGTATAGAAGCAATTAATTTTTTAGGTATATGTATATTTTCTCTCCAACTAAAATACCAACTTCCTAAGGGACCAATTTAAAACATAAGCTGATACATTTATACTTCTAGGTTCTACTTATTTCTTATCTACTAATATTAACAATTTTAGTTAAAAAAATAAATGTGCATTTATGCATAAATGCATGTATGCATTTTAAATAAAAATATGTTCCTTTAGTTAAAAACATTTTTTTAAATGACACGATTTCAAAATTGCTGCTCTATGTGCCAAATAACTTTGCAATCCCCAACTGTGAACAAAGTAATTGGCAGCATAGATAGAAGATGCTTAAACGCCTATTTTTAAGTCTCAAGGAGAAAACAGTTTAAAAAATAAACAGAAGATTAAATTATATCCATCTCTCTTCAAATTCTAACAATTAACAACAGCTAAGTGGGAGACGTAGCAGAACAGCAGCCCAGTCACCGCCACCAGCCCGCACACCTGCTCTCCCGTCGCTCCACTGCCCCTCTCCTCTGCCAGCCACAAAGGAAGAAGTCCCTGCGCTCAGTGAGTGACAATGGCTCCGGCTAATGCAAAGCTGGCTTTGCGGGGGACATGGGGATGGACTCTGGAGACAGGGCCACCCACACAGTGCCCATCTACGAGGGCTATGCCTTCCCCTATGCCATCCGCATCTCGACCTGGCTGGCCAGGACCTGACCGACTACCTCATGAAGATCCTCACAAATGTGGCTACACCTTCCTCACCGTGGCCAAGCAGGAGATCCTCCATCACATCGCCCTGGACTTTCAGCAGATGGCCACCACTGCATCCTCCTCCTCCCTGGAGAATAGCTATGAGCTGCCTGATGGCCAGGTCTCCACCATTGTCAGCGAGAGGTTCTGGTGTCAGGAGGCGCTGTTCCAGCCATCCTTCCTGGGCATGGGATCTTGTGGCATCCACAAGACCACCTTCAACCCCATCATGAAGTGTTACGTGGACATCCTCAAAGACCTGTTTGCCAACATGGTGCTGTCCAGTGGCACCAGAACGTACCCAGGCATCACTGACAGGATGCAGAAGGAGATCACAGCCCTAGTGTGATGAGGATCACGTCGGAGTTACAACCCGAGACGCTGATTACAACTTGTGGAGGTTTGTTCTGCAGACCTTGACTTAACCACGGATGAATGAATGCACTTGTACACCCAGTACGGTAAATTTGAGTGGGCTAGGGATGGTCCTTAGCTGCTTTTAGAGGGCGACTGCAGCTGATTCTGACTCCTTGTTCTTTTTGTATTTAGTATAGATTAAATAACAGAGGTTCTAAGTTAACACACTTGTGGATAATTAACATGGTTAAAAGAGTGGTTTTGGGATCTCGGACTCCCTGGACCCTCCCTCCAGCCCAGCCTTGCTAGCTCCGCCTGCGGTGCGTGCTCCCACCTCTAACTCAAAACGCCTGTCTAGGGCGGTGGAAACAGGTGTGGGGCCTGTGGGAGGACCGTGTACCACGCAGAAGAGGTGCAGTGTGATGGCCGGAGCTTCCACCGCTGCTGCTTTCTCTGCATGGTTTAGCAGGAAAAATTTAGATAGCACAACAGTGGCAATTCATGAAGTAGATGAAGAGATCTACTGCAAATCCTGCTGTGGAAAGAAGTATGGGCCAAAAGGCTACGGTTACGGCCGGGGCGCTGGCACGCTTAACATGGACCGTGGCGAGAGGCTGGGCATCAAACCAGAGAGTGTTCAGCCTCACAGGCCTACGACAAATCCAAACACTTCTAAATTTGCTCAGAAATACGGAGGTGCTGAGAAGTGTTCCAGATGTGGGGATTCTGTATATGCTGCCGAGAAGATCATTGGAACTGGAAAGCCCTGGCACAAAAACTGTTTCCGATGTGCAAAGTGTGGGAAGAGTCTTGAATCAACAACTCTGACTGAAAAAGAAGGTGAAATCTATTGTAAAGGATGCTATGCGAAGAACTTTGGGCCCAAGGGATTTGGCTATGGCCGAGGAGCAGGGGCTCTTGTTCATGCCCAGTAAGGTGTAAACCCAGAACTAATCATCACACACTGAGAATCTCTTCATAATCTAGGCACAGATAAATCCTTAAGACTAAACTACTGTGAAATTCTACCAGCATTAAGTACTGTATATTACCCTGTACTTGGATAGGCTGGCTAACTCGTAGGAAGAGAGCACTGTGTCATATCCTTTTGCTGTGTTCACCAGCATTTTGGGGGAACATTTCTTTTATGTTTTAAATAAAACTTCAGCTCGAAAAAAAAAAAAAGAGTGGTTTTACGAATGATGAAAAGGTTTTGGTTTGCGGGGGCCTAGAATAAACACCATTAATGGGTAATTCTTTCTCAGCTTTCTCCTGAGAAGACCATCCAGCACAAAGTTTACATAGGCAAACAAATCAGAGTAGAGACAAAGGAATGTGGGATAAACAGACTTAACTAGGGAAGCTTTTATTGTCTTTAAATTTTTACCTTATGATGTAATACTTTAAGAAGAACTGGCTGCTTTTAGCCTGTTCCATTAAAACTTTTCAGCTTGGGCCGGGCGTGGTGGCTCAAGCCTGTAATCCCAGCACTTTGGGAGGCCGAGGCGGGTGGATCACGAGGTCGAGAGATCGAGACCATCCTGGTCAACATGGTGAAACCCCGTCTCTACTAAAAATACAAAAAACTAGCTGGGTATGGTGGCGCGTGCGTGTAATCCCAGCTACTCAGGAGGCTGAGGCAGGAGAATTGCCTGAACCCAGGAGGCGGAGGTTGCAGTGAGCCGAGATCGCGCCATTGCACTCCAGCCTGGGTAACAAGAGCGAAACTCCATTTCAAAAAAAAAAAAAAAAAAAAAAACTTTTCAGCCTTCCAAAAGGTTTGAGACTATAATCTTCTAACTTTCCCTAATATTTCCCTAATATTTTGCTAGCCATCCCAAGTGAATCCCAGCACCCTGACATCCAGCACCGTGATCAAGATCACCGCATCCCCAGACTGCAAGTCCTCAGTGTGGATCGGCGGCGCCATCCTGGCCTCACTGTCCACCTTCCAGCAGATGTGGACTAGCAAGCAGGAGTACAAGCCGGTCCCCTCCATCGTCCACCGCAAATGATTCTAAATGGACCGCGAGTGATGCGTAGCGTTTGCTGCATGGGTTAATTCAGAACTATATAAATTTGCCCCTGGCCAATGCATATACCTCATGCTAGCCTCACGAAACTGGAATACACCTTCAAAAAAAAAAAAAAAAAGTCGTTAAAGCTTGTATCTGGTATCAGCACTGGGTTGTAGAACTTGTTGCTGATTTTGACCTTGTATTGAAGTTAACCGTTGCCCTTGGTACTTGGTCAATACTGTGTAGATATCTTTGATTTCAACCCTTAGCACATATGGCTTGGTCATTTTGTGGATCAGGTAAGAACATGCTTGTGGCACACAAGTCTGTGGCTTGGTGGGTCTGCATAGCCAGCAGTCTCCGACATGGGCAGGGTATTCATGTGTCAGTGCTGAGTGTTCTGGGATTTCTCTGGGGGCTGGCAAGGGCTCCTGAACCAGTGGTTTCTGCCCTGCCAGTCTGTCAGGGTTGGAAAATGCAAGTCATAGGACCCAGTTTCCTTGCTTAGCTGACGTTTTCCTGCCAGAACAGTGTGGGCTGTCACTTGCTTTGAGTTGGAAGCGGACTGCATTTACGCCTGTGTAAATGTATTCATCCTTTTAATTTATGTAAGGTTTTTTGTACGCAATTCTCAATTCTTTAAAGAGATGACAACAAATTTTTGTTTTCTACTGTTATGTGAGATTATTAGGCCCCAGCAACACATCACTGTGTAAGAAAAAATAAAAGTGCTGCGGTAACAAAAAACAAACAAACAAACAAACAAACAAAAACACAGAAGACTATAGCAATAAAAAAAATACAGAGAGCATAATAGAAGACTATAGCAACAGCCACAGCAAAAAAATAGAAGACCTAAGACTGACTTTAACAAGATATTTGCATATCTATTTTAAGACAACCTTAAAATGCTACTGAGAAAAATAAATAAATAAAATGCTGCTGAGGAACACACACACACACACACACACAACTTAAATAAATAGAGAAAAACCTTAAATAAATGGAGAAAAACATGAATAAATGTTCTTGGACAAATAGACTCAATATCATAAATGCATCAGCGTTTACTAAATTAACCCATAAAATTCTTCATGTCCAGTAAAATGATACTGGCAGAATTTTTACTTGGGTGAATGAAAAACTAGAAAAAATGAATTTTAAAATTCACATGGGAAAATTAACAAGAAAAAAAGGCCAAACAAAAATTTTTGTAAAAAAAGATTATTGAGGGAAAACTAGTCCTACCATATAATGAAATAAATTGTAAAAAAAAAAAAAACATTAAAAGAGGATGATACAGGTGCAGAAATGGATCACTGAATGGTAAAGATATCCAATAAATGGATCCAAATAGTTCCAAGACCACAAGACATGATTTAAAACGGCATTTCATATCAGTGGAGAAGGCCGGTGCAGTGGCTCACACCTGTAATACCAGCACTTTGGGAGGCTGAGGCCGGTGGATTGCTTGAATCCAGGAGTTAGAAACCAGCCTGGGCAATAGGGCGAAACCCCATCTCCACTAAAAATACAAAATTTAGCTAGGTGCGGTGACAGTCACCAGTAAGCCCAGCTACGCGGGAGGCTGAGGCACGAGAATTGCTTGAACCTGGGAGGTAGAGGCTGCAGTGAGCCGAGATGATGCCACTGCCCTCCAGCCTGGATGACACGGATGGGTGACAGAGCCAGACTCTGTCTCAAAAAAAAAAAATCATCATTGAAGAAAAGTTCGCTATTAAATAAACTGTATTAGAGAAACAGGTAGCCATCTGAGAAAAATGCTAAGCTGTATCCCTGCATCACACTAACACCAAGATAAATTTCTTTTTTTAATTTAAAAAATTTTTACTTTTGGCCAGATACAGTGCCTCACACCTGTAATCCCAGCACTTTGGGAGGCCAAGGTGGATGGATCAACTGAGGTCAGAAGTTTGAGACTAGCCTGGCCAACATGGCAAAACCCTGTCTCTACTAAAAATAGAAAAAACTTCGCCAGGCACGGTGGCAGTTGCCTGTAATCCCAGCTACTCGGGAGGCTGAGACAGGAGAATCGCTTGAACCCGGGAGGCGGAGGCTGCAGTGAGCTGAGCTCATCTCAGGAAAAAAAAATTGTTTTTATTTGCACAGGCGTTGAAATAAATTTCTAATGAAAAACACAAGCCCATAAAAGCAGTATGAGAAACTACAAGACTGACTTTGGCAAGGGTTCCAGGACAATTCAATGGCGAAAGAATAGTCTTTTCAACAAATGATGTTGCAACAGACAGGTATCAACAAGCAAAAGAATAAAATTTGACCCGTACCACACACCATATACAAAAACAATTCAAAATGGATCAAAGACCAAATGTCAGAGCTAAAACTACAAAGCTATTAGAAGAAAACATAAGTGTAAATCTTCATGAACTTCAATTATACAATGATTTCTTAAATATGACAGCAGAAGAACAAAAACAAAAGAAAAAATAGATAAGATCAACACAAAAATGAAAAACTTTTGTGCTTCTAAGGACACCATCAAGAAAGTGAAAAAGTCCACAGAATGGAATGAAAATTCTTGCAAATCAAAATTCTAATATGGGATTTTTATCTAAAATATACAAATAACTATAATTCAATAATAAAAAGATAAATCATTTTAAATATGAACAAGGATCTGAATAGACAGTTCCCCAAAAAAGATACATAAACGACTAATAAGTTCAAGAAAATATGCTCAATATCATTAGCTATCAGGGACATGCAAGTCAGAAAGACAATGAGATACCTCCTCACTCCCACTAGCATGGTGATAATAAAAAGGAAACAATTAAAAATATCATGAAGGATATGAGAAATGGAACCCTCTTGCACTGTTGGCGAGAATGCAAAACAGTGCCCTCACTTGGAAAACACTTTGGCAGCTCCTCAAACACTTAAATAGAGTTACTGTATAACCCAGCAATTCCACTTCTATGTATATATTCAAGAGAAATGAAAACTATAGCCACGAAACAATGTGTACATATTACAGGAGTTAGGCCTGGCAGGGTGGCTCATTCCCGTAATCCCAGCACTTTGGAAGGCTGAGCCCTTTGGAGGGCTGAGCAGGGAGGATTGACTAGGCCCAGGAGTTTGATACCAGCCTGGGCAGCAAAGACTGAGCCTATGTTTTTTTTTTTTTTTGAGCCAACGCTGTCTCAAAATAAATGAATAAATTGTATATGAATGTTCATAATAGCCAAAAAGTAGAAACAAACCAAACATCCATCAACTGAAAAATGGCTAAAAATAATGTAGTATATCCAAGTAAAGGTATATTATTAGAAATGAAGTACTGATATATGCTAGAGTATGAGAAGCCTTGAAAATATGCTTTAAAAAACCCAAAAACATTATGCTAAGTGAAAGAAGCCAGCCAGGAAGAACCACGTATTGTATGATTCCATGTATATAAAATATGTAGGATGGCCAACTCCACATAGACAAAAAGTAAATTAGTAATTGTCCAGGGCTGGGAGACTGGAGGGAAACAGGGAGTAAATTATAAGATGTACAGAGTTTTTGCTTTTTTTTTTTTTCCCGAAGTAATGAAAACATTCTAGGCCAGGTGCAGTGGCTCACATCTGTAATCCCAGCACTTCGGGAGATCCAGGCGGGTGGATCACTGAGGTCAGGAGTTGGAGACCAGCCTGGCCAACATGGTGAAACCCCATCTCTCCTAAAAATACACAAATTAGCTGGGTATTGTGGTGGACACCTGTAGTCCCAGTTACTCAAGAGGCTGAGGCATGAGAATCGCCTGAATCGGAAGGTGGGGGTTGCAGTGAGCTGAGATCATGCACTCCAGCCCGGGTGACAGAGAAAGACTGTTTCCCAAAAACAAGGGAAGGGAAAGAGAGGGAAAGGGAGGGGAGGGCAAAATTGTATCCATTAATAAAATACATGGATTTTTAAAAATGTTATAGGAAATCACCATAAGCGAAGTAAAAGTATCAACAACAAACTGGGAAAATATTTGTAACTCACACTGCAGACAAAGGATAATTTCCCTAATACTTAAGAGCACTTTCAAATTAATAAAAATTCAATACAAAAAGTCTATCAACAGACAGAACATAGAAAAGAAAATATAAGTGCAACTGAAATATATTAAAAGATGCTCAGGCCCAGGGGCACAGTTGCTCACCCATGTTAATTTCAGCACTTTGAGAGGCTGAGGCAGGTGAATCGATTGAGCCCAGGAGTTCAAAACCAGTCTAGGCAACATAGGGAGGCCCTATCCCTTAAAAAAAAAAATTAGCGTGGCATGGTGATACATACCTATAGTCCCAGCTACTCAGAGGGCTGAGGCAGGAGGATCACTTGAGCCCAGGAAGCAGAGGCTGCAGTGAGCTGAGATCATACTGCACTCCAGCCTTGATGATAAAGTGAGACTGTCTCAAAAATAAAAAAAAAAGATGCTCCAATTTACTCTTAAAAAGAAAAATGCAAATTAAAACAATGAGATGCCATTTTTTACTAAGAGATTGTCACATATGAAAAAAGTCTAGGCCAGGCATGGTGGCTCACACCTGTCATCCCAACACTTTGGGAGGCCCAGGCGGGAGGGTCACTTTAGTCCAGGAGTTCAAGGCAGGCCTAGGCAACACAGCGAGACTTGTCGCCACAAAAAATAAAAGAATTAGCCAGGCATGGTGGTGTCATCCATAGTGCCAGCTACTCAGGAGACTGAGGCGAGAGAATCACTTGAATCTGGAAAGTCAAGGCTGCAGTGAGTCCAGATGGTGCCACTGCACTCTAGCTGGGTGACAGAGTGAGACTCTGTCTAAAAAGGAAAGAAAAAGAAAGAAAAGAAAAGATGGAAGAAAGAAAGAAAAACTGGAAACAACCACGTTTGTCAGCAGAAAACCGATTAAATAAACTACAGTCTGCTCATAAAATGGAATACCTTGCATCAATAAAGCTCTTCATGTACTGCTGCATACCGAGAGCTTTTGTGAAGTGCAGAAAGCCAAGTGCAGAATCGTATACACAGTACTCACCTCTTATGGGAAAGAAAATGGGTGGGGAAAATATAAGTATCAATTTGCTTGAAAATGCATAAAATATCTCTGGAAGAATAAACAAAAAATTGTTAACATCTATGCTAATGAGGGGAGAGAGGGCTCAGGGAGATTTTTAAAAAACAAATCATCTTTTGTACTCTGTGAATTATGTGAATGTCTTTAATATTTTAAAAATAAATAAATTTAATAATTCCGCTTTTACTTTTGGTCACTGGGGTCTTAGATCTACTCAGCATGAAGAGCTTTGAGTGAGTTAACACCAGAGAGCAGAAAGAAAAGACCTGGGTTACATGCAAGAAGGGAATCCACCCACAGCACAGAGAGGAGCAGGAGGTGAGCAGGGTGGCCAGACCTAGCAAATGAAAATACAGTGCAGGATTCCCAGGTAAATAAGAATTTCAGGTGAATAATAATTTTTTTCATTCTGCAATATTTGGGACATTGTTTTTTCTTTTTTCTTTTTTTAGGTGGAGTCTCGCTCTATCTCCAGGCTAGAGTGCAGTGGTACGATCTCGGCTCACTGCAACCTCTGCTTCCTGGGTTCAAGCAATTCTCACACCTCAGCCTCCTGAGTAGCTGGGATTACAGGCACCCACCACCACATCCAGCTAATTTTTGTATTTTTAGTTTCACCATGTTGGTCAGGATGGTCTCGATCTCCTCACCCTGTGATCTGCTCACGTCAGCCTCCCAAAGTGCTGGGATTACAGACGTGAGCCACCAGGCCTGGCCAGTATTAGGGACATCCTTATACTGTTTTGTCTGGTAACTCTAGCTATGAGAAAATGCCTATGTGCCCCAAGCGGCCCGTTGAGAACTACAGCTCGTCTATATCTCTCCCAGAAGATCCCCAAACACAACACTGTGAAGAGAAAGAGCTGACATCCACACTTCACTCCAAGAAGCAATAGCTCAACCCAGATTTCAGTCCATATCCTGAATCCCCACTGATGTCTTTATCACTTAATATAAGCACAAACAACTGGTTAACAAGAGAACGAACACAAGGAGGAACAGATAGATCACTTGAGGGAAAGAAAGAAACAAAATAAGGGAAAGACCTCAAAAACAAACTATTGAACAAAAGGAACGGGTTTTAATTTTAATTTTCAATTTTTTTGCATTGAGTAACCTTTATTTCAAAGAGATGGAATTATCACGCTGCTCTGGAACAAATTGTTTGTAAGAGCCGGCTAACAGCTTTCATCTCAGCTGGGGCTGAGTGTATGAAAAACAATCCTGTGTGTGGCAGCCAGGATTCAACAGAGCCAGAATCTGACATTTACTTCTTCACTGGCTTGTGTTTTGGTAAGCCTTGCCCAGAACTATCCTGTGGATAATAAGAGGAATATATTATTGATAGATTTCTCTTTCCATTTCACTGCAGTTGAATTTACTTTTTAGAAAAGTAGCTGTGACCAATAAACAAAGGTCAAATAAGAGCAACCTCAAGATACCCCATGGCAGCTTTCCTAAGCCTGTGATGAACTGCGAGCATGTTTCACAGATTGATTCAAATGATGGAAGGAGCCAGCCTTAGCAATTCCTGCCATATGTCAGGACAGATGCCTCGGGAGAGGGAGCAAAGGCTCCCCACCGTGTCTCCATGCCCTTTTCTCCTCCTGCTCTTCTTTCTCTCACCTCCCAATCGCCCAGTGCTCTCTCCCATACCCTGGAAATATCCAGCTCAAAAGCCGGTTATCTATGCAGCCTTCCTCAGCTTCCCAAACACAGCCTCCAAGCTGAGGTCACTGCTCCCTCCTCTAGACAGGTCCCAAGGCCAGACTATCACCACAAGTGTAACTATGTATTAAAATCATAATTGACATTTGTGAAAAACTACCATGCATTCCAGTGTGTTCCTGGCACTTTGCATCCATTACTTTTAATCCTCTGGGAAAAAAAAAACCAATTACATATTATTGTCCCCGTTTTATAGATGATGAAACTGAGGCTCAGAAAGGTGAAGGTGTCTACGAATTAGACCCAATCTGGGTGTGTCTGATACCACAGAATATGTTCTTTCCCATGCTGGGCTGCATATGTGTCTCTCTCCTTCACGAAGAAAAAAAAATCAGTTGGGTTTTCTTCTAATTCACAAAAGCAATAAATATTTATCATAGAGAATCCAAGCAATTAGGTGTAGCAGAGTGAATGACACTGTTTTATCAGCCATTCCCTCAGCGTCACTCTCTTCTCTGCCAAGTGACCCCACTATGTCATCATCACTCAGCATCTCACTGCCCGATTCCCATACATCCCATTGTAAGCCACAGGGCAAGGGCTCTGTCTGGTTCCCCAACTGCATCTCCAGGAACTATAGGAGGTGTTGGTATATAGTAAGAGCTCGAATTTACTCAATACATGTACGAATGAATAAATGAAGGATAAATCTCCTGAGTAATTAAAAGTGAACTGTAATAGTACTCAGAGTTAATTGTTACAAGTTTTTAAACAATTGCATTAGTTTACATTGTGCAGCTGTTTTACTTTGGTCTTACTTTTATTTGCATACAAGTGGAATGACAAACGTATATTACAGCATTATGAATAATGAAAGACTGGAGACAACCTAAATGCCATCTGACAGGAGACTGCTTTACCAAATTATGATATAGCCAGGTAATGAAACTCGATGCAGCTGCATATACACGTTGGTATTTTGAAATCGCTAGATATTACGTAGAAAAAGCAAGCAAGGTCAGTGACTACAGTGAGCTACCTTTATTAAGAAGAAAGGAGGATGTTTATTTTTATATACCCTATTTGTTTGGGTTTGCAAAAAAATTACAGAAGAATGTAAAACAAAGAATATAAAAGAGAAGTGATTATATTCGGAAGGGAAGAAAAGGAAATTGGTCAGGTGAGACAAGGGCGGGAAAGAGACCTCTCACAGAGTATGTTTTTACATGATTTTACTTAGACAACGTGACGCAGCCCATAAATATTTTAAGTTAATCACTTTTAAAGGCAAATAGTCTTAAAAAACAGCAGTTCCATGCCTACTCTAGAAAGCAGAGCGGAAAGCTGATGGTGAAGCCGCAGCTGGCAGCACTGATGTGTACAACCAGGAGATGTGAGTTTTGCGGATGCAGAAAGGACAGAAGTCAGAGCCTTGGGCTCACTCAAGGTGAGGAGTAGGAACAAAAGTGTCTCACAAAGCCAGAAACCTTAAAGCAGCAGAACCTCGGTGGGGCACGGTAGCTCACGCCTATAAAGCCAGCACATTCGGAGGGCCAGGCAGCCGGATCGCCTGAGGTCAGGAGTTTGACACCAGCCTGGCCAACATGCTGAAACCCCACCTCTACTTAAAATACAAAAATTAGCCAGGTGTGGTAGCGCACGCCTGTAATACCAGTTACTTGGGAGGCTGAGGCAGGAGAATGGCTTGAACCAGGGAGGCAGAGGTTGCAGTGAGCCGAGATTATGCTGCTGCACTCCGGCCTGGGTGACAAAGCAAGACTCTGTCTCAAAGGAAAATAAAAATAATACAAATAAATAAAAGAAGTAGAACCTCGTTCGTGAAAGGGTAGACCAGAAAAAAAATTTGGCCACTGGGCTCTGTATGAAGATTAACTTCCCCTTCTAGAAGTGGTAATTACAGGTCTGCTTCACATGGATTTGGGCTTGGCTTTTCATTACCAGTTTGGTTTAATAAACCCCAGGGGAAGAAATTAACTTAAAGTTGTCCTCAGTTGTCAGTGCCACAGGTACTTGGCAGAGACAATTATAAGTTCCTTCTAGAAGAACTTTTGTCAACCCCAGAGAGAAAATAGACAAACCAGAACTTATAATTCAAAATCACAGTCCAAGTGGAATAGCTCACAGCCATAATTCCAACACTTTGGGAGGTCAAGGGAAGAGGATCACTTGAGTCTAGGAGTCTGAAACCAACCTGGGCAACATAGTGAGACGCCACCTCTACTAAGACTCTAAAAGAAAAAAATTAGCCAGGCATGGTGGTGTACACCTGCAGTCCCTGACAGCTGGGAGGCAGAGGTGGGAGAGTTGCCTGAGTTGAGGCTGCAGTGAGCCATGATCAAACCACTGCAGTCCAGCCTGGGCAACAGGGCAAGACCCTGTCTCAAAAGAACAACAACAACAAAAAAACCCAAACAACAACAAAACCACACAAAAAGTACAAAACCATACAAAAAGTACAAAACACACAGGCACCACAAAGAAAAGCAATGAAAAAGAGATAAGAGTATTAGGTCCCGAGTTCAGATGATGGAATTCTGGCATATAAATATAAAACAAGGTGCTTAAATTTTTTTTTTAAAGGGTCAGGTACAGTGGCTCATGTCTGAAATCCTAGCACTTTGGGAGGCCGACATGGGCGGATCACAAGGTCAGGAGTTCGAGATCAGCCTGGCCAACATGGTGAAACCCTGTCTGTACCGAAAATACAAAAACTAGCTGGGCATGGTGGCATGTGCCTGTAATCCCAGCTACTTGGGAGGTTGAGGCAGGAGAATTGCTTGAACCAGGACCCAGGAGGCAGAGGTTGCAGTGAGCCAAGATTGTGCCACTGGACACCAGCCTGGGCAAAAAAAAAAAAAAGTAGCAAGGTACAAGATTAAAAAAAAAAAAAAAAGATCCTGGCAGATCTGAAAAACAACCAAGCACAACTTCTAAAAACAAAAAGATTTTGGCTATTAAAAACTCAATGGATGAGCTAAATAGTGGATTAGACACTGCTGAAGAGAGAATCTGTGATCTTAGAAAGTCACAGTTGAGCAAGGACTTAGAAAAGATGAAGGAGTGAATCACGTGGAAAGCTGACAGGAAAGCGTTCCCAGGCAGAGGGAAAAAGAAACACAAAGGCTTGAGGAACGGGACTGTGCCCATGTACTGCAGGGACAGCAAGAACGTGAGCATGACTAGAAAAGGGAAAGTGCTAGAAGGTCAGGGAGGGGACGATGGAAGGCCACGTTGTAGGTTAGTACGAGGGATCCTGGCTCTCCCCGTGAGACTGGAAGCATTGCAGGATGAGCTCCCCCCAGCTTCTGTGTTGAAAAGACAGTTTAGCAGTCAAAGGCAGAAACAGAGACAAGTTAGCAGCTTCTGCAATAAGCCAGGCAAGAGGATAGTGTCTTGTAACAAGGCGGTGGCACTGAAGGCCCTGGGAGTCAGAGCCTTGATTTATTTTAAACACAGCATGTAAGATTTGCTGATGGATACGATATAAGGTGTGACACAAGAACAAGAGTCCTAGACGCCTCCGAGCAGCTGGAAGAACGGGGTTGCCATTCTCCAAACTCAAGAGACATCTACATGGAACTGCTGAATAGGCCACAGGATAAACACACCCAGGGTTCATGGGGCAGAGGGCTGGAGATATGCACTGGGAGGCATCATTGTGTAGTTGGTATTCAGAGCCACAAGCCTGCTTTCACCACCAAGAGAATGAGTGCCAGTGAAAAAGGAATGCTCATGCTTGAGGGACAAAATTGAGTAGAAAGAGTGAAAATGCATGAGGGGGGAAGTGGCCTATTTTCAAAATATTCCATGAATATGTCTTAACTAGTCACATGCAGCTGCCAGAGAGGCCTTAATGTGCAAGGGGAAAAACTTAACATAGAGACTTCTGATCTTGACAGTGCCATGTTTTGTGGCAGCAGGGGTGCAAATCACACTACAGCAAATTCCCTGGCTGCTTCAGCCAGAGCAAACCAAACACAGCTCCAGCCTGACTCAAAAGTCCTAACCATCTGAAATGACAATCACTTGGATCCCATTCGCTGTTCATTCTAACACTGCTGGATTAATTGGCTTAAAATCCTGCTTTGTATTTCCTTGGTCAATAATATACTGCTGAAAGTAAGTTAGCAATTTATTTTCAATGTATTTTGTGAAATTGGTTGGAATTAGGGGAGTCAATCTTCCTGAACTTGATATTCCGACATGAAAAAATATGCAAAACTGCTTCACAAATGTAAAGAAAAATCATTTTCATCACAGGGACTGTGGCACTCCAGAGCTTGTTTTTTTTTTTTTTTTTTTTTTTTTTTGAGACGGAGTTTCGCTCTTGTTACCCAGGCTGGAGTGCAATGGCATGATCTCGGCTCACCGCAACCTCCGCCTTCTGGGTTCAGGCACTTCTCCTGCCTCAGCCTCCTGAGTAGCTGGGATTACAGGCACGCGCCACCATGCCCAGCTAATTTTTTTGTATTTTTAGTAGAGACGGGGTTTCACCATGTTGACCAGGATGGTTTCGATCTCTTGACCTCGTGATCCACCCGCCTCGGCCTCCCAAAGTGCTGGGATTACAGGCTTGAGCCACCACGCCCGGCCCCAGAGCTTGGTTTTAATCTTAGTTAAGAAGATCCCAAACATGAGGCCCCTTCAATTTTTATTAAAAAAGGAAATGCTTACAATCCATAATTGCATTTTTGTTTTTCGAGAGTCTTTCTCTGCCACCCAGGCTGGAGTGCAGTGGTGTGATCTCAGCTCATTGCAACCTCCACCTCCTGGATTCATCCCATTCTCCTGCCTCAGCCTCCCAAGTAGCTGGGATTATAGGCATATGCCACCATGCCCGGCTAATTTTTTATTTTTAGTAGAGATGTGGTTTCAGCAAGTTAGCCAGGCTGGTCTTGAACTCCTGGCCTCAGGTGATCCACCTGCCTCATCCTCCCAAAGTGCTGGGATTACAGGCATGAGTCACTGCTCCTGGCCCTATAAGTGTGTTGTGTTTTTGCTTTTTTTTCTATATTCAATATTTCCCTAAAGACAACAGTATTAGTCTGTTCAAGCTTCCATTTAAAAAAAAAAAGTACTCTAGAATGGGTGGCTTAAATAACAGAATTTATTTTCTCAAAGCTCTAGAGATTGAAGGTCCCAGATCAAGGTCTGAAAAGGTCAGTTTCCGGTGAGGGCAGCCCCAGCGCAGGGCACTCTGGCATTTCTTGTAAGAAGTATACTAATTCTATTGGATCCAGGCCCAACCCTTATGACCTCATTTAAATGTAATTACTTCCATAAAGGCCCTGCCTCCAAATATAGTCACAATGGGGGTTGGAGCTTCTTCATTTTGGGGGACACAAACACTCATTCCATAATAGCGCTTATCCCTATGCCTGGGAATGCAGCTGACTTCCTACTGCCAATTCAAAGTAAGAAACAGAAGCTATGTGATATAAGCCAGGGTGGGTAGAGAAGAAAAGTGAAAAGCATACAGTTACACCTACTTCCATTTTAGGGAGTCCCTGTCACGTCCTCCCCACCCTCCCATCTCCCTTCCATTATGTATCTACAAACTCAAGCTTCCAAACGAAGGTGTTCGCTGATATTTAAGCCTTAAGGTCTTATTCTTTCTTAGGATGTTAGCATTTTCATATGGAGATTCCTGAATACAAAAAGGTATTTCAGGTACCTTGGACAGACAATGTATGGGAGATATCCGGGAGATGGGCGACTGTCTTGCGGTTCTCTAATAATAGTTCCTTAAAAGCCTGAGAGAAGCAGCGTGTTGTAGCAACAGACCAAGCCCCCAAGTGTTCATTAAAGAGGAAACTGAGCTCTCCGAAGAGGCAAATCATGGAGCCACGAATCACAATTCGAGGGGACATCCAGAGACACAGCCCACACAAAAAATATATTCACATTAATCGACCTGGGAGGAAACCGGCATCATTGATAAAACCTTGGACAGCTCAGAATAAAGAAGGTTCATCCAGTTCTCCTCTTTCCTGTGCATGGTTCCATTTGGGGAAACAGTGAGTGGAGGCAGACAGGACATAAGAACAGACAAAAGAAAATAAACCACAGTGGGGCCGGGCGCGGTGGCTCAAGCCTGTAATCCCAGCACTCTGGGAGGCCGAGGCGGGTGGATCACGAGGTCGAGAGATCGAGACCATCCTGGTCAACAAGGTGAAACCCCGTCTCTACTAAAAATAGAAAAAATTAGCTGGGTATGGTGGCACGTGCCTGTAATCCCGGCTACTCAGGAGGCTGAGGCAGGAGAATTGCTTGAACCCAGGAGGCGGAGGTTGCGGTGAGCCGAGATCGCGCCATTGCACTCCAGCCTGGGTAACAAGAGCGAAACTCCGTCTCCAAAAACAAAACAAAACAAAACAAAACAAAACAAAACAAAACAAAAAAACAAACATTAAAAGAAAATAAACCACAGCAACACTAGAAAATAAGAATGGACACCCTGAATAGACCCATCATTTCAAATAATTCCTGGAAGCTAGAAAGCAGATGGCACGGCACTGACTGGAAAGGAAGAGAAGCAACTCATTTCCTAGAAAAAGGAAGAGCAGGACTTTCGGTGACAGCACTGGAGAAACTCCAAGCCCTGAGCCGATGTGGATGCAGACAGACAGAACAGGCCGAGGCACAGTCGTGGGGGTGACGCACAAAACCAAAAGCAGATCGCAAGCTAACGCCAGAGAACGACGCTCTTAAGAGATGGAGATCCGCCTGCTGGAGCATCAGAGAAAAGGAGTCTGCGGAAGCACAGCTCTGCCCTGGAATGATCTACTTTATTCCGAAGCACCACACCTCTAGGGCAGACCTCTCCTTGCGGTCGCTACATGGGGAGAGCTCCCCTGCACACACCAGAGAGAAACCTGACCAGACACCACCCACCTATGCACTCAGATGCCACAGCAAACCTCACACGCAACCAGTGAGTGGACAGCTATGTGAGAAAGCAGCCAAGTATCCTAATCACTAGAATGCCTCCCAGAGCAAAGGGAATAGGCGACCAAGGACTGCCAGACACTTGAGAAATTAAAAAAAAAAAAAAAAAAAAAAAAAAACCAGAACATGAAAAAGAAAGACTGTGATAAACAGAAGATTAAAGGAACAAAGAAAAACTTTAAACCACAATTAACAACAATCATTAAAACAGTAATCAATAACCTTGAAAAAATTTGAAAGGATATTGCCTCCATAAAACAAAAATAGGCTGCTACAAAAGACTGCAATAAACTCAGAGAATTAGAAAAATTATTGGAAATTCAAAATATGATTGTTAAAATGAAGACTCAATGAACAAGTGGAATACTTGTTGACAATGCTGGCAGCTAATATGTATTAAGTACCTCCTACATGTTGGGCCCACGCTCTGTTCACATTTTAAACCTACTTGCACACCTAATCATCAAACTAACCCAGTGAGGCAGGCACTATTATTCCTCCTATCTCACAGGTGAGGAAACAGAGTTAAAGAGATTAATGACAGGCGCAGTGGTTCATGCCTCTAACCCTAGCACTTCGGGAGGATAAGGCAAGAGGATCACCCGACGTCAGGAGTTCGAGACTAGCCTGGCCAACATGGAGAAACCCTGTCTCTACTAAAAATACAAAAATTAGCCAGGTGTGATGGCAGATGCCTGTAATCCCAGCTAATCAGGAGGCTGAGGCAGAAAAACAGCTTCAACCGGGGAGATGGAAGTTGCAGTGAACCAGGATTGTGCCACTGCACTCCAGCCTGGGAAACAAAGTCAGATTCTGTCTCAAAAAAAAAAAAAAGAGAGAAAGATAGTAAGTCACTTGCTTAAACAGCGAAAAACTAGTTGAGTCAGAATTCAAAGTCAAGCTATCTGGCTCCAGAAAACCTGTTCCATGCGGCTGAAGGCAAGTTACAAATCTGAAGGTAGAAGTGAGGACATTCCCCTAATGTGGACATGAACACACACACACACACACACACACACACACACACACACGTACACAATGTACACATACAAAAACAAAGGAAAAGAAAATATGGGGCGATGCTGGAAGGCATGGGAAGAGTCCAGAATTTCCACCATCTAGCTAACAGTCATTCTAGGAAGAAAGAACAGAGACAATAGAAGGGAAGAAATGAAGAAATAATAGAACAAAATTTCCTTAACATGAAGAAAACAAGTCTTCAAATTAAAAGGGCCTACACAGTACAAGCAGGATATATGGCCTAGATATCTTGTTAAAAGTTAAGAACTCCAAAAGTAAAGGAAGTACCCTAAAATCTTCTAAAGAGGAAAAAAAAATAGATTATCTTCCAAAGAACCAGGATTACAGAGTAATATCATATTTCTCATAGGCAATGCTAGAACCATGAGGGCAATGGAGGAATTAAAAATTCTAAGGGAGATGAGGAGTGCTGGTGAATGAGTGTGAAATAGTTAGATTAGTTTTTTTTTTTTTTTTGAGACAGAGTTTCGCTCTTGTTACCCAGGCTGGAGTGCAATGGCACGATCTCGGCTCACTGCAACCTCCGCCTCCTGGGTTCAGGCAATTCTCCTGCCTCAGCCTCCTGAGTAGCTGGGATTACAGGCACGTGCCACCACGCCCAGCTAATTTTTTGTATTTTTAGTAGACACGGGGTTTCACCGTGTTGACCGGGATGGTCTCGATCTCTTGACCTCGTGATCCACCCGCCTCGGCCTCCCAAAGTGCTGGGATTACAGGCTTGAGCCACCGCGCCCGGCTACAGTTAGAAAGAATAAGTTCTAGTGTCTGATAGCAAAGTAGAATGACTATAGTTAACAGTAACTTGCCATGTATTTCAAAATAGCTAACGGAAAAGATCTGGAATGTTCCCAACATAAAGAACTGATAAATATTTGTGGTGATGGATATCCCAGTTATCCAAACTGATCTTTATACATTGTATGCTTCTATCAAAACACCACATGTACCCCATAAATATGTACAATTATGTATCCACAAAATAGCCATAAAGATTAAAAACTTTAGGCCGGGCACGGTGGCTCACGCCTGTAATCCCAACACTTTGGGAGGCCAAGGCAGGTGTATCACGAGGTCAAGAGATAAAGACCATTCTGGTCAACATAGTGAAACCCCATCTCTACTAAAAATACAAAAAAAATTAGCTGGGCATGGTGGTGCGTGCCTGTAATCCCAGATACTTGGGAGGCTGAGGCAGGAGAATTGCCTGAACCCAGGAGGTGGAGGCTGCGGTGAGCCAGGATCCGCGCCATTGCACTCCAGCCTGGGTAACAAGAGCGAAACCCCATCTTAAAAAAAAAAAAAAAAGATTGGCCGGGCGCAGTGGCTCAAGCCTGTAATCCCAGCACTTTGGGAGGCCGAGGCGGGTGGATCACGAGGTCAAGAGATCGAGACCATCCTGGTCAACATGGTGAAACCCCGTCTCTACTAAAAATACAAAAAATTAGCTGGGCATGGTGGCGCGTGCCTGTAGTCCCAGCTACTCAGGAGGCTGAGGCAGGAGAATTGCTTGAACCCAGGAGGAGGAGGCTGCGGTGAGCCGAAATCGCGCCATTGCACTCCAGCCTGGGTAACAAGAGCGAAACTCCGTCTCAAAAAAAAAAAAATAAAATAAATTTAGAAGAATGAATTAAAACTCAACAGAATCCTTTAAAATACTTAATAAAATTTATTTGAAAACATAAATAGGCAAAAATATGAATGGATATTTGGGAAATGAGAAGAAAATATAATGATAGATTTAATACTTATTAGAACAAAAAAATCTTCTAAAATGTAAAACCCCAAAAGACTTTTTATTTGGGCTTACTCTGTAACAAACTACAAGTAACAGAACTACAGGATAAGAATTCCTACTTAATAAATGCTCTCATGACAACTGTATATTACTCCTAGAAAGAAAATTTACTTGGATGTTCAAAAGACAAACAAAATAATTAATATGAATAGTAAAGAAAAAAGAAGGAGAAGAAAGGAAATACAGTATTAGTTTCAAACACAGGAACAAAATTATTTTAGATCAATTAAGGAATTAGATATTATCAAAGGCAAGACAAATCCAAAAAAACAACCAATTTCCACAGAACAAAAAGTAGCATTCTCCAGCTAGGCGCAGTGGCTCACGCCTGGAATCCCAGCACTTTGGGAGGCCGAGGTAGGCAGATCATGTCAGATTGAGACCATCCTGGCCAATATGGTGAAATCCCATCTCTACTAAAAACACAAAAATTAGCTGGGCATGGTGGCACGTGCCTGTAGTCCCAGCTACTCGGGAGGCTGAGGCAAGAAAATTGCTTGAACATGGGAGGTGGAGGCTGCTGTGAGCCGAGATTGCACTATTATAGTCCAGCCTGGGCGACAGAATGAGACTCTGTCTCAAAAAAAAAAAAAAAAAAAAATAGCATTCACCAAAAAGCATTTATTTAACACTTGCCATGAATGAATAAAAGTACTAAATATTAGGAATTTAAAGATGAATAAGGCAGGTTTGAGCCTGGCAGACTAACACATGGAGGGAGCCTCCTTCCAACAAACACATGGCCAGGCAGAATTAAATGCAAGCACCCCTTGAAACACACACTCCCTGAGTCAAATTAAGTTCTACAACATGCCTTATTCAATCCACTGTAGCCGCTTTTCTGTCATGTATTCTATGTACTAGAGGAAAGTCTGACCCATAACGGGTGACAAAAGATAAACAAGTACCATAATATTGCCAGACATATCAAAACCAAAGAAACAGCACAATTAATAGTAAAATATAAGTTTTAGTGTGGCTCAAAGTATACATTTTCAAGGGAAACAGTCAAGAAGCAGACAGTAAATGTCAACTGATGTAATAGGCAGAATTCCAAGATGGCCCCATGATGCCGACACCATGTTATTCGTCCCACGATTACATAATAGCAGATGGCAAAAGGATTTTGCAGATATAATTAACATTACTAAACAGTTGCCTTAAAGATAGGGAGATTGTCCAAAGAGTCCTAACCAGTCATATGAGCTGTAAACCAAAAGCTATTAATACAGGTCTCAATCAATATACAAGTTTATTTTGCCAAGGTTAAGAACATGCCCAGCCGGGCGCGGTGGCTCAAGCCTGTAATCCCAGCACTTTGGGAGGCCAAGGCGGGTGGATCACGAGGTCGAGAGATCGAGACCATCCTGGTCAACATGGTGAAACCCCGTCTCTACTAAAAATACAAAAAAATAGCTGGGCATGGTGGCACGTGCCTGTAATCCCAGCCACTCAGGAGGCTGAGGCAGGAGAATTGCCTGAACCCAGGAGGCGGAGGTTGCGGTGAGCCGAGATTGCGCCATTGCACTCCAGCCTGGGTGACAAGAGCAAAACTCTGTCTCAAAAAAAAAAAAAAAGAACATGCCCGGAAGAAAAAAACAAGAAATCACAGAAGTATTCTGTGGTCTGTACCTTTCTTCAAAGATGATTTTGAGAGCTTCAATATTTAAAGGGGAAAAGCTGGCTAGAGTGGAAAGGGGGAGGCTATGGTAATCCACATGTTGCAAGCCAGGGGAACAGTCAATTACATATTTCCCTCAAGCTCTGCAAATCAGTACTTTACAGAAGATAAGGTGAGCTGAGAGCAGCCACCTGTGGAGATATTTATATCTGTAGCTATCTGCTTAGGAATGGAAGGAAAGGCAGTTTCTTGCAGGCCTCCGCTTTCAGCTTATTATTATTTTTTTTACCATAGTGAATTCTGTCCTGAGTTTTTATTTTCCTTTCACAGAACCCGTTAAAAGCAGAGTGTTTTCTCCAGCTGAAAACAGATGAAGCAGTCAGAGAGAAGAGACCCAATATGAGAGAATCTTCCATTGCTGGCTTTGAAGGTGGAGAGGGCTACGTGGAAAGAACCCAAAAGCAGCTTACGGGAGCTGAGAGCAACCCCCAGTGGATATTCAGCAAGAAATGGAGACATTAGTACTACAATCCCAGAGAGCTGAATTCAACAGCCAAAATGAGCTTGGACACAGATTCCTTCCCAGAACCTCCAGAGGAGACTGCATTCAACTGAGAACTTGATGTGGCTCCAGTGAGACCCAAATAAATGCTAATAAATGGGTGTTTTAAGCCACTAAGTTTATGGCAAATTGTTCCACAGCAATAGCAAATTAATGCAACAGGAAGTGGGTAGACATCTTCTGACATTATGAAATATTATGAAAGACTCACAGACACCACTGCACCCTAGAAAGACTAGTGAATCATGTAAATAACGGCTAAAAGAAACTAGAGGCATGTCAATGAGGGACTGAAAACAAATGGAACAAAGATTGCCAAGTTATGCCTCTTTGACACTGCTGAGAATTAATTTACAGTTTCCATTTCCAGAAAAAACGGAACATACATACATGCAACCACAAAACACTGTGAATACATATTTAAGCCCAAAAGAAAAGGAATCTCTAGATATCAGAGATCCAAGAAAAACCAAGGCCAAAGCAGCTATCAAGAGATGACATGGCCGGTTTCCACGGGATTTCAGGATCTGAGCATAGGCGCTAGCAGCAAGCACTGGGCTTTCAGTGGCCGCTTTGGAACAGGATGTACAAGGGATCTTCAGAAAGTTCATAGCCAATGCATATTATGAAAAAACTATGTACATATTTTAATTTTTTTGCACCAAAATAAACTTGTACTAGCTTGTTATAACTTGTCTGAACCACAGCTAGTTTGAGGCACTAAGAAGAATAAAACATCAGTTTGAAAAGAGCTCCTGTTAGAGCAACATGAATTCTGTTAAAATTGAAGCAACAACAAACATCACATTTATGATCAAGTTTGGGTAGAAGAATAGTAAAATCACTGATACTTTACAAAAATCTTTATTAAGAGAATGACGCAAAGAAATCAGCAGTTTATAAATGAGTAACTCGTTTTAACAATGGGTGAGATGATGTGGAAGAAGAAGCCCACAGCAGCAGACCATCCACACCCATTTGCAAAAAGAAAAAGTTCATCTTGTTCATGCCCTAATTTTTTTCCCTTTTTAATTTTTTCCCCCTCAGAGATTATTGTTCTGATGATAACAATAATAAACAAATAATAAACAGCAGAAATAATAGCAGACACCACAGACATCTCAACTGGTTCAGCTTACACAATTCTGATAGAAAAATTAAAGTTGAGCAAACTTTCCACTCCATGGGTACCAAAACCAGAGTGCCCTAGCTGCAGACAAAAGCAGAGCTTTCAAGGAAAATTTTAAACAAGTGGGATCAAAATCTTGAAGAATTTCTTCAAAGCACTGTAACAGAAGATGAAACATGGCTTTACCAGCATGATCCTGAAGACAAAGCACAATCAAAGCAATGGCTACCAAGGAGTGGAAGTGGTCCAGTTAGACCAACAGCAGACTGGTCATGGCAACAGTTTTTCAGGATGCTCAAGGAACTTTTCCTGTTGCCTTTCTGGAGGACCAGAGATAACATCTGCTTATTATGAGAGTGTTTTGAGAAAGTTAGCCAAAGCTTCAGCAAAAAAAGTAAAAATAAAAATAAATGCCTGAGAAAGCTTCACCTGAGAGCCCTGCTCATTCCTCTCATCAAAGAAGAGGAATTTTCAAGAGTTTCCATGGTAAATCATTAGGCACCCACATTACAGTTCCTTCTGTCTTCTTTTTGTTTCCTAGTCTTCAATAATCTTTAAAGGACACTCATTTTCTTTAGTAATGTAAAAGCAATTGCCCAGACTGCTGAGCCCTAGGTAGAAGCATTACAAAATCTGTCTAGAGGGCTACTTCCCAGCAGGGAGTGCATAGAATGTCACCAGAAAAGCAACTCCTACTGAAGATGAGTCACCTTTAAAATATGTAATACATGCTAGGGAGCAAACCAATACAAAGGAGAGGTGGCAGACGAAATCAATGAAAGCAAGAACTGAAAGTAAAAGAGTATCCGAAAGACAGTACAAAATAAGTATGTTTGAAGTGTACAGGGAGAGGCAGAAAAAAATCATAGTAACAAGACAGTAAGCTATTAAAGGTTATGGTTTAAAACATCTCTCTCAAAAGTTGTGTGATTAGAAATACAGCTGCTGAATTTTAAAATCCAGTGAACTGAAATGGAAGCTATATCTGTGGAAATAACCCAAGAAAATAAAAAGCTTGAAAATGCAAACAAATAAGAATTGTAAAGTCATAAGTGGTCCAACAGACATCTTCTGATGGCTCCAAAAGGAAAGAATAAAAAGAATTAGAAAGAGGCAAGATGTGAAGACATCAATTGTAAGAAGAACATATACTAGGGATCTAATGTACAGCATGATAATTATAGCCAACAATCCTGTATTGTTTACTTGAAATTTGTTAAGAGATTAGATCTTAAATATCTTTTTTTTTTTTTTTTTTTTTTGAGACGGAGTTTCGCTCTTGTTACCCAGGCTGGAGTGCAATGGCGCGATCTCGGCTCACCGCAACCTCCGCCTCCTGGGTTCAGGCAATTCTCCTGCCTCAGCCTCCTGAGTAGCTGGGATTACAGGCACGCGCCACCATGCTCAGCTAATTTTTTGTATTTTTAGTAGAGACGGGGTTTCTCCATGTTGACCAGGATGGTCTCGATCTCTTGACCTCGTGATCCACCCGCCTCGGCCTCCCAAAGTGCTGGGATTACAGGCTTGAGCCACCGCGCCCGGCATTAGATCTTAAATATCTCATCAAACACAAACAAACAAACAAACAGACAATAAATAAATAAGTGAGGTGATGGACAGATTCATTACCTGGTTTGTAGTGATCATTTCACGATGTATACAAAATATCAAAACATCACATTCTTCCTGGTAAAT
This sequence comes from Saimiri boliviensis, assembly GCF_048565385.1. Classification (NCBI taxonomy): domain Eukaryota; kingdom Metazoa; phylum Chordata; class Mammalia; order Primates; family Cebidae; genus Saimiri; species Saimiri boliviensis. The sequence continues at coordinate 162,644,669 of NC_133452.1, forward strand.
ACAGCCTATTTTTATCTATCATCATAAAGCTAGAGGGGAAAATCAGACGTAAAGAGATAATGGCAAATAATCTGGCTTATTAACAAGAAGTTATGAGCCAGGTTAAAGTAAATCTATTCCTTTATTCACTGAAATCAAACTGTAGAACATCAAAGACAAAGAGTAGATCCTATAAGGAGCCAGAGACAAAAAACAGATTATCTTAAAAAGAACAATAATTAGACTAACAGCAACATTTTTGTTGGTAACAATAGATGCTAGGAAATAATGGAAATAAAATCTAGCAACTGCCAACCTAGAACTTTATACTCATGTTAGCACTGAAAAGTAGTAATAAAATAAAGGTTCTTTCAGATAGTGATTGAGTTTACTATCCATACATTCTCATTAAAAGAGTTACTATATGACATTTGGGGCTGAATGAAATTTTTTTTTTTTTTTTTTTGAAACGGAGTTTTGCTCGTTACCCAGGCTGGAGTGCAATGGCGCGATCTCGGCTCACTGCAACCTCTGCCTCCTGGGTTCAGGCAATTCTCCTGCCTCAGCCTCCTGAGTAGCTGGGATTACAGGCACGCGCCACCATGCCCAGCTAATTTTTTGTATTTTTAGTAGAGACGGGGTTTCACCATGTTGACCAGGATGGTCTCGATCTCTTGACCTCGTGATCCACCCACCTCGGCCTCCCAAAGTGCTGGGATTACAGGCTTGAGCCACCGCGCCCGGCCTTTTTCTTTTTTTAAGACGGAGTTTCACTCTTGTTACCCAGGCTGGAGTGCAATGGCGCGATCTCGGCTCACTGCAACCTCCGCCTCCTGGGTTCAAGCAATTCTCCTGCCTCAGCCTCCCTAGTAGCTGAGACTACAGGCGTGTGCCACCATACCCAGCTAATTTTTTGTATTTTTAGTAGAGTCGGGATTCCACCATGTTGACCAGGATGGTCTCGATCTCTTGACCTCATGATCCACCCGCCTCGGCCTCCCAAACTGCTGGGATTACAGGCATAAGCCACGGCGCCCGGCCTGAATGAAATTTTTTAGAAGGAGTTATTTATTAAAAGAAAAGCTCAACAGAAAGGACAAAAGAATCATTGGTAAGGAAGAAACTGGCTAACACGTTGGTAAATAATGACATTATTTAAATTAAAATGCTAAATAATAATAAAGTGAAAGACAACAGAGAGGGAAACTGAAGTTAAAGTACACAAAGTCTTATATGCTTTTAGAGAACAGAAAATATAAGTTTAGATTCCAGTGGGGAAAAAAGCTGCAGTTTTATTGATACATAATAGTTGTATGTATTTTCAGGGTATTTTGCTACATGCATACAATGTGTAATTTTTTTTTTTTTTTTTAGACGGAGTTTCACTCTTGTTGCCCAGGCTGGAGTGCAATGGCACATTCTTGGCTCACCGTAACCTCCGCCTCCTGGGTTCAAGCAATTCTCCTGTCTCAGCCTCCCAAGTAGCTGGGATTACAGGCACACGCCACCACGTCCGGCTAATTTTTTTTGTATTTTTAGTAGAGACGGGGTTTCACCATGTCGGCCAAGATGGTCTCGATCTCTTGACCTCGTGATCCACCCGCCTCGGCCTCCCAAAGTGCTGGGATTACAGGCCTGAGCCACCGCGTCCGGCCCCAGTGTGTAATGTTATTAACTTTAGCTATTTTGAAGTAAATATGCACGTTAAAAGTAAAACATAGTCCCTTCTCTATAGAAGCTTATACTATACAGGAATAGGGGAAGTGATGTTATAAAGCGTGCCCAGTGAGCAAGAATGCCATCAGGGAAAGAGAGGTGACATGAGGACATTAGGGAAGACTTGAAAAACATGATGTTGAAGCTCTAGCCTGAGAAATTAGCAGTTTGTTGGAAAAAGAATGCAATCAGGCTGTGGGGACTGGCTGCACATAAAAGGCATGGACTCTTGGAAGAGGTGGCATATTTTGAGTGGTTCCATGTGGCTGTAATGTGGAATAGGTGTGGGTTATGATGCGATAAGAGGATGAAAAGGTAGACCAAGAAGAAATGTTAAAGAACTATACTGGATGGGCCAGGCGTGGTGGCTCACACCTGTAATCCAAGCACTTTGAAGGTCAAGGCGGGTGGATCACCTGAGGTCAGGAGTTCAAGACCAACCTGACCAACATGGTGAAACCCCATCTCTAAAAAATAAGAATAAAAAATAAAATTAAATTAAAAAAAGAACTATACTGGTGACATTAAGAGATCTGCACTTCATTTAGTAGGTGGTGGGGCATACTGATATATTTTTAAAATTTTTTTTGGCGTGGTAAAATATATATAATATAAAATTTACCATTTTAACTTTTTCTGTTTCTGAGACAGGGTCTTCTTCTGTTGCCCAGACTGGAGAGCAGTGGCACAATCATGATAAACTGCAGACTCAACCTCCTGGGCTCCAGTGATCCTCCCACCTCAGCCTCCTGAATAGCTGGGATGACAGGCATGCAGCACCAAGCCTGGCTGACCTTGTGTTTTTGTAGAGACGGGTTTCACCACGTTGCCCAGGCTGGCCTCCACCTTCTGGGCTCAAGTTATCTGCCCACCTCAGCCTCCCCAACTGCTGGAATTACAGGCATGACTGCGCCCGGCCCATTTTAACCATTTTTAAATATGCAATTCAGTAGCAGCCATCATCACTCTATCTACCTCCACAGCTTTTTCACCATCTCAGACTGAAACTCTATATCCATCAAACAATAACACCCCATTGCCACCTACTCCCAGGTCCTGGCAACCTCGATTCTTCTTTTTTTTTTCTTTAAGATGGGGTTTCACCATGATGGCCAGGCTGGTCTTGAACTCCTGACCTCAGGTGATCCACCCACCCTGGCCTCCCAAAGTGCTAGGGTTATAGGCGTGAGCCACCGTGCCCGGCCTCTTCTTCTTGTTTCTACAAATTTCACTATACTAAATACTTCACATAAATAGGATCATACAATGTTGTTTGTGTCCAGCTTATTTCATTTAGCATAATGTCTCCAAGGTTTATCCACGCTGGAGCATGTGTCAAAATTTCCCTCCCTTTTAAGGCTGAGTAACAACCCAGTGTGCGTATTTAACACATTTCATTTATCCACATATCCATCGATGGACATAACATTTAAGATGTATAACCAGGGGAGTAATGTGTTCATGTAACTGCTTTAGAAAGGCAACCCTAGAAGGAGATTCAAGGATACCGCCTGTGAACCAAAAGAGGAACCTGTTTCCAGAAAGTGAAAATGACCAAACAGGTGGAAGAAGTCTAGTAAAAGGTGGTCAGAAATTTCTTTAGGTTTGGGAAAAGCAGTTGTAGAATAGCAGTGGATAGGAAACACTGAAGACTAGTTAACCTAGTTAGCAAGCTCAGAAACACCTATCTGTACGGGAAGACCCTTCCCATAGTACAATAAATTTTGAACATTTGGCACCTATGTTTAAGACAAAGAGGGTGAAGACAGCAAATTAACAAATTATGTTAGCTTCTTCATAAATACAAAATATACTGAGAGATGGTAAAAACAGTTTTCTTGAAAATGAGACATCTCAGCTGGGCGCGGTGGCTCAAGCCTGTAGTCACAGCACTTTGGGAGGCCGAGGCGGGTGGATCACGAGGTCGAAAGATCGAGACCATCCTGGTCAACAAGGTGAAACCCCGTCTCTACTAAAAATACCAAAAACTAGCTGGGCATGGTGGCGCGTGCCTGTAATCCCAGCTACTCAGGAGGCTGAGGCAGGAGAATTGCCTGAGCCCAGGAGGCGGAGGCTGTGGTGAGCCGAGATCGCGCCATTGCACTCCAGCCTGGGTAACAAGAGCAAAATTCCGTCTCAAAAAAAAAAAAAAAAAAGAAAAAGAAAAAAAGAAAATGAGACATCTTAGGCAAGGTACGGTGGCTCATGCCGGTAATTCTAGCACTTAGGAAGGCGGAGATGAGCAGGTCACTTGAGGCCAGGAGTTTGAAACCAGCTGGGGCAACATGGGACCTTGAGGACCTTGTCTCTACAAAAATATAAAAATTAGTTGGGCTTGGTCATGCCTCTAGTCTCAGCGACCAGGAGGCTGAGATGAGAAGATCACTCAAGCCTGGGAGGCAGAGGCTACACTGAGCCAATATGGTACCATTGTACTCCAACCTGGGTGACAGAGCAAGATTCTGTCTCAAAAAAAAAGGAAGGAAGGAAGGAAGGGAGGGAGGGAGGGAGGGAGAGAGGGAGGGAGGGAGGGAGGAAGGGAGGAAGGGAGGAAGGAGGGAGGGAGGGAGGGAGGGACAAAGGAAGGAAAAGAAAGAAAAGAGAGAGAGGGAGGGAAAGAAAGAAGAGAGAAAGAGAAATAGAGAAAGAAGAGAGAGAGAAAGGAAGGCATTTTAAGGGGTTACTTAGAAAAACTTTCAAAGGCAACTTTGTCATATTGATTACAAGACAGTACAGCTGCACATCATATGCTTCACCTTACCGATGAAAACAGAAGGTGCAAAGGTATGCTGACATAACCACAATCCTAGAATAACAGAACTGTGATCCTGGGAAGGGACAGCTCATACCTCCCCACCATCACATGAAAAAACACCCTATCAACTGGAACGCTTAAAACGTATGGGTGTTATGGGTGGTGATGCTGAAGTTAATTTTTCCTCCATGCTTATCACTCTGATACTTAACACATAGAATGGCCCCAACTTCGAAAATTCATTTTTAGGCCCAAATCATCCTCTTATTCAAGCTACTTTACTTAAATTAAATAGATGCTTACTACAATCCTTTGCTTTTTTTTTTTTTTTGAGACAGAGTCTCACTCTATGGCCCAGGCTGGAGTGCAGTGGGGATCTGGGCTCACTGCAACCTTCACCTCCCAAGTTCAAGCAATTCTCCTCCCTCAGCTGGGATTACAGACACCCGCCATCACGCCTGGCTAATTTTTGTATTTTTAGTAGAGATGGGGTTTCACCACGTTGGCCAGGCTGGTCTCAAACTCCTGAACTCAGATGATCCACCTGTCTTGGTCTCCCGAAGTGCTGGGATTATAGGCATGAGGCACGGTGCCCAGCCTCCTTTGCTTTTTTGAACTTAAGGAAAAGAATGACCAGCAAGTTGGCAGGCAGTATAATTCTACATTATTTAGAAAGAAAAATAACTAAAATTTGAACACTATTATCTTTATCTACTGTGTCGTTTCTTTAAGAAGCTTGACTTTAAAATGTAAATACCTACTGTTAAAAGACTGCAAAATGATGCAACATCAGATGCTATTCTGACCCAGCCATTTTTGTTGGTTAATACAAATAAATGAGAAAATATTTTCTCATGATTGAATTCACATCAATAGTGTCTAAAAGTACAGATTTTTAAAGACAAACAGAAAAATAACCTATACTATTCGGGTAATGGGTGCACTAAAAGGTCAGACTTTGACACTATACAATATATCCACATAAAAAAACTGCACTTGTACCCTCTAAATCTAGAGGACAATTAGAAAACAAACAGAAAAATAACCTACCAATTATCCCAGGCCTACTAAAGCAAAGCTCCTTCATTGGGGTATTATATTACCAGAATATTAAACTGACATGATTTTATGATTTTGATTATTACATTTATTATTGTCGCTGTTATGAAGATGCCACAAAAAAGTATACATTTTACAATGATTTGATATCACAAATCAGAACAATCTTTGGACATGTCAAACTAAATCTATTTTTAGTACCAAGTTATTTTTAAGGTATGAAAAATATTTCATGAAAAAGAAAACATCTAAAAAAGAACAACTTTTATTGAAGCGTTATTATTAAAACATGCCAGTGAGCAAAGATCTCTTCAACATATTATTGTATTTAATTTCGTTAAGTAGATCCCATTATTATCTCTGTTTTACCAGTGAGGAAACTGAGGCTTAAAGGGTTTAAAGAATTTGCCAAATGTGATGCAGCCACGAAGTGGCCGAGCCACGCCCAACCCACACCCTCTCAGCGGTCGGTAGCACTCTGCTCCAGAAACAGGCATGCCTGGCTCTACATACAGCAGGTCCTCAATAACAGTTTCATTCACCGTTGGTGACAAAAAAATTCCTGGCCAGGGCCACTGTCTATATGGAGTCTGCTCATTCTCCCCACGTCTGCGTGGGTTTTCTCTGGGCTTCAGTTTCCTCCACATCCCAAAGCTGTGCATATGTCTACACGGTCCCCGTCTGAGTGAGTGGGTGTGTCTGTGAAAGCGCACGCTGTGATGGGTTGGCTTCCTGGACAGGGGACAGGGTGGGTTTCCACCCTGAGCTGCCCAGAGAGACTCTGGCTACCCATGACCTAAAACTGTAATAATTGGGTAAATAATTACCTTGCTTTTATTAATCCTTCTTAACTGTATGTATAGCTCCATTTATTTCTATGTTTAATATTAGAAGTGTTTTGGTCTTTACTTAGAAGTTTGGTGATTTTTTTGTGATCAGAAATATGCTGTAGGAACTTAACTCCTGTTTATATCAATTAGCCTATGGTAAAACTGGTTGTGTTTAAAGGTTCACAGTTCCCAAGAACCTATCAACAACGTTAAGTGAGGACTTAACTATATTTATTTAAAGAGAATGCTTCCTATCTGTTGGCTAGGGGGGAAAATTTAACAGTAAATGTATTATATTAATACATTACCAAAGCTCTCTTTTGACTATTTTTAATTCATAAAGATTTTGGCTGAATTATTTTCATTATTCTGGAACAAAAATTAAGTCCTTGCCTTGGTATTTTACATTACCTGTAGTTCTAAAGAGTCCTTATGTAGTATGCTTACATTTCCCTTTTTCAAATTACAGAGTAATTCAGCTTTCTCTGTGACTCCTATGTCTATAGCTGAATTGGTATCTCCAGTTTTCTTCATATGAATTAAAAATAATATTTTTAAAAGCATAAAATAAAAGTTTACATTTGGCATAACTTTAGTAGTCTCCATGATTGTGGTCTTCTTATAATAAACAAATTGAAGCATTTGGAAAGTGAGCATGTATTTCAGGAACAAAGAAATGAATACTAACATTTACTTCCAAAATTATTGTGTGTAGGCGGGCCATTGTCTACAATTTATTTTTTCTGTTATTATCAAAAACATCCTTCAACTTTTCCATTCAAGCTGTGGAAAAAATACTAACATTTAACCCACAAACAAAAACGTTTCAGATGAACAAATCGGCAATAAAAGTGTATATGAGTATGTACATTGTATTTTTCCTCCTTGTATATTATTAAGATAAATGACCTTAAGATGAAAACTCTCAAAATTTCAGGTTTATCCTCCTGATTAATTTGTGACATTCCTTGGAGGGAATTCAAAGGGAAGAAGAAAAAGGTTTTAAGCTTCAGGTTATGGTCAGGAACAGAGACAAAATGCATTTAGCAAATAACAGGAAAGATCACATAAATAGTTCTGAACGAAGTTTAAAGAAAACGACTCTTCAGCTCTAAAAAAAATTCGACTCATGAGGTTGGGAAAAGACACTCAAATTTCCCCGACCCCACCCTACTAGTAAACAATCCGTGCAGCAATCAAAAAATGCCCTTTCCTGAATGAATGCCCAGAAGAATCTTAAGAAGCTCACCTTCTGAAGTCAGGGTGTCTCGATTCTACTTTTACTGGGTATAACCTGCCTACTGGCTGCCCTCCTTTCCTATTTCTCGGCCAGCCAGGCTGGAAAGCAGATACTGTACCTGGGGTCACTGCTGGCGACACGGAAGCTCGCCCCATTCGGTGCTGCTGGCCCTGAGCATCCCTCGCCGTCCCACTTGTTCCTCCTCGTCGTCACGGCAGGTCTCACACACACACACGTTCACACTCTCGCGGGCGCATCTGCGGTTAGAGGTCCCGCTCCACGCCAGCAACACCCTCGCTTTCTCTTCCCCGGGACTTGGCCCCAGAGGGGCGACTCTGGACCAAGCCCAAGACAGGATGAAGCGACTGCTGCGCTCTCACCTCCGACAGTAACGGCGACCGCCGCCGCGGCTCCACGCAGGCCAGCCGGGTCCGCCGGGGGTGGCACAGCGGGAGCCAGGTTGCACCCCGGGGATCCCCGCCCGCCGGCCGCGGCGCTCCTGCAGGCTCGTGGAAAGCGCGCGCCAGTGATTCAGCGCCTTTCCGTCGCCGCGGTTACCACGGCGACGCGCGCGCACGCGCACACAAGCCCCCGGCGATGGGGGGCGTGGCAGCCGCCCGAGCCCAGCTCCCCGCGTGCGCTCTGAGGACCCGCACCGCGGCGACACTCCCACCCCGCAGGGGACCAAGCAAAGGGCTTTCGGGAATCTGACGGACCTTCTTAGCCTACACCTCCTTTCCTTCGCCAGACCCTTCCCTGTCACCGTGGCCCCAAAGGGTCTGGGGTGAACACTCCCTCCAAATAAACACCTGAGCCAGGGTGGCTCAGGAGAGCCATGGACGCACTGCCTGGGTCAAAGACCCTTCGTGAATGTGTCCCTGAAGAAATGTCACCGCAGCTACATAAGCCCTACTCTTCCAGTGGGAGTCTCTTTGGGCCCTGCTCTGTAATTACCTTTCTATTTTGAGCACGTGCTTTCTGACTGAGACGGGGAACCTGTGCTGGGAGGGGCCCACATCCCCTCCAAGCCTTGCAGGCTAACTGGGTGCCCAGTATAGTTTGACACTGGCATCTTGAGGAAGGTGACAGTCTAAACCACAGAAAACTTGTATGGAAGACTGCATTATTACTATTTTAATAAAGATGCAAAGGCATCTAGAGGTAAGAACGTGAGCAGAAAAGGAAGCCAGTGCATTCTTTGCACATCTCATTACTATGAAGTGTAGTGCAGTGCTTAGGACTGAGTCACACACACACACACTTGATAGATAAGCTCCTTCTAGACCACTACCATTTACCAAAGTGTCTTAGACAAGTTACATAATCTTGATAAACCTGCTTCCACAATTATAAAATGAAGATAATAGCATTCATATAGGATGATTCTGGGAATTAAACAAGATAACCCACATTTAAAGAGTAAAAACCTGTCCAGGACTGAAAGAGTGAAAATTAGCTTGGACTTAGAAAAGGTAGTACTGTCAATCAGGCAGAGAGGACAGACACAAAGTCAGAAGCAGAAGCAAAATTAACAGGCAGTATCGTTTCTTCTGAAATCATGCAGCAGCCACAAAATGACACAACTCCGTATTTGAATGACTACTGCTTTCTGCCTTTGCTTTACTATTCCCATCCATAACTGGGGATACCCAGTTGCTAAACGCCCTTCACTTCCCGCCAGCACCCAATCCCTCATTAATCTGTTTCTCTCAATCTGCCTCAGAAACAGCAACCAACTGGATCCCAGCCTTGATTCCAAGACTCCCTGGAATCCTCTAACAGGAACACAAACCTTACAAAAGACACTTCCTCCTTTCTCTGCTCACATGGCATTCCACAGGTACTCTCTCAATGCATCCAGTCAATTTTCTGATTTTCTCCCCAGTGATCCTTGGCTGATTAGCCTCTGAAGAAATATACTCTTAGCACATACACACATGGGCTTAGGTCAGAACATTTAAGTAAACCGTCTTTTAAACTCAGAGACACTATAATGAGTATCTATTTTCATTTTTGACGAATATATCAGTTTGGTATTGTATGAAAGTGTTACTCTCCATCTCCAGGACAAAGATGTGAGGCCACTCATTACATTTCACTTGTTTTAAGCATTCAGTGGACATCCATTGAGCTCCTGCTATATGCCAGACACTGCAGTAGGTAGTAAGGATAAAATGATGTATCTTAGTATAATTCTTTTACTTTGTGTGCTCTTGTTTATGGTTTTGGTTGGGACATTTGTACAGTAAAAGACAAGAAACTTATTTTGAAGGTGGGAAAAACTGAGGTTTAGCAAGGTACATTTCACATCAGTGGTAAAAATGATGCTTAGCGTGAAGACAGTGTTGCCTCATTGAAACACAAGATTCTAGGCCAGGTGCAGTGGCTTACACCTATAATCCCAGCACTTTGTGGGCTGAGGCAGGAGGATTTTGTGAGTCCAGGAGTTAGAGACCAGCTGGGCAACACAGCAAGATCCTCTCTCCACAAAAAATAAAAACTAGCTGGGTGCATGATGTACACCTGTAATCCCAGCTACCCAAGAGGCTGAGGTGAGAGGATCACTTGTGCCCAGCAGGTTGAGACTGAAAAAAAAAGGAAGATTCTAAGTTGGAATTTCACTAAGCAGGAAGGTAAGGTAAGCAAAGCTATTACACTGGAAAAAGTTTGAAAAGTTCCAAGTAAAAAACTCAAGATACAGCAGATTAGTAGGTTAATGCATTGAGAACTACTGCTCATGCAAGCAGACTAAAAGTGGTTTCTACATGCTTCACTTATAACTTGTTTTTTAGATTTTGTCATAAGCAGTACACAAGAGGGTATTGCATGTAGATGCTGTGAGTTATATAAAAGAAATAATACTTTCACAGCTTTAAGACAATTTGACAATCCTTTATTTAATTAATTTTTGAGATGGTGTTCCGCTCTTCCCGTACTGGCTAGAGTGCAATGGCAGGATCTCGGCTCACTGCAACCTCCGCTTCCAGGTTCAAGCCATTCTCCTGCCTCAGCCTCTTCAGTAGCTGGGATTCCAGGTGCCTGCCATCACTCTCAGCTAATACTTGTATTTCCAGTAGAGATGGGGTTTCATCATGTTGGCTAGGTCAGTCTCTAACTCACGACCTCAGGTCATCCACCTGCCTTGGCCTCCCAAAGTACTAGGACTACAGGTGTGACTCACTACACCCGGCTGATAATCTTTTGTAAAATCTAATATACTACATTGTACTTTTTAAAGAATTTAAACTTTTGGCTGAGCACAGTGGCTCATGTCTGTAATCCCAGCACTTTGGGAGGCCGAGGTGGGTGGATCATGAGGTCAGGAGTTCGAGATCAGCCTGACCAACATGGTGAAACCCCGTCTCTACTAAAAACACAAAAAATAGCTGGGCGTGGTGGCTGGGAGTGGTGGCAGCACATGCCAATAATCACAGCTACTCGGGAGGCTGAGGCAGAATAGCTTGAACCCAAGAGGCGGAGGTTCTGGTGAGACGAGAGTGTGCCATTGCACTCCAGCCTGAGCGACTGAGTCAGACTCCGTCTCAAAAAAAAAAAAAAAAAAAAAAGAATTTAGACTTTCACCCATCTATTTTTTGCAATGTGATTTGAAGTTAACTTTTCCAAATGAAAGCAATTTATGCCAGAACAATCCGTTTCCCATAGAAATGAACTATTGTATTACCTCTATGATGTATGCTACTCAACTATGAACATCTGTTCTCATTTTTTGTTTTTAATGATTAAAATTATGATTAATGTTTAAACTCTTTCTCGTTGTCACTACAAAGGGAATATTACATAAATGTCTTTTTTTGTGTTTAAATTTTGGCACTCCTGATATAAATAAGGTTCTATTAAGTCTATTTATTCTCCCTTGCTTTCTTTTTTTCATACACAGGAAGCACATATAATCTTGGTAATTCTTGGTGGAATCAGAAGAAAATGGAAATCTGTTTTCTTCCACACAAAGAGGAAGAAGCAGCTACAAAGAAGAAGAACTAGAAGCAATTAGCAGGTAAAAAATTTAATCTTATCATGGACACAAAAACATACTAAACCAAACTATAAACAAATAAAATTCTTTATTTAAATTTCTCTTGTGAGGAAAATATTTTTCTTTAAAGCATATTTAAAAGTAATTTGCATTTACTTCCTGTAAAACATTTCCATTTTACAATTAGCCACACTAAAGGCTCTATCTCTTTATGCATTTATTTTTCTGTTAGAAAAATGTTCCATGGTGTTATCAAACTGATTTTAACCATTATCAAGCCTAACTTTGCCTCCGTTGGCAACATGACTAGAAACATGAATCAGAAAGTATTAAGGAATTTTAAGCCATAGGTTTCAATTATAGCTTGCCAATTATGTAGTTAGCTAACAAAAATCACGTCTGATGTAGAATAGCTGTCATCTACTTAACTGCAGATCATCATAGCCTTTCATTTAAGATCAATCAAACTTATGAAATAAAGGATCCAGTCTCAAGAACTCAACAATATCTGTTTTCTTTTGAAGACGTATTTTAAATATTAACAATTTCAGTGCCTGGATGGAAAAATATCAACATTAGCCCAGAGACAATGTGGTCCCTGTCTGGAATCCAGCTGGCAGCTACAAGCACTGTTAAAAACTCTGACAGGCTCTGTGCTCTTTTTTATTAAATAGACTCACATCCTGAACACAGGAATGCATTCATTTAAATAACATTAATCTTTAATGTTGAATTCCGAAAACACAAACACAAATCATAGTTGGCTGTTCTGTGACAATGATCTAGTACATTATTTCCTCCACATAAACCTATCTTTCCAGAAGGTGGAATTGTATCTGCAAAAATCACATTTGAAAAGCATTTTACAATATTACATCTAAGTTGCACAGAAGACCCCAGTGATCACTAGGAAATCTACCACAGTCCAGTTTTTCCAATCCAAGAAGGTCCAAACTTCGGGGAATAATGTGTCCCTCTTCTGCTGCTGCTCTGAAAAATATTCGATCAAAACGAAGCTTACAAGCAGCAGTTATTCCAAGATTAGAGTTCATTTGTGTATCCCATGTATACTGGCAATGTTTAGGTTTGCCCAAAAACTCCCAGACATCCACGATGTTGTTGGGCAAACCACCACATTTGGTAACCTAAAAAGAAAAAGAGTATTACGATATACATAACCTTTTCCCCACTACCTAAAAAACATCCAAAAAGGCCGGGCTCGGTGGCTCAAGCCTGTAATCCCAGCACTTTGGGAGGCCGAGGTGGGTGGATCACGAGGTCGAGAGATCGAGACCATCCTGGTCAACATGGTGAAACCCCGTCTCTACTAAAAATACAAAAAATTAGCTGGGCATGGTGGCGTGTGCCTGTAATCCCAGCTACTCAGGAGGCTGAGGCAGGAGAATTGCCTGAACCCAGGAGGCGGAGGTTGCGGTGAGCCGAGATCGCGCCATTGCACTCCAGCCTGGGTAACAAGAGCGAAACTCCGTCTCAAAAAAAAAAAAAAAAACCATCCAAAAAAGATATTTTTGCTATTATTTGCTATACCGTGTCTGAGTTCAACATTCAAACCAGAATCTCAGAAATTATTAATGCACAAATGCAAAATAACTAGATACATTATAAAAATTATTATGTTGCATAGTAGTAAGAAGGTTAATATAAAAATATCAAGACAGCCAGAGAGGCCAGGGAGGTTTGGAATTTGCCCCTTCTCTTCTGCTGTAAGTAGCTTCCTAACTTTGGGTGTCAGATAAAACTTAGAAGCCTGAACATACATGGCCTGTTACTGCTGTTACCTGTTTTTAAAAACTGAAGTCAAGTAAAAAGAAGACAAAACTGCCACTCCGCTTCAGTCTACAACTTTAGAGGTAGAGCATTTAAATGATCTGATAATGTCAACTGCCTTCAGTTTTATTGGAAGTTTATTAATAATATTAATTCTCTGTTCATTCACACTCCAGGATTTTTTTTAAAAAAATGTATATAGTAACATATACACAATATAAGATTTATCGTTTTAGAAAAAAAAAAAAAATTATTTTTGAGATAGATTCTCACTCTGTTGCCCAGCCTGGAGTTCAGTGGTGCAATCTCAGTTCACTACAGCTTCTGGCTCCCAGGTTCAAGCACTCAGCCTCCTGCCAAGCTGGCATTACAGGCATGTGCCACCATGGCTGGCTAATTTATATGATTTTAGTAGAGATGGGGTTTCACTGTGTTGGCCAGGCTGGTCTCAAACTCCTGGCCTCAAGTGATCTTCCCACGTCGGCCTTCTAAAGTGCTGGGATTACAGGTGTGAGCCACCATGTCTAGCCATTTTAACAATTTTTAAGTGTACAGTGATATAGCATTAACTACATTTACATAGTTATGCAACCGTGACCATCATCCATCTCCAGAACCTTTTCATCTTCCCCAACTGAAACTCTGTATCCATTAAACACTAATTCGCCATTCCCATATTCCCTAGTCCCTGGCAGACACCATCCTAATTTCTGTCTCTATAAATTTGACCAGTTTTGGATATTCATCTAAGAGGAATCACCTAGTATCTTTTCCTTTTTGGAATGACTTCATTCACTCAGCATAATGTCTTTAAGATATACCCATGGCCGGGTGCGCTGGCTTACGCCTGTAATCCCAGCACTTTCGGAGGCCGAGGCAGGTGGATCACGAGGTCAAGAGATTGAGACCATCTTGGCCAACATGGTGAAACCCCGTCTCTACTAAAGTACAAAAAATTAGCCGGGCGTGGTGGTGCATGCCTGTAGTCCCAGCTACTCAGGAGGCTCAGGCAGGAGGATTGCTTGAAACCAGAAAATGGAAGTTGCAGTGAGCCGAGATCACGCCACTGCACTCCAGCCTGGCAATAGAGGGAGACACTGTCTAAAAAAAAAAAAAAAAAACCACCCATATTGTAGCATGTGTCAAAGTTTCTTCCTTTTTAAGTCTGAATAATATTTCACTGTATGCATACAGCACAGTTTGTTTATTCATCTATCAGTGATACCTGGGCTGCTCCCACCTTTTAGCTATTGTGAAGAACATGGCTGTGAACATGGATGGGTACACAAATATCTGTTCAAATACCTGCTTTCACTTCTTTTGTGTACATACACCTAGAAGTGTAACTGATGTATCACACAGTAATTCTACGTGTAATTTTTTAAGGTCCTGAAAAGTTCCAGTGTCTCAACTTAAGTATAGGCAGAGAAAAAGACTTTTGTTTCAGACCTGGAGATCTGGGCATGGTGGTGGCAGGAAAAGTGTGTAAAAAAGGCTAATATGCCAAGAAAGAAAAGGAAACCTCACAAGAAAGGGAGTTATGGATAATCATCATGGTCAAATCTTTCTGTTATTCTCATCTTGCAACTAGGAATACTGCAAAGAAACAACCTTTTCTAAACTCTTCTAAAATCATTTTCTCTTTCTTTCTAATCCTGTGTGTGTGTGTGTGCGCGCGCGCACGTGCACGTGTGTGTATTGTTTTGCGTTGTGTATTTCTCATGCACATTCTTATTTTTCTCCAAAAAGAGTTCCTTCTACCTCTAGGCATACAGCATAGGCTAAACAAGTATCTGCTGAATTGCAGGGTCACTTAAGACATTTTGAGTGACTAAAGGCCCTAGCTTTAACAGCTTTAGTCAAAGGAACCTAAATTAGTTTGCATAGCAATAATCTGTCCTCAAACATCGAACTCAATTTGTACTCACCTCTTGATCCCTTAGGTTTGTATCTCCTGCAAATATAACCGTTGCTGACTCTGGAGCCTCTTGCATTTTCTTTAAAACTATTTTTAACTGATTCATTCGTTCCTTAGCATGCCCTCTGGTGCTCTCCAAATGGGAGGTCATAAGACAAAGCTCATTTCCTGACACATTTGCCTGCAACAGGACAAATAACTAGTTATTAAAATTGGCCGCTGACTATTAATACTTAACTTTGATAACAAAATCAGCAGACTGATCTACCAATTGGTATATATTTACAAACAAACTGTGTAATCAGCACTGTGTGTATCCCTCTGGTTCAAAAGGAGTATTAAAGTACTAACCCTGCCCCAAAAGAAGACTGTTCAGCAAGTACAACCTACCCCCAAATGTCACCTTCACTGTGAACCTTTCCCCAGTGTCCCCAGGCCTTTTCCCAGGGTTCCCAATGGCTCCCTCCTCAATACACCTACAGCATGCTGAACAGACTGTTTTAAAGCCCCTTAGACTAAATTAAAAGGATAATTATTTCCCTCCTACAAAGCCGTAAGTCATTTGCAAAGCAGAGATGATTCTTATTTATTGCTATATTACTACGGGCCTGGCTGGCATACAGGTATTCCAAAAGTCAGTTAATTGAATAAGAATCATTTACCATTTGCAATTAAGACACAAACAACATACAACTGTCATTATACTAAGTGCCTGCAGAATCAAGTCTAATTCTTTCATATTGGTCATTCATGCTCTTCTATAATCTGGAGCCTACCACCTACTTCTCAACCTGTCACACTTCCCTCTCCATGGCCCCTACACCCAACTGAATAGAATGTTCACTCATACTCGTACACGTATACCTCTCGCAACTTGCAGAAGTTTGCCAATGGTGATTTCTCTACCTGGACTCTTCTTAATGTCTATGTTCACATATTTTTCAGGGTTCAATTCAAATACCATCACCTCTGTAAAACCCTCACTAAACAACCTGGCTAAAAGTCATCTCTCCTTTCTCTAAACTTCCACACATCATTTATGTCTATGTTTTAGATACTATATATACACTCTCCCTTACTATACGCGAGCACGATCTATTTTTCATTTTTTAAGTCTCATACAATACAATATAGTAGCATGTAGAGTAGAAAGTAAAAACATTACTTTAGGAAGCGAATGTGGAATGTTAGCAAACTCTCAAATATTCTTTTTTTTGGGGGGGTGGGGGGAACAGAGTCTTGCTCTGTCACCCAGGCCGGAGTGCAGTGGCGCGATCTTGGCTTACTGCAACCTCCACCTCCCAGGTTCAAGTGATTCTTCTGCCTCAGCCTCCCAAATGGCTGGGATGACTGCCGTGCCACTACTCCCAGCTGATTTTTGTATTTTTTAGTAGAGACAGGGTTTCATGATATTGGCTAGGCTGGTCCTGAACTCCTTACTTCATGATCCACCCTCCTCGGCCTCCCAAAAGTACTGGGATTACAGGTGTGAGCCACTGCACCTGGCCCAAACTCTCAAACATTGTTAAGAAAACAACAGACTGATAATTCTATCTGCATTTAAAATTTATGTAAAAACTTTATTTTAGAAAGTTTTTAAGACTAAAAGAATCCACATATGTGGAGCAAATTTTTCTCTACAGGCAATGGTTTTAAAAATAACACCACAAAACTATGAAAAAGTCTATTCCTTTTTTTATAAAACACTCAATTTTTTAAAATTACTCACATGCACACACAAAAGGTTTCTCATCATGCTGGTACTTGGAAAAGGTATAATCTCTTGGCTTTTTAATTTCACTCTTGATTTCTTCAACATTATAGCAGTGAAATATCCTTCTTCATGACCTACAAATGTTTGTGGATAAGAATTTAGGCTGAGAAGGTCAAAGGTATTTTCAGTTTACCACAAGTTTGCCTATGGAAGATTTTTATAACAAACAGGTAACAGACATTTACATGGATCTAAATCTTCAAAGTAAACTGTTATTTCAAAATAGCTCATCATGGCCAAACAAGTCTACCTCCTCCCTCCCAAATTTTAACTAAAAGCTTAGAAGAAATTTAAAAAATAAAGGCACACAAGTGCCAAAAAATAATTAACGCTGCCAGTATCAGAGGAGAAAACTTGAGAAATTTCTGAAAGACACGGAATAGATGAGACGAACTGTGGCCAACTGATATCCACTCACTACTTCTCATACTACAAGTTCCAGAAAAATTATAGGAAATGAATAAAAATATACAAAGATATAAACCTACAAGAACAGAAAATAGGGTCAGAGGGGCCATGATTCAAAGCTTCCCATAATTTTTCAGAAAACAGATGGA
The DNA here is from genome assembly GCF_048565385.1 of Saimiri boliviensis. Lineage (NCBI taxonomy): Eukaryota > Metazoa > Chordata > Mammalia > Primates > Cebidae > Saimiri > Saimiri boliviensis. The sequence goes on from NC_133452.1 coordinate 162,662,279, forward strand.
GACACGGTGACTGGTTTATCAAAGCAGAGAGAAACCACTTGAGTGACCATAGCAGAGAACCAAAGCCAGGAAGCAAGCAGATGTGCTCCACCGAAATCTGGAAACACTTAGTATTCAACATAAAGGTACCACAGAAGTAAGGTGCTGGGCTAAGAAGAAGAGCCAGTTCAAGGTCTGGATATGGGGTGAAAAAAACTCCCAGGTTTCCTCAACTCCTCGAAGGTAAGTGACTGCCCTCTATTAACAGGCAACTACAGTTTTACGGAGAAACTAAATTTTAGAAGGTCCAGAGTCACCAGGCACAGGGAGGGCCATGTGTGTTAATGCAGGGCTGATAAGGGAATGAGCTGAACAGGGATTAAGTAAAGTGTGCCTACTTAGTTTCCTTTCCCTGACCTGCTTCCCGAAGGTACGCAAAACAAGCACACCACCCCAGCCCCAAAACCCAGAAGGCAGAAAGCTAAATAATTCTTTTTTGGAAAAACAAAATGGCCTCAGATTAAAGGCCTGTATATACCAACACACTGACAATTGTGGGTCTCCCTCAAATAAATAAGCAGTTTGCTCCACAATTAATCCCTTATCCCTCTCCGATAAGGTGTACTACTTAGCCTAGCTCAGGCATACTAGGCTGTAATCAACATTTTAGTGTCTGGTGTTTAAATGTGAACCAAAAGCCAAGGATCCCTACATATTTAAGGAACAGGTCTAACATGACATGATGGATACTGACATGACATAAGATAAAACAAACAGAAAGAAGAAAATAAAAACAATGCAGGTAAAGAGATTAAAACCTAAAGATAATGCATCCATAAACCAAGAAAAGTATGACCGTAAAGAAGATATTCAGTGAACAGGAGGCCTAGAAAATTAAAATAGTGATATCTATACGTCAAGATATTTGCCAAGAAAGTAGCAGACAGTCAATTGGGATAGGAAGATAAGAGAAAGTTAAGAAAATTCAAGGAAGTTAAGAAAAATCAACTCAGGATCCGTTTAACAGAGGGGGTTCAGAAAAAGGGGAAGGGTAAAAAAATTTTAAAGGAGGGAAGAAGAGAGAGGGAGAAAAGGAAAGAGAAATAATGAAAAAAATGAAAGGAGAGGCAAGGGGAAGGGTGGGACGGAGGGAGAGAGAAAAGGATTTTCCTCAATTAAGGTCTTCCACAACTAAGGTATTCCACATATCCAGATTTAAAGTTCCCACCAAGCATTCAGCACAATAAATTTTAAAAAGACCCAAAGAACATGAGGGTTAAAAACAAGACCCTCAAAGCTTCCACAGAGCAGGGAAAAAGAAAAGATGAAGCATTAGAATGGCAGCCTTATCATCCATCATCAATAATGGAAACTAGAAGACACTGAAGAATGCCTTAGAATTCTGAAGGAAAACATCTATTTACCGAGATATCTATCTTCAGTCAAACTATCAAGAACTACAATGCTACAACACAGGCATTTTCTACTATGCTGGGATTCAAAAACTTCACTAACTATGCACTACTTCTTAGACAGTAATAAGAGAAGGTGTTCCAATAAAATTAGTAAGTAAACCAAGAAGGAAGCATGGAAATCAGAAATCCTAAAAGAATCCCCAAGAGAATACAGAAAAGTTTCATAAAGAGAGACATACACAGACTGAGAGAAAAGCCTCTCCTTAGCAATTCTCGATTAAGGAGTCAAAATTAAAAATGAAATTAAAAATCACATACTATGTAAAAATGAAAGTCAGAGAAAACATTACACAGTTGACCCCTGAAAAACATAGGTTTGAACTTCAATCTGTCCTTTATACAGATATTTTTTCAATAAATACAGTTGGTCCTCTGTATCTGGGGGTTCTGCATCCACAACCAAATGTGGGTTGAAAACACAGTCTTCCCAGACGCGAAACCTGCTAATATGGAGTGCTCACTTTTCACACAGGTAGGTTCTGTAGGGCAGACTAAAGAACCTGAATATGTGTGAATTTTGGTATCCACTGAGGAACTCTAGAACCCATCCTCTGAGGACACCAAGGAAAGACTGTATATGAAAATCACGAAGCCGGGCACAGTGGCTCACGCCTGTATTCCCAGCACTCTGGGAGGCCGAGGCGGGTGGATCACGAGGTCAAGAGATCGAGACCACCCTGGTCCACATGGTGAAACACCGTCTCTACTAAAAATACAAAAAAAAGATTAGCTGGGCATGGTGGCGCGTGCCTGTAATCCCAGCTACTCAGGAGGCTGAGGCAGGAGAACTGCCTGAACCAGGAGGCGGAGGTCGCGGTGAGCCGAGATTGCGCCATTGCACTCTAGCCTGGGTAACAAGAGCAAAACTCCGTGTCAAAAAAAAAAAAAAAGAGATAATCACGAGATGTGGCCATAGTAGTATTTTAAATATAGTTAGCAAAAACAAAATAGATGGAAAATTTAAAGACTAAATTACTCAAGGCAAAAAAAGTCAAAAAGAACAACAAAATGAATTATAAAGATTTTTTGAAAAAGCATAACCACAATGTAATTATCCCACTTAAAACTTTTAACAAGGCCGGGCGCGGTGGCTCAAGCTTGTAATCCCAGCACTTTGGGAGGCCGAGGCGGGTGGATCACGAGGTCAAGAGATGGAGACCATCCTGGTCAACATGGTGAAACCCCGTCTCTACTAAAAATACAAAAAATTAGCTGGGCATGGTGGCACGTGCCCGTAATCCCAGCTACTCAGGAGGCTGAGGCAGGAGAATTGCCTGAACCCAGAAGGCGGAGGTTGCGGTGAGGCGAGATCACGCCACTGCACTCCAGCCTGGGTAACAAGAGCGAAACTCCATCTCAAAAAAAAAAAAAAAAAAAAAAAAACTTTTAACAACTGATTTTCACCAAACTGATTTTCACCAAAAGTATTCAGTTTCTCAAATTTTAGTAATTTATAGTTCCCTGAAAAATCACCCATTTCAACCATCTTTTCACACTGATTAAGTTGTATGAAATATTCTCCTATACTTCTTGTAGTATCCTGTGTCTTGCTTAGTTTTCTCAAACTTCTTTATTTGTGCTTTTTCTTCTCTATGTTCCAATAGACTAACTTTGATTTATCTTTCACTAATCTGTTTTTCAAAGAAAAGTTAAACAACAAAAATTGTTACCTGTAATAATCTCATAATTTTTTGCTCTCTTCTTTAGGTAGCTACAATACGGGGGAATAACTTCCTGTAGAAAGACCACATCTGGGTTGTACCTAATGAAAAACATCAATTTATGACAAATACCAAGTATACCGTTTCACTTTCAGCTACCTAGAAGAAGGAAATTCCACAATATACCAAAAACAAAAAACTATTATCCTCAAGGGCACCTAATATTGAGTGTTTATGCTGATCTTTGATAATTATAAAATGAGAAAGATCTGTGCTTTTTCTTTTTTTTTTTTTGAGACAGAGTCTCACTCTGTCACCCAGACAGGAGTGCAGTGGCGCAACTTCAGCTCATCGCAACCTCCGTCTCCTGGGTTCAAGTGATTCTCCTACCTCAACCTCCCGAGTATCTGGGACTACAGGCACACGCCACCACACCCAACTCATTTTTTGTTGTTGTTGTTTTTTATATTTTTAGTAGAGAAGGGGTTTTACAATGTTGGCCAGGATGGTCTCAATCGCTTAACCTCGTGATTCGCCCGCCTCGGCCTCCCAAAGTTCTGGGATCACAGAGGTGAGCCACTGCACCCAGCCCTGTGCTATTAATGTAATACTATAAGAAACTTATTTTTCAAAACTAGAATAACTGACAATAGAAACCACTATATTGAGAGACTGCAATGGTCCTACACACTAATAGATGCTTTCAACGTTTCTTTCAATCCTCTTGAAGCAGTTATTATCTACAATGAAGAAAACTGACCACCAGAGAACTTAAGTGATTTGCCCAAGGTCACAGAGCCAGTACGGGGACACAAATAGAATCTTTTTGGTAGTTTTAATTTCACAGTTATTATAAACAAAGTTTAAGAAGAAAACGGTACTAAAAGGCTTCTAACAAAAATTAGTGTTCCCTCTTTGCTGCAGCCTGCAATATTGCTTTCTCAGAGGTAATCACCTCAGTTCTTTCAGATATTTCTTCTCAGAGCTGGACATTGAACTTAGGTTTTGCTTTTTTTTTCTTTGAGGTGGAGTCTTGCTCTGTCACCCAGGCTAGAATGGAGTGGAATGATCTCGAGTCACTGCAACTTCCAACTGCCAGGTTTCAAGCAATTCTCCTGCCTTAGCCTCCCGAGTAGCTGGGATTATAGGTGTATGCCACCATGCCTGGCTAATTTTTCTATTTTTTTTTTTTAGTAGAGACGGGGTTTCACCATGTTGGCCAGGATAGAATTTACCTCCTGACCTTGTCATCCACCCACGGTGGCCTCCCAAAGTGCTGATTACAGGCTGAGCCACCATGCCAGGCCGAACTTAGGTTTAATTCTAAAGCTCATAACCTTGAACTGTTACTTTGTATATATGTAAGACACATTACTAGTAAAGCGAAGTGATAATACTTACAAAACTAAATAGGAACACACCCCTCGAGCCCTCTCTGCCAGATTGTTTAGATCTAATCCATCAATATTCCAGGTAATGAAAGAGAACATGCTGCCATTTTCTTGCTGAGTATCTTCAGATGGGCTGATTTTAGAACTGGTGGAATCAGTTGTTTCTTCATTGGTTAGGTCAACACTGGCAAGATAGGAATAAAACACAGCTTTGCAAATAATCTATAAACTGATTAAGAATTATTTTATACTGTATTTGTAGCCCTCATTTTACAGACAAATTTTAACAGAGCCCTAAAAGTGACACTGTCCTCACAGGGTTAACAAGAATTACATGCCAGGTTCCAGATAAAAATATAATTCAGCATTCATCTCACTTAACTTTGGCCCATAGCACTTTCATCCCATAGCACTACAAACTGACCACTTGCATCCTCATGGTTCCTAGGGGTAGGATCTCCGACATCAGAATCATAAGGCTTTTGTTTTAGAATTGCTTAAGATGGGCTGGGCGTGGTGGCTCATGCCTGTAATCCTAGCACTTTGGGAGGCTGAGGCGCGTGGATCGCCTGAGGTCAGGAGTTTGAAACCAGCCTGTCCCACATAGCAAAACCCCATCTCCACTTAAAATACAAAATTAGCTGGGCACGGTGGTGCATGCCTGTAATCCCAGCTACTCCGGGGGCTGAGGCAGGAGAATCGCTTGAACCTGGGACGTGGAGGTTGTAGTGAGCCAAGATCGTGCCACAGCACCCCAGTCTAGGCAATAAGAGCAAAACTCCACCTCAAAAAAAAAAAAAAAGAATTGCTTAAGATGTTTTTCAGACCCTCAATTCCAGCAGAAAGCTGACACCAACCAGTTTGAAGACACCCTCAGAGCAACAGAATCAGCATGAGAATGCATTTCTTCATCTCCAGATCCTATGACTTCATCGCTGCACTCTGACCAACCAACAATCCTCACACCTCGGTCCACTCCAAACCCTTTAAAGTCTCAAGCTCCAAACTTTTCAAGGAGAACTTGGTCTCCTGGTTTGGCAGCCTTCAAATAAAATTTTTTTCTGCTGCAACCCTTGGTGCGTCAGGGCATTAACAAGCTGTGCCCGACTACCCTGGGCACACGTCCAGCAGGCAGTCAGCACCTCCCGAGGGTGTGTCACAGGGGCATCCTTAACCTTGGCAAAATAAACTTTCTAAATTAAAAATTTAACTTACAAAAATAAACTTATAAATAGACCTGTCTCAGATACTTTTGGGTTCGTAGATTCTTACTGCACTGTGCAAATGTTTGCTCACTGAGGCAGTCATAGGCAACTCAATATCCTTCAATGACACGTGTCACTAAAATAACTGCATAAAACTATGATCTCAAATTACTCAGAAACATAAGATTTCTAAATCTTTTTGAAATAATTTAAAATCATATTTTAAATAAGATCTCCTTGTGGCAGATAAATAACAACTGCATATTCTTTGCTACCCCTCCCCTTTGAATCTGGGCCCTAGCGGCTTTCTTAATACAGGGAAAGCATAGTCCAGACTTTTGACGCCAGGCCTTAAGATAACCTGCCACCTCCATTCAAGCCTTTTGGAACACTCCCTCGAGGAACCCTGGAACTGCCACGTAAAAAGTCCAACCACCCTGAGACTGTCACGCTGGAGAGGACAAAGGTATGTGCTTCAGTCCATAGTCCTGACTCCGCCATCCACCAGTTGCTCCCCCAACCAATGCCCCAGACGTATGAGTGGACAAACAGTATTAAAAGGTGACTAGTAGGCATTTATAAACTATTCATACATTTTTAAAATAGGCAGGGTGCAGTGGCTCACACCCGTAATTCCAACACTTTTGGGAGGCCAAGATGGGCAGATCACGAGGTCAGGAGTTCGAGACCAGCCTGACCATCATGGTGAAACCCTGCTTCTACCAAAAATACAAAAATTAGTCAGGCATGGTAGTGCATGCCTGTAATTCCAGCTACTCAAGGAGGCTGAGGCAGAATTGCTTAAACCCGGGAGGTGGAAGTTGCAGTGAGCCAAGATCGTGCCACTGTCCAGCCTGGGAAACAAGAGCAAGACTCTGTCTCAAAAAAAAAAAAAAAAAAAAAATTTAAATAGGTGTTTGAATTTATAATTTTAATGCCAACATTTTAACGCCAACATTTTAACTTTTCTTTTTTTTTTTTGAGACGGAGTTTCACTCTTGTTACCCAGTCTGGAGTGCAATGGTGCGATTTCGGCTCACCGCAACCTCTGCTTCCTGGGTTCAGGCAATTCTCCTGCCTCAGCCTCCTGAGTCGCTGGGATTACAGGCACGTGCCACCATGCCCAGCTAATTTTTGTATTTTTAGTAGAGACGGGGTTTCACCATGTTGACCAGGATGGTCTCAATCTCTTGACCTCGTGATCCACCCGCCTCGGCCTCCCAAATTAACTTTTCTATTTTTAAGTAATTTCACTTTTAGCACTACAAAAACATTTTTTAATTTAGTTTAAAAACAAAAAATTCCTATACACCATTCACCCAGCTTCCTCCAATGTTAACATTTTTCAAAAATTTCATCTATCTATCTATCTATCTATCTATCTATCTATCTATCTTTAGAGATGGGGTTTCACCATGTTGGCCAGGATGGTCTCGATCTCTTGACCTGGTGACCTGCCTCGGCCTCCCAAAGTGCTGGGATTACAGGCGTGAGCCACCACGCCCAGCCTCCAATGTTAACATTTCACTTAACATTTACTTGCAGCCAGGCACGGTGGCTCAAGCCTGTAATCCCAGCACTTTGGGAGGCTGAGGCGGGTGGATCACGAGGTCAAGAGATCGAGACCATCCTGGTCAACATGGTGAAACCCCGTCTCTACTAAAGATACAAAAAATTAGCTGGGCATGGTGGCACATGCCTATAATCCCAGCTACTCAGGAGGCTGAGGCAGGAGAATTGCTTGAACCCAGGAGGTGGAGGTTGCAGTGAGCCGAGATCGCGCCATTGCACTCCAGCCTGGGTAACAAGAGCGAAACTCCGTCTCAAAAAAAAAAAAAAAAAAACCACATTTACTTGCTTTATTCTTTTTATTCTGAACCATGTTTAAATATTTTTGTGTTATTTCCTAAACATGAAGACATACTTAGAGATATGTATCACATTTGAAGAAGTGTGTCATTAGGTGATTTCACTATTGTGCAAACATCAGAGAATTTACACAAACCTAGATGGCACTGCCTCCTACACAGGCTATATGGTCGAGCCTATTGCGCCTATGCTACAAACCTGTACAGCTGCTACTATACTGAATACTGTAGGCAACTGTAACAATAACTGTGTATTTTAAAAGACCTAATATAGAAAAGGTAGAGCAAAAATACAGTAATACAATCTAAAGGGATCATCTTCATTTATGCAGTCTGTTGTCAACCGAGACGTGGTACATATTTGTATATTCTAGTATAATCATCAAGTCAGAAGATTATCATTGATACATATGTTTTACTTTTTTTCCTTATTGCCTCGTCAGATCTTGCCAGTTGTGCTACTAGTATCCTAATACAGGCTCACATGACAGTTAGATAGCATGTCTCTTTTAATTCTCTTTAATTCAGAAAAGTTCTTCAGGCTTTGTCTCTCATGACTCTGACTTTGTTGCAGAGTACAGGCCACTTATTTTACAGAATGTCTTTCAGTTTGGGTTTATGTGTTCTTACTATTTGATTCAGGTTGTGCATTTTTTGGCAGGAATGTCACAGAAGTGATGGTATGTCCTCCTCCATGCATCACATCAAGTATCCGATATGGAGCTGTCCTATTCCTGGCAAAGCTAGCTTTGATTACTTGATTAAAGTGTTGTTAACCAGATTTCTCTACCACAAAGTTACGATTTTCCCCATCAAAGCATTTTGTGGGAAAGTACTTTGTGATTATATAAATATGCTGTGGTTCACTGAAATTGCCTACTAGTTTTATTGCCTGTTGATGATACCTGCCTGAAATAATTATCAACATGGCAATTCCCAAATGAAAATTTTTCTAATTCTTCATACCTTCTACATTGAATTGTTGGAGTTTTCCTGTAAGGAAAAATATTCCCTTTTCGCTTGAACAACTGTATTTCTAAGAGCATGGGTTCCTTTTTTCTTTTATGGATTGTATTCCATTCCTACCAAGTATTCTGTTGCTTGGATTACATCAGATTTGATGGGAAATGAGGGTAGGCAGCTTTTAAACTAGGTCGTGTGCCCTTCTGGCACGTCAGCATTTTCTGGGCACCTCCTTACCTTCTAATACCACAGATATCATAGGCTCATCTTGTACTTTTTTCACTCCTGCTCTGGAATCAGTCATTTCTTTTTAACTTCTTTATTTTTGCATTAAGCCCCTTCCATTCTATGAAATCAGTTATTTCTTAAAAGCCCTTGCTCCTTTCAATGAAAAATGGTATTTACAGGCCACGATCTGGGTGCCTTATGAACTTAATGCCAATTTTGAAGCATAAAGTATTTTGAACTGTCTTCCTTTTACATAAAAATAACCTTCAAGAGCATCAAAAACACCCTGTAAGTTTAAGTGCAAAACTTTCTTTTTTTTTTTTTTTTTGAGATGGAGTTTCACTCTTGTTACCCAGGCTGGAGTGCAATGGCACGATCTCGCCTCACCGCAACCTCCGCCTCCTTGGTTCAGGCAATTCTCCTGCCTCAGCCTCCTGAGTAGCTGGGATTATAGGCACACGCCACCATGCCCAGCTAATTTTTTGTATTTTTAGTAGAGACAGGGTTTCACCATGTTGACCAGGTTGGTCTCGATCTCTCGACCTTGTGATCCACCCACCTCGGGCTCCCAAAGTGCTGGGATTACAGGCTTGAGCCACCGCGCCCGGCCCAAAACTTTCTTTTGTGAATTTCACCCTGCCCAAAACTTCTCTTATTGAACAATGAGCTAATAATAGACTTTTTTCAAGGGCTTGCCACCAGAGAAAGCCAAATGATTCCAAGCCTAATCAAAGATGTTATTTCCTTTTTATTGAAAGCAATAAAACCAGAAAGGAAAGACTGTTGGCGCTTTATTTCTGTCAAATCTTCTATTTCATAATTGCATTTAAAAATACATACATATTATCAAAGACCAGGTGTTTGTTCATCACATTAGGCCCCTTACCTATCCAGCACGCACATTTTTCCCCCCAAGTTTAAAGATGCCCAACTATAACTCAATCTACCTCATAAAACTCTTAACACAACCCTTACTTTCCTCAATGGGTGGACTGTCATGAGTGATACATGGGGAGAGCATGATGGTGTCATTAATTATTAATCATAGCTTATACTTACTGGGCTCCATATGCCAGGCACAATTCCAAGTGTATTACACCGATTAGCTCACTTAATCTTTACAACAACCCCACGAGGAAGGGGCTGTGCAGATAAAGAAACTGAAGCGGCCGGGCGCGGTGGCTCAAGCCTGTAATCCCAGCACTTTGGGAGGCCGAGATGGGTGGATCACGAGGTCAACAAATCGAGACCACCCTGGTCAACATGGTGAAACCCCGTCTCTACTAAAAATACAAAAATTAGCTGGGCCTGGTGGCGCATGCCTGTAGTCCCAGCTTCTCCGGAGGCGGAGGCAGGAGAATTGCCTGAACCCAGGAGGCGGAGGTTGCGGTGAGCCGAGATCGCGCCATTGCACTCCAGCCTGGGTAACGAGCGAAACTCCGTCTAAAAAAAAAAAAAAGAAACTGAAGCAGGGCCATGCGCAGTGGCTCGAGCCTGTAATCCCAGCACTTTGGGAGGCCAAGGCGGGTGGATCACCTGAGGTGAGGAGGTTGAGAACAGCCTGACCAACACGGTGAAGCCCAGTCCCTAATAAAAATACAAAATTAGCCAGGTGTGATGGCACATGCCTGTAATCCTAGCTACTCAGGAGACTGAGGCAGGAGAATTGCTTGAACCCAGGAGGCAGAGGTTGCAGTGAGCCAAGATCTCCCCATTGCACTCCAGCCTGGGCAACAAATTCCAAAAGGATGTCTCAAAAAAAGAAAGAAACTGAAGCAGAGAAAAGTTATACAGTTACTAAATAGCACAGGTGGACCTAGAACCTTTGCACTTTGGCTCTGATTCAGTAGGTCTGGATGAGGCCTAAGATTCTGCATGCCTAATAAACTCCCAAGGAGCGGCATGCTGCTGGTCCAGAGGTCCACACTCTGCCTAACAAAGCTCTGGGACATGGGCTATCAATGCTGGCCTTGCACTGGAATCACTGCACAGAAAAAAAAAAAAGCCAATGAGAAATAAATGGGCCCCACTCCAGACTAATTAAATTAGAATCTCTGGGTCTTTTTAATTTCCCCAGATAATTCCAATATGCAGCTAAGATTCAGCATAGTTGGCCAGGTGTGGTGGCTCTCACCTGTAATCCCAGCACTTTGGCAGCCTGAGGTGGGCGAATCACCTGAGGTCAGAGTTTAAGATGAGCCTGGCCAACATGGTGAAAGCCCATCTCTACGAAAAATACAAAAATTTGCTGGGCATGGTGGCAGGCGCCTGTAATCCCAGCTAACTGGGAGGCTGAGGCAGGAGAAGAATCTCTTGAACCCAGGGGACGGAGGTTGCAATGAGCCACCCTTGCACTTCAGCCTGGGTGACAAAGGAAGACTCCGCCTCAAAAAAAAAAAAAAAAAAAAAGGACTCCGCATAGCTGTTTTTTTTTTTTTTTTTTTGAGACGGAGTTTTGCTCTTGTTACCCAGGCTGGAGTGCAATGGCGCATTCTCGGCTCACTGCAACCTCCGCCTCCTGGGTTCAGGCAATTCTCCTGCCTCAGCCTCCTGAGTAGCTGGGATTACAGGCATGCGCCACTATGCCCAGCTAATTTTTTGTATTTTTAGTAGAGACGGGGTTTCACCGTGTTGACCAGGATGGTCTCGATCTCCTGACCTCGTGATCCACCCACCTCGGCCTCCCAAAGTGCTGGGATTACAGGTGTGAGCCACCGCACCCGGCTGAGCATAGCTGTTTTAAGAGGATTTCCCTTGTCTCTTATCAGACACTGAAGATAGATTCCAATGTAGAGGGCTAAATCACTTTAGTGTTCAATTTCAATTTTTGTTGATTGATATCCCAGGAATTCACTGAAGAATTGAGATTCCTGCCCCATTCATTTAAGACAGCCAAAGGCCTTGCTCGGCAGGCTTGAGTGTTTCTGGTCATAAAGTCTTCTAATTGATTTTTTTCTTTTCCTTTCATTTTTGCTAAAGCCAACATCAAAAATCTAATCAGGTCACGCTCTGTGAATACACAGCCCTTAGAAACACCTTGAAACTTGACCCTTCCCCATTTTTCTCTTTAGCAAACTAAACTTTAAAAGCTCACTCTCATTCATACTTGACCTGAGTTTTCAGAGACAAAGAGACCACAGCCTAATCAACAACTTTGCTGTTTTTGCCAATTTACCATCCCGGGTTAAGAGAATCCTAAAAGCCATGCACCACTGCTAAGCTTGATCCACATCTTTTTCTGAGCGCCTATTCCAGGAAATCCACTTATTTTGTTGCTATTTATTGGTTACAATATAGTCTGTTGCAAAAAACAGACATTAACTCAGGTTGGTGTGACCAAAACATGAGAATTTATAAGGAAACAAACATGTCACAGAGCCTAGTACAGAAATGCAGCCATGTTTAAGGAAGGGCAATCAAAGACTTTCTCTCAATCCTACTCTTCAACTTCCCTCTGTAGACCTCTGTTCTCAGCTTCTCTGCACACAAAAAAAGATATGGAAGAATCTCCACAGGTGCTTAAGTTAACATATTACAGTTCCAGCTCCATAGGAAGCTTCAGACTTGACTCTCTTGGTCCTAATTCTGAAACCAAGGAGAGGATCTGACTGGCCAGTTTGAGCTAAGTGAACACCTCCTAGTCCAACTTGCTCTGGTTAGTAAAACAGGGGAGCCAGAGACAAATCACTGTGGGTGAGTAGACAATTCCCCAATGGCAAGACAGAAAAAGGAACTTAATGAAAATATCTTATCACATCTTGTAAGCGAGGGTAGCTGAAAAGGCCAAAGGGAAAATACAGTCTCCACTATTAACAGTCAATTTCACAGGCTGCACATAGCTGGAAGAACTTTATACATTCAGTATGTTTATTGGGAGCTTACTATGTGTCAAACGCTGTGTCAGACTGGGAAATCAACAATGTATAAAACAGATACTAGACGTGCAGTCTAGTAGGCGACATAAAATAATGAACAGCAATTATAATATGGACTAAGTTACTATAACAGGGGTCATGCAGGATGCCGTAAGAGTACCCAAAAGAGGAACCTTACCCAGACTTGGGACATCAGGAAAAGCTTCCTGGAGATAAACCATGTTTCAGCTTGGGCCTTTAAGACAAATATTAGCAAGGAAGGAAAGAGAAAAAAATTCCAGGCAGAGGTAATAAAGATATTTATGAAGGTTCAAAGACAAGAGAAAATGACCCGTTGGCAAAAACTAAAAGTTTTGTATACCTAGAACCTCGAAAGACAGGTTCCAAGTTGTGGAGCCGAATAGTAGAGGGCCTTGTAAGGCATCTAGACTTTTTAAGAGCAGTCGTGCAGGACCTGGGGAGGGGCAATGAAGTAACAGGAGTGGGTGTGCATTAAAAACAACAACAACAGGCCGGGCGCGGTGGCTCAAGCCTGTAATCCCAGCACTTTGGGAGGCTGAGGCGGGTGTATCACGAGGTCAAGAGATCGAGACCATCCTGGTCAACATGGTGAAACCCCGTCTCTACTAAAAACACAAAAATTAGCTGGGCATGGTGGCGTGTGCCTGTAATCCCAGCTACTCAGGAGGCTGAGGCAGGAGAATTGCCTGAGCCCAGGAGGTGGAGGTTGCAGTGAGCCGAGATCGCGCCATTGCACTCCAGCCTGGGCAACAAGAGCGAAACTCCGTCTCAAAACAACAACAACAACAACAACAACAAAAACGATTATTCCGGCTGGCCAGCCTAGAGTCCACAGCAAGTAAACAATACAGGAAGCCAGGAGACTTCCAATTCACCATTCTTCGTTAGAAGATTTTGCCTTCGTTCATTTGTTTCGACCTCTCGCTTACCTATTTCCTATCATTTGAGTCAAAAATTACATTTTCCGCTTTTCCTCCCTGGACTCCAAATGACGTTCGAAGTGATCATCTAGGGGAGCAAAGCGCTCGATCCCGCTGCTGGGGCGCCTCTCCGCGCAGCAGCACCTCCCGCCCAGCTCCAGGGCAGCTCCCAGGACGCGCAGCGCAACCCGGCATCACACTGCCTCCGCCCGGACAGGCTCCCGCTGCCCTCACCACTTACTAGATCTCGGGCTCAGCGGCGGGTTCAGGACGGCATTCCAAGGCGCTCTCCTCCACCGGAGGCTCGAAGTAGGAGTTCAGTGCCCTCTGAAAAACAAAGGCGCAGGGATGAAGTTAGCGCGCTCCGGCGACCCGGTCAGCGGAGCGGGACGCGACGCCAGCGAAAGCTTACCTCCATCTCCCAGTCGTTCTCGGCCAGGTAGCACTGAGCCACAGCGGAATCGCAGTTCGCGACCGAGGCAAACTCCAGACACAGAAGTCGCCGCTTCTTCACCGCTGGCTCGCCCTCCTCCCCCGCCGCCTCCGTCCCGCCCTCCACGCAGCTCCCCGGCTCCATCGTTTTACCGCTTCCGCACCGCCCCTTTGAGCGGAACAGGCGGCCCACACCCGGCTCTGCGCAGGCGCCCGCGCCCCGGCGCGCCCGCATCCACTGCCCGGCGGGGAAACTTGCTCCGCTCTTCGAGAGGAATTGGTGCAGCTGCGCCACAAGCGAACCTCCGAGGCGGTGGGGGTGAAACGCGCGTGCGCGCCCCGTTACTAGGGGGCGGACGGCAGTGGCAGGCGGCGCGCGTGACGCCCGGCCTCCTGCGCGCCTAGCGGGGTGGAGCGGTGTCGCCTCTTCACCCTCCGCGTCCTTCTTCCATTAACTTCTGGGCTTTCCGGCTCTTCCGAAGTTTGTTCTTGCGCACAGCCCAAAAGCCAGAAAACGGTCCACGATGAACGGCGTGACCCAGAATCTGCGGGAGGTGGTGAAGGTCTTGGCCAAGACTGGCGGTTTTGATAGAGTTTTGGGAAAGGTATGGGAAAGGTTTGGGAGGCGTAGCCCCGGGTTCTAATGAAGGGAAGGAAAGCACCGTGCTTGGTGCTGTTGTGAGCTTGGAATAATGATCTCTTGATAGGTTCTGTTGTAGTACGCGTGTAAATTCATCTTAGTATTAATGATGGCTACTTTAACGGAGCTCCTAAGTGTGCTGGGTCGAACGCATACGTTCTCTATCTAAACACAGATAAGTGTGATGACGACTCGTGGAGACAGAATTCCTCAGTTCTAGAGCTGGGAGGGACTTTGGAGTTGGATACTTCCACAGCCAAGCCTCTGCATTCCTCCAGAGAAGAGTTAAGAGAAACCTTTACATTTAAGGCACATGATTCATTTTCTAGGCTCTGGATTAGAAGTTAAATAATTTCAATAAGGTACAAAAGCCAAGTGCTTGGTAGGGTGGTGAATGAACGGAGAAGTTGTTCCTCCTATTGGTTTGGGAAATTTCTCCAATGCATGCAACTCCTGAAGAAGTAAGTTAGCCCTTAGGGGTACACTGAGTCCTTTTTCGAGACCAGCACTCACAAAGCCTGGAGGTGTTTTAAGAGATTCATTTTGGGAAGCAGCGAAGTGCCACAGAGCTAGACAGAATCGTCACTGTCCCTTTCGTTTGAGCTAGGCCAGGGTCAGTAGTTTTAAGTGTCCTTGTGTAGAGAGTCTTGATTGCAAATTGTCTTAAGTTCCAGTCAAAGCCTTGGTAAAATAATCAGTTTCTCTAGTTGTATCCTTTTACAAATGAAAGCAGATTCTTTTTTTTTTGAGACGGAGTTTCGCTCTTGTTACCCAGGCTGGAGTGCAATGGCGCGATCTCGGCTCACCGCAACCTCCGCCTCCTGGGCTCAGGCAATTCTCCTGCCTCAGCCTCCTGAGTAGCTGGGATTACAGGGACGCACCACCATGCCCAGCTAATTTTTTGCACTTTTAGTAGAGACGGGGTTTCACCATGTTGACCAGGATGGTCTCGATCTCTTGACCTCGTGATCCACCCGCCTCGGCCTCCCAAAGTGCTGGGATTACAGGCTTGAGCCACCGCGCCCGGCGAAAGCAGATTCTTATTACACTTACGCAAATAACTGTATTGCCACAAGTTAAGAATACTTACAAATGTTTCCAAATTCTAGAGAAATCACGTAGAAAGAAAGAAATATGCTCTAGATATTCGTAAGAGTATACATATTTTTTTTTGAAGCAGAGTCTCACTCTGTCACCCAGGCTGGAGTGCAGTGGCATGATGTTGGCCCACTGCAACCTCCAACTCCTGGGTTCAAGTGATTCTCCTGCCTCAGCCTCCTGAGTCACTGGGACTATGTGCACATGCAACCACACCTGGCTAATTTTTTGTAGATTTAGTAGAGATGGGGTTTTACTGTGTTAGCCAGGATGGTCTCAATCTCCTGACATTGTGATATGCCTGCCTCAGCGTCTCAAAGTGCTTGGATTACAGCTGGGATTACAGGCATGGGCCATTGCGCCTGGCCTTTTTTTTTTTTTTTTGAGATGGAGTTTTGCTCTTGTTGCTCAAGCTGGAGTGGGAGTGCAATGGCACCATCTCAGTGCACTGCAGCCTCCACCTCATGGGTTCAAACTATTCTTCTGCCTCAGCCTCCCAAGTAGCTTAGACTACAGGCACACACGACCACAACTAGCTGATTTTTGTATTTTTAGTAGAGATGGGGTGTCACTGTGTTGGCCAGGCTGGGCTCGAACTCCTGACCTCAGGAGATCCACCTGCCTCAGCTTCCCAAAGTGCTGGGATTACAGGCATGAGCCACCATGCCTGGCTTGGAGTATACTAAATTGTTAAAAACTGTCAATAGCTCAAAAGAAAAGTTTCAAGACTCTGAAAAACAAAACAAAAGATCAACAACGTTTTAGGCAAAAAGTCAAAAAGATTAGTTCAGTATGTGTAGCTAATTCTTGTTCTACTTGCTATTCGTGAACATTTTAGCTCTCCATGAGTCCTGAAAGTTTTTCCTCTATTCTCATGTAATAATTTCCAAAGTTATTGGAGACCAGCATTTGAGAGGACCTGTTAGAGTTTTATAGCTGATTATAAAACCACTTCCTAAAGAGGACCAAAGCAGTACAACATTTGTCCATTGTCATGTTGCAATCCAGAGGTTGCATTGAGTTTCAGGGCAGCCATAGTCAACGACACAATTGACAAGGAAATGTGTTACTTCTCTGTAGCACACAGTAATTTTAAGGTAACAATTATGATTATTACTGATAACATACACTAAGTTATATCAGAATTACAGGAGTTTCCCATAATTTTGGAACACATACCAATAACATATGTATACAAATACATCTCAAAGAAAACCAAACACTCTCTTATTTGACAATGCTTCCTGTGTTTTTGTACCAAATAAGACAAATTGCATTATTTTTTGGACTTTAGGGAACCTAATATCTTAAAGGACTAATTAGGTCAGAAAAAGACATAATTTATAATTTGATGTTGGAAAGTTTGTCAGATATAAATGTTTAAAACATCTGATATCACAAAATAGGATCACATTTCATTGTAAAATAAATCATTCATTTAGCCAAAGTGATAACTCAAGGATTCCAAAAAAAAGTGAAAACCTTCATTCTTTGAGAGAGGAGACAACTTTCCAAACAAACCCTAATAAAAACAGCATGAAGTAAATTAAATTTGTTTTTCAAAATTTTATAAACAATCTATAAAATTTTAAACTTGACCATAAGATATAACTTCCTAGCAGGCACGGTGGCTTATGCCTGTAATACCGGCATTTTGAGAGGCCAAGCGAGGTGGATCATGAGATCATCCTGGCCAACATGGTGAAACCCTGTCTCTACTAAAAATACAAAAATTACCTGCACATAGTGGCGCACACCTGTAGTCTCAGCTACTTGGGAGGCTGAGGCAGGAGAACCGCTTCAACTCAGGAGGTGGTGGTTGCAGTAAGCCAGGATTACACCACTGCACTTTAGCCTGGAGACAGAGCGAGACTCCATATCAAAAAAAAAAAAAAAGAAAAGAAAAAGAAAAAAAAGAATAAGCCTTTATAACCTCTTTTTTTTTTCCTTTTTCTTTCTTTCTTTCTTTTTTTTTTTTTTTTGAGACGGAGTTTCGCCCTTGTTACCCAGGAGTGCAATGGCGCGATCTCGGCTCACTGCAACCTCCGCCTCCTGGGTTCAGGCAATTCTCCTGCCTCAGCCTCCTGAGTAGCTGGGATTACAGGCACACACCACCATGCCCAGCTAATTTTTGTATTTTTAGTAGAGACGGGGTTTCACCACGTTCACCAGGATGGTCTCGATCTCTTGACCTCGTGATCCACCCACCTCAGCCTCCCAAAGTGCTGGGATTAAAGGCGTGAGCCACCATGCCCGGCGCCTTTATAACCTTTTTTAAGGAATTGGTTAATGTGTCAAGAAAACCTTGTTAATCTTATGCAGGGGCTCATATGCTGGTCTTGCATCATTGTGCCTTTGATGTGAATGATTAATTTATAGAGAAACTGAACTTACTTTCTTTCAAACTTGTCCCTTACAGTCTCAGTTGAATAGCTTTAATTTCTGGCCCTGTGTCTCTGGAATGCAGTTTATTTTGATTGACATCTTCAGAAGGGGCCTGAAGATGAGGCTTTCATTGCTGTCAGTGTTTACAATTTAGCAGGACCTGGTGTCCTTTTTACACCCAGGAGTCAAAGCCCTGTAACTCAATGTCACAAGGACTTTTAAAGCACATGCAGGAAGATACACAGATGTAATCATGTTATTTAAAAAAAAAATTTTTTTAATCTCAGTTTTTTCCTAAGCAAACCAAACTTAATAATAGTGGCATAGGAATTATTTCAACAAAATTTAAAATCTGTTAGGTCGGCCGGGCGCGGTGGCTCAAGCCTGTAATCCCAGCACTTTGGGAGGCCGAGGCGGGTGGGTCACGAGGTCAAGAGATCGAGACCATCCCGGTCAACATAGTGAAACCCCATCTCTACTAAAAATAAAAAACATTAGCTGGGCATGGTGGCACATGCCTGTAATCCCAGCTACTCCGGAGGCTGAGGCAGAATTGCCTGAACCCAGGAGGCGGAGGTTGCGGTGAGCCGAGATCGCGCCATTGCACTCCAGCCTGGGTAACAAGAGCGAAACTCTGTCTCAAAAAAAAAAAAAAA
This sequence comes from Saimiri boliviensis, assembly GCF_048565385.1. NCBI lineage: Eukaryota > Metazoa > Chordata > Mammalia > Primates > Cebidae > Saimiri > Saimiri boliviensis. The sequence goes on from NC_133452.1 coordinate 162,681,076, forward strand.
TCTGTTAGGTCAGTTAACAAAAGGCAAAAGAAAAGACCTTCTGCAATGCACAGAATATTATGTTGGAAGAAAACATTTCCTTTAGACTTTAAGAAAATGAGCCTTTTTAAAGGAGAGAGAAAATTGAAAAAAATGGCAAGATGCAATAAAAGTTGAACTTTCATATTAAACTCATATATATATATATATATATATATATATATATATATATATATTTTTTTTTTTTTTTTTTTTTTTTTTTTTTTGAGACAGAGTCTCACTCTGTTACCCTGGCTGGAGTGCAGTGGCACAATCTGAGCTTACTGCAGCCTCTGCCTCCTGGGTTCAAGCAATTCTTGTGCTTCACCCTCCCAAGTAGCAGGGACTACAGGAGCATGCTGCCACACCTGAATAATTTTTGTATTTTTATTAGAGACAAGGTGTCACCACGTTGGCCAGGCTGGTTTAGAACTCCTGACTTCAAGTGATCCACCTGCCTTGATGTCCCAAAGTGCTGGGATTACAGGCATGAACCACCATTCCCAGCAAAAGTCTATTATAATTTAAGAATAGGTCAACCCCTTAAGAAAATTTTATTTTTTAAAAAAATAATTTAATGTATAAGTTAACTGTTTTAGGTTTTTTTTTTTTTTAGATGAGTCTCATTTTGTCGCCAAGGCTGGAGTGCAGTGGTGTGACCTTGGCTCACTGCAACCTCTGCCTCCTGCGTTCAAGCAGTTCTCTGCCTCAGCCTCCTGAGTAGCTGGAATTACAGGTGTCCACCACCATACCCGGCTAATTTTCGTATTTTTAGTAGAGATGGGGTTTCACCATGTTGGCCAGGCTGGTCTTGAACTCCTGACCTCAGGTGATCCGCCCTCCTTGGCCTCCCAAAGTGCTGGTATTATAGGCATGAGCCACCATGCCCGGCTAGTGTTTTAGTTTTATAAACATAAAGTCCAATCTCTAGAAAGAGCATTATCATTTCTCTTTAATTATAAACAACTTGATCATATATAAGTTTTTTTTTTTTTTTAAATAAATCTTATTGTGATTTACACAGACTATTCATGAAGTGCTTGGACTTTCTGGTTGCCATGCAAGATTCTTTCTCATATAAAATTATTTTTCTTTAAGCTTTCTTACCATATACACACAAAAAAACATTTATTTTATAACTTCCTTTACATCTCTCTTATTTCCTGGTTCCTTTACCTTGTTTTATACATGAGCTTTAAATAAGTTTTTTTTTCCTGAGAATCTTGTTCTAGCACCCAGGCTGGAACACAGTGGCCCAGTCTTGGCTTACTGCAACCTCTGCCTCCTGGATTCAAGTGATTCTCCTGCCTCAGCCTCTCGAGTAGCTGGGATTACAGGTGTGCCACAATATTCAACTAATTTTGTATTTTCAGTAGAGTACAACTAATTTTATATTTGAGGTGGAGTCTCATTCCGTTGCCCAGGCTGGAGTGCAGTTGCGTAATTTCAGCTCGCTGCATCCTCTGCATCCTGGGTTCAAGTTATTTTCCTGCCTGAGCCTCCTGAGCAGTTGGGTTTACAGGTGCCCACTACCACGCCTGGATAATTTTCATTTTCTGCATTTTTAGTAGAGATAGGGTTTCACCGTGTTGGCTAGACTGATCTTGAACTCCTGACCTGAAGTGATCTGCCTGCCTCAGCCTCCCAAAGTGCTGGGATTACGGGCATGAGCCACTGCACCTGGCCCTAGTGTTTACCTTTTTTTAAAAGGACACATTTTTTTTAAGCAATAATATTTTCTTATATTATTGGAAAATACCCAAATAATGAAATATCTGTTATTTAACTTTACAGTCTAGATTATGACAAGTTTGTCTACAAGTATTTGTCCCATTATATTTACTTAATTATTTTGTTTACCTAGATTATTTTTGAAAACTGAAATAGTCATCATTTAAAGTTATGGAACTACCATTGCAAAATTATAACTGAGACAGTGAAAAAGATTTGACCTAACTGACTCAATCTCGCTTTTAGCCTCCAAGCCATCCTTGCTCATTTCTGGGCATAGGCCGAACTAACTTTGGGAGGAACTTAGTTTATATAGTTTAGTTTTGAAACAGAGATAATAACAGCCGTTTCCCTAAACAAACCTCCTTACTGCCTGTTGACTAGACTGCCTAAAGCCACAAGATTAAAAGTTATGGTAATAATACTAAATTCAAGATGCAGCTATTTCATTAAACCAATATCAATGTCTTATTTATTAAAAAACTACACAAGCAAGCCAGGCATAGTGGCTCACACCTGTAATCCTAGCAGTTTTGGAAGTCAAGATGGGTGGATCACCTGAGGTAAGGAGTTTGAAACCTGGCCGACATGGTGAAACCCTGACTCTACTAAAAATACAAAAAAATTAGCCAAAACCCTGTAAGGGCAGTGCATTATCTCTGTAGATGGGGAAATCTCAGTTCAGGGTCTTGACTAAGTCACCTTCCAGAGCCAGTACTCGTAACCGTTAAGTGGAAGCCACCTGTGTAATGAAGCTTATAAGGCAGCAATGCTGGACTGATAATAGCAATGTGGTTGAACCATGGCACCTGTATAGCATCTGCCTTTCTAGAGCCCTTTGAACATGTCATCTGTTTTTGCTGTTGCCACCCCATCACACTGCCACATCCTTTTTACCCCCTCTCCTGCTTATATGAAGGTCCATTCACATACTGTCCTTAGACACACCTCCTGTCATCTGCCCTGTCACACATGAAGTCCTCAGTGTCCGTCGTCAGGGAAAATTGCTTGAAAACAGCCTTATTCACAAAGATACACATAAAAATTCTCATCCATTAAGATTGTTCTTCTCTGTGCCTCTGTATCCAGCCTTTTTTGGGTATCTCACATGTTTATATACACAGATATTTCTCATGCCATATGTCACACTCTTGTGCGTTAGGCCCCCCACAGACACCCTTACTGAGCCAGAGACAGACATTCCTTTATCTGTTTAGCAGAAGCAGTGGTGGGGACTTGCACCTCAGTCAGCAGCAGTCACAGTGATGGCAGTGGCTTATTTATTTATTCCTCTGCTCAGCAGAATACAACTCTTTGAGAGACCAGAATAATCTAAAATGCCAAGGCCTAAAGACAATTCTTGGTTCTCAGCTTCATGAAGGACCATCTCAGTGATGAATAACATCTTCACTGCTGTTATTAGGCAGCCCTTCTCCCTATCGTTACTGAAAAAGTGAGGAAAGGGTAGACTCTCTGTCACCTGGAGTGTCTATTTGTGATTAATTTAAGCTCAGGTGGGAGAGGGAGGTTAAGGGGCTGTATGTCAACCTGAATCCTCTTTTTTTTTTTTTTTGAGACAGCCTTACTCTGTCGCCCAGGCTGGAGTGCAGTGCCCTGAACTTGGCTAACCACAACCTCTGCCTCCAGGTCCAAGGGATTCTCCTGCCTCAGCCTCCCAAGTAGTTGAAATTACAGGTGTACACCACCATGTTCAGATGGTTTTTGTATTTGTAGTAGAGTCAGGGTTTCACCATGTTGGCCAGCCTGCTCTCAAACTCCTGACCTCAAGTGATCTGCCCGCCTCGGCCCCCGCAAGTGCTGGGATTACACAGACTAAGTTGTATAAACGCATGTGAATGCATGAGGTGCTGGGAAGAGACAGCATGTATAAGGTCATATAGAAAAGGGACGGATTATTGTATATGTGTGTGTGCATGTAAGAATTTTTATGATAAACTAAGGAGCCCATTGTGCCAAATGGTGCTGAGCCATAAAAGTTCTTGGCAACCTACTGCAGTTGCCCAACCCGCAGGATCCTGGCACTGGAACATATCTGGGCAGTTCTGTGTTGTTAGGCCATGGCAGGAAAATTTTTGACCCTTTGACATCATAAAAGCTTCCATACTCATCTTCAGTAAGACACCTAATGAATCAGGACCCAGATGTTTGTAGCAGTCCAGATCTGGGAGAGCAGGCTGTTTTGCGTAATTGTTATATCTGAGACATCCTAGTTACACTTAGACTAGCTGTTTCTCATCTGTAAAATGGAGACAACAGTATTGTTTTCAAACGTTGGCAGCACCGAGACAGCGCATGCCAAATTGCTCAGCGTGGTCTCTAGCATGGAGTTAGCTATGCTGATATAGCCGAATAAACAAGCGTGCTCCCTACAGCCCATCTTTACCAAGGCCACGATTTTTTTTTCACAAGGTTCTCTCCCTGCTCCCCCTCTTCATCAGAAACAAGTTCTGCATTGGCCTCTTCCCCAACAAGACTACTTATTAGCTCTGAGAGGGTGGAGAGAACTATTCATCATTTTCTTCTGTTGGTTTCATTCTCTTATTTGACTTGTGGAGACAAGAATTGAGAACATATAAAGGCATTTATCTTGCTTTATCAGGCTGCCCAGTACAGAATTCTCTCTATTCCAATGTAAATCTTAAAACAATTTTGTTACTATGTCCTCTGGCCTTTCCAATTGGAAGGAAAAAAATCTACACCAATATTCTGTACTAGAAAAATCTAAGTGACATTTGTCTCACCTTTTGTCATCTCAGCCAAAGTTAGGTAATAAAATGGAACTAAGCTTTACTGAACAAACTGCCTTAAAATACACTAAAACCGAGGCGCAGTGGCTCATGCCTGTAATCCCAGCATTTTGGGAGTTTGAGACCCGCCCGGCCAACTTGGCAAAACTCCATCTCTACTAAAAATACAAAAATTAGCTGGGTGCGGTGGCATGCACCTGTAGTCCCAGTTACTCCAGAGGCTGAGGCAGAATTACTTGAACCTGGGAGGCAGAGGTTGCAGTAAGCTGAGATCGTGCCGCTGCACTCTATCCTGGGTGACAGAGTGAGACTGTCTCAAAAAATACATATATACAATAAAACTACCTTTGATGTCTACAAGCTGCTCATATTTAGTTCTATTTCTTAAACTGCCTGGGTTTTTTCCTTATCTTTACCTGGCTAACTCCTGCCTCTTCCTCAAGACTCGGATGTCTTTCTCCAGGAAGCCTTTCCTAATGTCTTTTCCCGGGAAACATATATTTTTAAAAGTTAAATATCTTTACTCCAGGAAACCTATATTTATTCTGTCTACAGAAATGTCTTCTACTGCAATTTCTGTACTTGTCTCTGCCTTTAGGCTGAACCCACTAAGAAAGAGCAGGGATTAAACTTCATTCATTTTTTTACATTGCCAATGCCTGATATAAAGAATCACATAAATGTCTGAATGGGGTGAGTTTACACCTTATTCCTATTTGGTATGTATTATTAGTTTATGAGGCCATCTTGTGGCTAGATCATTTATTGCTATAAAAAGATGATCCTGGGTCAGGTGTGGTGGCTAACGCCTGTAATCCCAGCACTTTGGGAGGCTGAGGCGGGCCAATCACCCAAGGTCAGGAGTTTAAGACCAGCCTGACCAACATGGTAAAACCTCATCTCTCAAAAATACAAAAATTAGCTGGGTGTGGTGGCATGCTCCTGTAATCCCAGCTACTTGGGGGACTAAGGCGGATCACTTGAACCTAGGAGGCAGAGGTTGCAGTGTGCCTAGATTGCACCATTGCACTCCAGCCTGAACAGAGTAAGACTCCGTCTCAAAAAAAAAAAAAAAAAAAAAAGCAAAACAATGTCGTATTCTAACATTTATTTTTGACATTGATTTACCTGTTGTGCAAAACGTGACATAATATTTTTTAGGCTGTTTTATGTTGCATGGTTCTGTTTTCCTTCAGGGCCTTCAGCAATACAACCTCTAAATAGGTAGTTTGTGAAACTCTCAACTGTCTTCCTGGTAGGAGCCATAAAGGCTACTACATACTTAGAGGCTACTTATATAGTGAGTGACTAGGGAGATATGAAGGTGGGAAGGCCTAGATCTGAATGTCAGTTTCTATCACATCTTGGGCGACCTTTGAAAATAAATCACTCTGCATTAAAGTTCTCTGCAAAATGGACGTTGTCTTTTCCTTACTATGTAGTGTATGTAAGGTGCTTGGCACAGTGCATAGCATATCAAAGTGCCCAACAAATGGTACTTAGCTAGAATCTAACCAACCGTTTAATGCTCAAGACATCCCTCCTACTCCCAAATACAACAGAGACACCAAATATTCACCCATATCCTTCTCAACACCTCTAGTGAGGGTGAAAATTACTGTTGCTGGATGCAGCACATTCCATTCATAGCTCAGCTCTAACTTCTAAATATTATACATGTTTGTTTTTCCTAGTTATTTAAATATATAGGAAAACTTACCTTTCTATAAGTTGCCTTGTTAAAGATGTTTGATATAAAAATCATGAAATTTTATGAGCATTGTTACATGTATCTTTCATGTAATACTTTTTCATTATACTTGCAAATGGGGCAACACCTTAAAAGCAATAACTGACTTTGCTGGCTGGATGGTACTGTTAGACTTTACACTAATGGGTTTATAAAAGTTTTTTTAAATACTGGTAACTCAATGAATTTGTCAAATTTTAAGTTGAACTGTTCTTTAAGTCACTTAAAATATTAATATTATTCTGCTTGTACAAAACTAGGAAACAACAAATTGAACCTATAATGAGTTAACAGATCTCAGCTGGGTGGCTTTGTTGGCGTCAGATGTCCAAGGAGACATCTAAAAATGCCAGGCATCGTACATATGACTGGAAAGCTCAGACTGGATGTTTGGTTTCTACAGAGGAGTAGAGATCAGTAAAAACTACTATTTTTCAATAAACACGCCTTTTTCTTTAAAAATAACTTGAATAAGGGTTAATTTCTATCAGAGAGATTGGCAATTTATTTGAATTTCTGTCAACCTTTTTTGGAAGATTCAGTTCAATCCAATGATTGTCTTCATGGGCTGTTTGAGCTTTTCTAATTCCTCAGAATGAATGTTCAGAATTCTTTTTTTTACACTTAGGTGACTCTTGTCTCTGCTGCTCCGGGGAAAGTGATTTGTGAAATGAAAGTAGAAGAAGAGCATACCAATAAACTAGGCACTCTCCATGGCGGTTTGACAGCCACGTTAGTAGATGGTATTTCAACATGGGCTCTGCTATGCACGGAAAGGGGATTACCTGGAGTCAGTGTCGATATGAACATAACGTATGTATGCAAACCGTATTCCAAATACCTTCAGTGTGGTAACTGTATCAACAACTGAGACTAAACACATTTATAACATTAGTAACACATGAGATTGGTGAGCTGCTTATCTCCTTAAGTGCAGCTATCGATTTTGTCCTAAAATACTCCAGGGCCTTAAAAGCTAGAACTAGAGCAGTAATTTCCTAGTACAGTGTGTATAAATAGTAAAGGGGGAATGATCCCAAACATTCAAGTGCAGTGGCATGATCTTGGCTCACTTCAGCCTACGCCTGCAGGGCTCAAGCAATTCTTCTGTTCTCCTGCCTCAGCCTCCCTAGTAGCTGGAATTACAGGTATGTGCCACCATGCCTGGCTAATTTTTGTATTTTAGTAGAGATGAGGTTTCACCATGCTGGCCAGGCTGGGCTCAAACTCCTGACCTCACGTGTCTGCGCCCACCTTAGCCTTCCAAAGTGTTGGGTTTTAAGAATGGGCCGCAATCCTGGATCTCTCCCTGTGACTACACAGACATGCTCTGAGTTAAACTACATGATTAGGGAGCAGTGCCCCTTCACTGCAGGGCCAAACTTCCAGAATGTAAAACACTCAGTTCCAACATGAACTGGTACTATGGCCCACCCCATTCAATAAAGAGCTGGGTCCAAGGATTTACTTTCAAGACAGCTGCTTTTTCCACCTAAGCAACAGAAAAATGTAATTGAGAGGTTAGGTTGAGAGGGCCATTGTGACGAGATATTTCCAGGTAATGGAAATAATATAGGCTTTTAAGGAATCTAAATCTTTTCTCAGTTTTACTTAAGAAACATTCAGCCCTTCTTTAGGGAAATAAATTGAGGGTAAAGCATATCGCAAGATGCAGCCAAATGCTCTTTTTGAAATTAAGATGTACAGAAAAGAAAGGCTCTGCTTATGTTACTGGTGAGCATATTCAGCAGTCCTTATTTCATGTGATAAGTGGTAAGACTAGTTGATGACTTGATTTACCCCAAAGTCTCTCTTAAGAGCAGAGAGATCTTCAAATCTAGCACCGCATTTCATGATCTACTAAGGTACTGTTGCTTTTACAATCCTATGGAATTTTTAATAAGTCAAACATAGTCTTGTCCTTTCAAAGTATGTGTTGCCAAAAGCATTGGCTCTTGATGAGCTACCTAAGCTTCAAAAACTGATTCACTTGAACAAAAACTAGGGCGTAGTCTCTCAAAAATTAGAGATATTTCAAAAGTAAATGAACAATGTTTCAGTAAATGAACGCCTCATGATTCACTCTTTGATTTACTTGACATGGTACCACATTTACTGTACCCTTGCACATTAAGTTCTATATTACACAGACTGAGGATGCCTGTTAGACTGTGACTTAGGTTAAAAACAAGTGAGGTTCCAAAACAACAGGGGAAATTTTAGATTACTGACAAAATGCGAATTTCCAAATTGCCCAGATTGAATGTTTGCTCATCTGTAGCACAAAGGGTTTCTTATCTTCCCTCAGTTTAAGTTAATGGCTGTTAGCCAAAATTCTTGATTTCTAAGACAACATTTGGGGAGATAATCAAAACTAGGCAAACTACTACTAAACATACCATTTTTCATTTCTTTAAATTGAGGTAGATGAATTCAAGACAAGTCTGTTCTTTCCAGCAATAAGATCTGCCTTTTTTTTTTTTTTTTTTTTTTTTTTTTGAGATGGAATTTGCTCTGTTGCGCAGGCTGGAGTACAGTGGTGTGATCTTGGCTCAGTGCAACCTCCGCCTCCAGGGTTAACACGATTCTCCTGCCTCAGCCTCCTAAATACCTGGGATTACAGGCGCCCACCACCATGCCCAGCTAATTTTTATATTTTTAGTAGAGACAGGGTTTCAATATGTTGGCCAGACTGGTCTCGAACTTCTGACCTCAGGTGATCTGCCTGCCTCAGCCTCCCAAAGTGCTGGGATTACAGCTGTGAGCCACTGCACCCGGCCAGATCCACCTTTCTTATACCTCCTAGCCGTAAACACTGAAGACTTATTTTGAATTTGGCAAAAATACATATCCTTTTTAAAAGCTTCCTTTTTAAAAATTGTGTATGTATATATATATATATACACACACACACACACATACATATATATATACACACATTTTTTTTTTTTCAAGACAGGGTTTCACTGTGTTGGTCAGGCTGGTCTTGAACTCCTGACCTCAAGTGATCCACCTGCCTCGGCCTCCCAAAGTGCTGGGATTACAGGCGTGAGCCACCGCGCCTGGCCTAAAGGCTTCCTTCTAAAAAGCAGAAACATAAAAATAAACTATAAGGAAATTATTTCCCTTTAAAACATTAACATTTGTTTTAAACAATCCTTATCTCCAAAAGTTTTTCTTTTTAATTAGCTAGTCAGCTGAGTTAAAGACAACTTATAATTACAAGTTGGTAGGATATAGATCTCTTAAAAATATTTGTAGACATTACATCACCGAGACTGTAAGGACATTGTATCAATTCCTTATAGTTGTTATCTTGTCATTTTAGAATCAAATAAATTCTTTTTTTTTTTTTGAGACGGAGTTTCGCTCTTGTTACCCAGGCTGGAGTGCAATGGCACGATCTCGGCTCACCGCAACCTCTGCCTCCTAGGTTCAGGCAATTCTCCTGTCTCAGCCTCCTGAGTAGCTGGGATTACAGGCACGCACCACCATGCCCAGCTAATTTTTTGTATTTTTAGTAGAGACGGGGTTTCACCTTGTTGACCAAGATGGTCTCGATCTCTTGACCTTGTGATCCACCCACCTCGGCCTCCCAAAGTGCTGAGATTACAGGCTTGAGCCACCACGATGGCTAGAATCAAATAAATTCTAAGTATGGATAGGACAATATATAGACACCAAGTGATAATTTCACCTAAGAAGTTAAGGAGAGTAAATATAAGGTGGAGGAAATCTTTCACCATCCCCAAGTAAATATGAAGTGGGAAACTTAAGGGAAAAAAAAGGGAGGCAAGAAAACTACTTCTCATATATTTGGGAAAAGAAACTTGTGTGGGTAGCGAACGGGCACGATTAGTACAGAAACTTACCAATACTACTGTTGTAAACTATTTGTACACACTGTCGTGAGATGCACACAACTTTCCCTCTGAAAAATTCTTTGCTCTTAACTGTATTCATTTCCTTTCAAGGTACATGTCGCCTGCAAAATTAGGAGAAGTTGTAGTGATTACAGCACAGGTTCTGAAGCAAGGAAAAACACTTGCATTTACCTCCGTGGATCTGACCAACAAGGCCACAGGAAAATTAATAGCACAAGGAAGACACACAAAACACCTGGGAAGCTGAGAGAACAGCAGAATTACCTAAAGAAACCCAATAATGAATGACAAGTGCAAATTTGACTCAATTTTAATTCTTGAAATAAACTAGCAAAACCTTAAGTAGCTACAAATATTAATTTAATTTTAAGGAAAAAAACCTGGAAACCAAGTAGGGTAGAGTGAAGGTGGGGGTGTCTACATTTTTGTTTTGTTTTTTCATTTTAAACATCGTTTTTAATCGTGTGATAACTGGGTGAAAAATTCTTAGCTCAATGTGTTTTGAAAACAGGTAAAGCAAAGAAGCTAGCAGGGCCATTCTTAGATTAAAACCAAAGTCCAGTATTAAGCTAAAGGAGAAATAGAAATTACTGTTTCTGTTTGTGCTGCTATTGCCAAATATCACAGACTGGATAGCTTATGGGAACAACAGAAATTTTTCATGGTTCTAGAGGTTGGAAAGTCCTGTGTGAAGGCCCCAGCAGATCCTGTCAGATGAGGGCCCGCTTCCTGGCTCATGGATGGTGCCTTCTTGCTATGTGGTGGGAGGGGCAAATGAGCCCTCTGGGTTTTTTGTTTTTTGTTTTTTTTTTTTTTGAAACAGAGTCGCCCTGTTGCCCAGGATGGAGTGCAATGGCACGATCTCTGCTCACACCTGGGTTCAAGTGATTCTCCTGCCTCACATGTAGCTGCAACTACAGGCCTGTGCTACCACACCCAGCTCATTTTTCTAACTTTTTTCTAGAGATGGGGTTTCACCATGTTGGCCAGACTGCTCTCGAACTCATGACCTCAGGTGATCCACCTGCCTTAGCCCCGCAAAGTGCTGGGATTACTGGTAAGAGTCACTGTGCCTGGCCTGGGTTCTCTTTTGTAAGGGCACTTATTCCAATTTTCAGGTTTCTGCCCTCATGATCTAGTAACTTCCCAAAGACCCGCACCTGCTAATACCACCTTGGGGGTTGTGATTTTAACATACAAATTTAGGGGGCACACATTCAGACCATAGCAAGTGCTACCCCATACTTAATTTCCTTTTTTAAGATAGGAAACTTCAAAACATATGAACTACAGCCCATCATGAAAAATAAAATAGACTGGGCCATATGGCCTAAAATAGACCTCAAGAAAGTTTGAGGTAAAGCAAGTTAGTGATACAGGAAATGGTCCAGTAGAGGGGAAGGGAAAAAAGCATGCTACTAGCCCCTTTCCTTGTACCGAGAATAAAACCATGCAGATCCCAAATCTCCCAGTCTACAGTACCGCAAAGACCGAGTTCATTTCTCAAGTCTCCAAATACAGCTGACAGTGGCACTCTAAGACAGGGTCTGTCACCGAAGCTGGAGTACAGTGGTACAATCCCAGCTTTTTGTAGCCTCAACCTCCCAGGCACAAGACATTCTTCAACCTCAGCCTCCTGAGTAGCTGGAACCACAGACATGTGCCACCATGCCTAACTTTATTTTTGTAGAGATAAGGTCTGTTTGCCCAGGCCAGTTGCAAACTCCTAGGCTCAAGCCATCTTCCCGCCTTGGCTCCCAAAGTGCTGGGCTTACAGGTGTGAGCCATGGCACCCAGTTTGATTTCTATGTCAGGGAGTCTTAACATTTCATGACTAAAGACTAGAAAGGAAGCAGCTTTAAGTCAATTTAACAATCAAATTAGCAGCTAATGGCAAATCCTTTCCCTACATTAGATCGCACACTCATCTGTCCACTCAAAGGGCAGAAAGAAGTGGACTCCATAGTAGCAAAAAGCATACAGGAGTTTACTTCTAGTTTCCCACTTAAAGGAACCTGAAGTCCCTGAACAAACAGGGTTTGCGGCTGGGACAGAAAAGTTACAGTCTCATGCCTGAAAGTAAGGAGATGCTCAAAATAATAAAGGCAAGCAAATTATGATTTGGAGGGGAAAAAATGAGGCCGTAATGTTTAGGTAGATAATAAATGGCAGAGATAGAACCCTTTCTTACAACAAATGCTCAAAATGGACGGGTAGATTTGGAAAATCACTATTTTGTAACCATCACAAAGACTGGTTTTAGTCTGGAAAGCATCAAGGGAGCTCCTCATAAAGCAGGATATTTTCACGTTGATTGCTAGTAATAAATACCATGTATAGGACAAAACCAGGACACTTTGACCATGTACTCAGAAGTAACATCAATGAAGAGAAGATAGAAAGTATGCTTGAGAAGGGTATAATGACAATCTAAGCATGAACAAACAATTCAAATGCAAAATGAGTAACAATTTACAAGAAAAATTGCCCTGTATTCCAAAAAAAACGCAGAGGTCACGAAACACAGAAAGGCTAAGGAACTGTTTCCACATTAAAGACAACCGAGGGCAACTGAATTCAATGATCCTGTAATCCAGGGGGATTAAAAAAAAAACGCTACCAAGGATATTGGGACAAAATGAATATGGATGGTAAAAAGTATCACATGCCCTGAGTTTGGTAATTTTTCTGTAGTTATATGAAATATTCTTGTACTTAGAACATATGCCAAAGTACTAAGGAAGGGTTAAGGAAGCACAAAGTATGCCACAAACTCAAATGGCTCAGAAAATATGTATAAATATAGGTAGGGAAAATGAAAAAAATGTGGCAAAATAATAAAAGAGAGTAAAGATTACACAGGAGCCTTCACGTTACCCTGGGAACTTTTCTAAAGTATTCAAAAATAAAAACTTAAATGGCTGCTGAAATGCCTAACTTGGTGAACGTTAAGTGTAATTCAATATGATAAATTAAGAGCACAGGCCCTAGAGCCAGACAGCCTGGTTTTAAATCCTCCACTACTTACGATCTGAGCTTGAACAAGTTACATAACTTTTGCATCTATTTCCACCCAAGGTTGAGAGGTTAAGACAAGAGCTTACAACAGTACCTGGCTGTAACAAACATTCAAAATGTTATTTCAAATGAATTCTAACTTTTAAATGGTAAGAGGACACCTGAAAGGATTGAAATTAAGAATGGCATTTTCTCATGAAGCAAGGCATAAGGCCAGACTGCTGTTGAAAGCTGACAGTATATCCTTGATGCCTGTTCTTGTTGAAGTTACACACTCAACTGTCAGTATTTTTCTTCTGAATTTACTGTTTAGCCCGAGCCTATCAGATGAAATAATCCCCTAAGGTGACCGGTAACATCAATGAAATGGAAAAAAAAAAAAAGTTAACACTTCAAACTTTATGTATTCACCTGAACAGTCAGGGAACTTTCACCTATTTTATTTAGGTTTTCTTTTTTTTTTTTTTTTTCCTCGAATTCCAACCAGAAGCTAAATACAATCGGAAACTGGTAAGCACTAGTTTTACTCCAAAGGAGTATTAAGCAAAGCTTTTCTTCATTTAAAAGAAAAAAAACAAACCTATACAGTAGTCTTTCCTTATGTTCATTGCACAAAATGAGTTCTGCTTTTAGAACTTTGACACTCAATGGTTAATTTTACAATTTAAGGTTCCAACTTTATAACCTTTTTCTGCTCCCAAAACACCCTCGTGAGTTTTTCTTTCGGAGGGTGTAGAAACCATTTCTGCACAATTCACTGGAATTTTCTTTGTAATAAAAATCTCTTCTCTGTAAAACCAAAAAACAAAACCAAGACCAAAAAGGAAAGTCTTCTACCTATCATGGTTTCTGCAGCTATGAATGTATTTGTTTTATAGCTGCTTTATAGCTACTTCAGACTCCAGATCTGCTTTAATGTGTGTAACTGCATCCACACACAGCAGAATACTCTTACAATAGCAACTTGGGAAAAGAGATCTGGAAAAAAAAATACATATATTTATGAGTACCAGGAAACAAACATGGCCCAGTAAAATATGAGGCAAAAGCCTACAATGAGATGCGTTTTTCATTTAAGATTTCTTTCCCATGGTTGTGTTTTCTTTTTTTAAACAACCAGTTCTGGTCATTAGTACTGAATCTGACAGTGCTCTGGAACAACTGTGATTATAGCAAAGCTATTATGTTTTTTAAAATGTTATTTATACCTGTTACATTCACTTCTCACCCTCTAAATACTGATGACAAATGTCAGAGGCAAAAACCAGCACACATGGGAAGACCATACAAATTAGTATCACCTTGTGCTTTCAGATACATTTAAGCATTTCAGTGTACAATATAGTCCTTTCATTTCACATTTTTAGTAAGATACTGATGCAGTGCAGCAAATATGCAAAGCATCTTCTTTCACATAGTCTGTGCAGAAGACATCTAATTTTTTTTTAAGTTCTGAGCTAAAAATGATTTAAAAAAATCCAGGATGAACAAGTTTCAAAATGCATAGTGTTCTGTGCATGAGTCCATTTTCTTTAAACTCTGAAAGAATAAAGTGTTAAGAAAACAAGAAAAAAAATGCTGCTGCATTCTCTGATCTTCTCCATTTTGCTGATCAGTACTCTACTCTGGCATGTAAGGACGGAGGTGATCCTCTATGGTGCCAACTGCCCAGTGGGTGAGCTGTTCCTGTGGCAGGTAGAGGCAGATGCTGCATAACTTGAAGATTGTAGCTTTGTTTTTTGGAGTCTGGAAGGGCAAACATATATTTTTAATATATAAGACTTTAACATAACGGTCACATGAAGTCAATCTCCCACAAACCTTCCCCTGTAAGATACAGGAAAAACAGAGTTAAGAGAATTTATGCATAATTAAAAGAGAAAAAGTTAGGGAAGTAGGCCAGGCACAGTGGCTCATGCCTGTAATCCCAGCACTTTGGGAGGCCAAGGTGGATGGATCATGAAGTCAAGAGTATGAGACCAGCCTGGTCAAAATTGTGAAACCCAGTCTCTACTAAAAATACAAAAATTAGCCAGGTGTAGCGGTGGGCACCTGTAATCCCAGCTACCTGGGAGGCTGAGGCAGTCGCTTGAACCCAGGAGGTGGAGTTTGCACTGAGCCGAGATTAGGCCACTGCACTTGAGCCTACGCAACAGAGCAAGACCCCGTCTCCCCTCCCTGCTCCCCAAAAAATTAAGGAAGTAAACCAGAGATAACTTGCTATAAAAAATTAAAGAGGGCCAGGTGCAGTGGCTCACGCCTGTAATCCCAGCACTTTGGGAGGCTGAGGCGGGTGGATTATGAGGTCAGGAAATCGAGACCATCCTGGTCAACATAGTGAAAACCCATCTCTACGGTGGCGCGTGCCTGTAATCCCAGCTACTCAGGAGGCTGAGGCAGGAGAACTGCCTGAACCCAGAGGGCGGAGGTTGTGGTGAGCCCAGATTGCGCCATTGCACTCCAGCCTGGGTAACAAGAGTGAAACTCTGTCTCAAAATAAATAAATAAACAAATAAAAATAAAAATAAAAATAAATTAATTTAAAAAAAAAACGACATTTCATGGGGACAGATTTGAGTACAAGTTTAAAGTCATTTTTATATACAGGAAGATAAAGCAGATGTGGTAAGAACATAAACCAGTGAAAGGATGAAGAATAGACAAAAAATTTAAGGCTGGGGGTAGTGGCTCAGACCTGTAATCCCAGCACTTTGGGAGGCTGAGACACAAGGATCGCTTAAGCCCAAGAGTTCAAGACCATTCTGGGCAACATGACAAAAACCCATCTCTACAAATAATACAAAAATTAGCTGGATGTGGTGGCACACGCCTCTACTCCAGCCACTTGGGAGGCTGAGGTGGACTGCCTGTGCTGAGGAGGTCAAGGTTGCAGTGAGCTATGATCACAGTGCACTCCAGCCTGGTGACAAGAGTGAGACCCTGTCTCAAAAAATAAAGAAAAGATTTAAGCATATACTCAGGTTAGGGACTAAAAGAAACCCAAATCCCAGCACTTTGGGAGGCTGAGTTGGGTGGATCACGAGATCAAGACATCGAGACCATCCTGATTAACATGGTGAAACCCCGTCTCTACTAAAAATACAAAAAATTAGCTGGGCATGGTGGCGCGTGCCTGTAATCCCAGCTACTCAGGAGGCTGAGGCAGGAGAATTGCCTGAACCCAGGAGGCGGAGGCTGCGGTTAGCCGAGATCACGCCATACCCAGGCTGTTACTCCAGCCTGGGTAACAAGAGCGAAACTCCATTTCAAAAACAACAACAACAACAACAACAAAAACCCCAAAGTTATTACCAGCTAAATCAAAACTCTTATTTTTAAAAAGGAGTTGGCCGGGCGCGGTGGCTCAAGCCTGTAATCCCAGCACTTTGGGAGGCCGAGGTGGGTGGATCACGAGGTCAACAGATCGAGACCATCCTGGTCAACATGGTGAAACCCCGTCTCTACTAAAAATACAAAAAATTCGCTGGGCATGGTGGCGCGTGCCTGTAGTCCCAGCTACTCAGGAGGCTGAGGCAGGAGAATTGCCAGAACCCAGGAGGCGGAGGTTGCGGTGAGCTGAGATCGTGCCATTGCACTCCAGCCTGCGTAACAAGAGCGAAACTCCGTCTCAAAAAAAAAAAAAAAAAAGGAGTTACCATTTGAACACCCAATTTAACTACAAAGCTCATCTTTATTTCACTATCTAGCATCTCTAAAAGGCAAAATAAGGACTCTGAAGATGTCAGAGTAAGTCCACAAATGTAAATATCAATTTCACATGCTCACAGAAGTTACCTGTCCAAGATCACACACACGTGGCTGCATCTAAAAATTAAATTGCAATCCTTGGGATTGCTGCTTAAATGGGAAGTGCTTATTTGTTGCTGGCAGTGGGGTGGGTGGGTGTCTCGTGTGTGTGTGTGTGTGTGGGGGTGTCTCGTGTGTGTGTGTGTTTGTGTGTGTGTGTGTGTGTGTGTGTGTGATGGGGTCTTGCTGCATCATTCAGGCAGGAGTGTGCTGGTGCTCTCATGCCTCACTACAACTTTGAACTACGGGGTTCAAGCGATCCTTCCCTGCCTCAGCCTCCAGAGTAGCTAGGACCACAGGAGCATGCCACAATGTCTGGCTAATTTCTTTTTCTGTAGAGATGAGGTCTCACTCTGTTGCCCAGGCTGGTCTTGAACTCTTGGGCTCAAGCAGTCCTCACCATCAGCCTCCCAAAATGCTAGGACCACAAGCGTGAGCCACTGTGCCCAAATGGAAGTGCTTATTTGAAATACATGTGGATCTTTTAAATATATGTCCCTTATCCTTTCACAGTTAAAAAGTCAGGGCAGCTTCTGGAAATACAATGTATTTCAAATCACCTGAGGGTTCTGTTTAAAGTACAGATTCTGATTAGTTAGGGTCTGAGTCTATATTTTTAACAAGTTCCCAAGTGATGTTCATCTGTTACCCACACATCTGGTAGAAATGCTTTAGGGCAATGGTTCTCTACTGCTCACTGGAATCATGACTTTTAAAAGCTTCGCAGGAAGTGGGTTTTTTCCTTTTGTTTAAAAAAAAATAAAAATAAAAAAGCTTTCCAGGTAGCTGTAATGTGTAGCAAAATTTAGGAACCACTGTTCTACAGTGAGGCCTAGGAAATACCTTTTTTTTTTTTTTTTTTTTTTTTGAGACAGAGTTTCGCTCTTGTTACCCAGGCTGGAGTGCAATGGCGCGATCTCGGCTCACCGCAACCTCCGCCTCCTGGGCTCAGGCAATTCTCCTGCCTCAGCCTCCTGAGTAGCTGGGATTACAGGCACGCGCCACCATGCCCAGCTAATTTTTGTATTTTTAGTAGAGACGGGGTTTCACCATGTTGACCAGGATGGTCTCGATCTCTCGACCTCGTGATCCACTCGCCTCGGCCTCCCAAAGTGCTGGGATTACAGGCTTGAGCCACCGTGCCCGGCCTGGAAATACCTTTTTAAAAATTATTTTTATTTGAGACAGGGTCTTGTTCTGTCACTCAAGCTAGAATGCAGTGGCAAGATCTCAGCTCACTGTATGCAGCCTCCTAAGCTCAAGCAATCCTCCCACTTCAGCTTCCCAAGTAGCTTGGAATGGACTACAGGCACATGCCACAATGCTTGGTTAGTTTTTATATTTTCTGTAGAGATGGGGTTTCTCCATGTTGCCCAGGCTGGTTTGGAATCCCTGAGCTCAAGCACTATGTCCACTTCAGCTAAGTGCTGGTATTACCAGCGTGAGGCACTATGCTCAGCCTATTTTTTGTTTTTTAAGTAACTTCAAAAATAGTGCAGTGTTTTGGGGACAAAACAGAATTAAGTAACTTTTATAACAAAGTTTCCAAACAAACAAGTTTTTTGAATGAGCCTGTAAGTGGTTTTAAAAAAATGAACAAAAGCTTACCTGCAGGTGCTGTCTGTCAATGAAGAGAAACACTGACTGGTTAGGATTGTTGACAACAATTCCAGTCTTGTCCTTGCGGCTCAGTACATGCAGAAACTGTTTTTCATAGTCACCGTGATGAAACTCAAATTTGGCCTAATTGCAAAATACAACATTTATATTTAACTACAAACAAGTTATACTATCTGGAACACCTGCATCCATATGCAGATAGCTGTGTTGTCCAATATAGCAACCAATAGTCACACATGGTTATTTCTTCCTCTTTAAAAAACAAATTATGACAAACCTTCACAGCCAACATCACAGGCAAAAATGAGATCAAAAGCAGTTATAATTCCATTTTTCAGTAAGACTAGCCACATTTCAAATGCTTAATAGTCACATATAGCTACTGGGCACCATTAAGAACAATCTTTTGAGATACAGAACATGTCCTTAATGGCAGAAAATTCTATTGGACAGTACACTCCACTGCATAAGTTGATCAGAAAAAAGCTCTGCGTCAAAATGACTAAATCCCAGTACTCTATGGTCATAAAATTTTATTTTCAAACCTATTAGCTCGTGACTCCCACCATAGTACTTTAAACCCCAAGGACGTCTCCCTTCTTTCAATTTGGAGGCACACTGTTAATTGCTGTTTGAAAAAAAAAATCTGTTTATTCCAACCCTAGCTGCACAACTCACTAGTTACATGACCTTATGCGAATCCCTTAACTTACCTAAACTTCAGGCTTTCTCATCTACAAAGTAAGGCTGTAACCCATTTCACAGGACAGTTAAGAGGATTAAATGAAATGTAAGGCCCACACCTAAAATATAGTTCTGACACAGACAGGCTATGTTTTTATGTGAATTTTTTCCACAGCTAGCCTTGGGTTGTTTTCAAAAATATGTGAAGTTATAAAAGACTGTTAACAAGTTAAGTCAGAACACTTCCTCCATCCTCCCACAAAATATCTTTTAGGTACTGGGAAATACCAAATGCTACGTGACAAGACCAGGCTTGATGGAGAATTCCAGAAACCTAGATTTAACAATATGAAATTTAGATAATACTGAGTTGCACACGTCATTGTTAGTCCACTTGGTTCAAACAAATTTTATTGCTTTGTTATGTCAAAAACAGCAAGAAATAAAAAACCATTAGTTCCTGCTATCTAGGATTTTATACCCAGGAGCTTTTCTTATAAACCATAACATAAAATATGATATGGCATCACAATATACTATATGTAAAATGATACTGAACTGGACTTCTGCACAATTCAAATATTAAATTCTTAATATGATTATAAGCATATTAAAAGCATGCTATTAGCTGAGGCAGGAAAATGGCTTGAAGCTAGGTGGCAGTGAGCCAAGATCCGTGCCATTGCAGTCCAGACTGGGCAACAAGAAGGAAACGAACAACAACAAAAAGATTAAGAGAATTTTCCCCCAGGCAAAGTAGTGATGGTAAGTAGTCTGATAAATGCTAACTGGGTGTGGTGGCTCAGACCTACAATCCCAGCACTTTGGGAGGCTGAGGCAGGAGGATCACTTGAGGCCAGGAGTTTGAGACCAGCCTGGGCAACATAGTGAGACTCTATCTCTACAAAAAATACAAAAATTATTAGCTGGGTATGGTGGTGCACACCTGTGGTCCCAGCTACTCAGGAGCCTTAGGTGGACGGATTGCTTGAGCCATGACTGTCACTGTACTCCAGCCTGGGTGACCGGGTGAGACCCCATCTCACCATCTCAAAAAATAAAAAGCTATACTAGGAAACAGAACAGACACAAAAACAAATGTGTTAAAAACTGAAGTACTGTTCAAGTAACAAAGCTACAATATGGTAAAAAACCAGGGTAGATTAAAGAACCAAAAATCACACTGAAAAGAGCTTAGAGTGAGACTGAAAATGGCCTTCCACATAAATCTATAGCATTTCAGTTCTATCATATTCAATATCCACTTATCTGAAAAAATGGTACAAACACACATAAAACTTCTCATAAGCAGCATGAAAGTATTCCCATCAGAGAAGTAATGAAATAATCTAATAGGGGAGGAGCAAACCTGGGCAGTAGCATCAATAATGAAGAGGAAAGAAGAAATACATTTTAGTAGTACCTCCCAGCATTTCATAGTACTGTGAAGAACTCAGTATTTAAAAATAATCCTTCTTCTAGTTTTGATTATATCCTCACTACCCAAATACTCAGATTTTAAAGGGCTTCAAAAGGCCAGGCAGTGACTCATGCCTGTAATCCCACCCCTTTGGGAGGCAGAGGCAGGAGAATCACTTGAACCCAGGAGTTCAAGATCAGTCTTGGAAACAAAGCGACACCCCATCTCTACCAAAAAACTGATTAAATTCAAGAGTCAAAAAAAAAAAAAAAAAAAAAGAGGACTGCAAGTTAAAATTTACCATTCCTTTTCTCATTTTAAGAACTAAGTGAAGGCCGGACGCGGTGGCTCACGCCTGTAATCCCAGCACTTTGGGAGGCCGAGGCGGGTGGATCACGAGGGTCAAGACATCGAGACCATCCTGGTCAACATGGTGAAACCTCGTCTCTACTAAAAATACAAAAAATTAGCTGGGCATGGTGGTGCACGCCTGTAATCCCAGCTACTCAGGAGGCTGAGGCAGGAGAATTGCCAGAACCCAGGAGGCGGAGGTTGCGGTGAGCCGAGATCGCACCATACCCAGGCTGTTACTCCAGCCTGGGTAACAAGAGTGAAACTCAAGTCTCAAAAAAAAAAAAAAAAGAACTGAGTTATATTTAAGGCCCCTCATTCAGGATATTCGTACATTTTAAATTGCTTTAGAAAAGCAAATTAGTTTTTACAATATTAACCTATATACTACAGTTGAATTTCTAAAGTTATTACCTATATCATACTGCTTATATTCAGTATAGAATTTTAAGATGCTATAATATAAGTAACTTTTCACAGTACAGGGTAATGAGTTAAGAGCATAGTCAGTTCAGGCTTAACTAATGCCGTGGGCCTGTTATTTACCTAATTTCTGTCTCAGTTTCCTCTTATCTACCCAGTTATTTTAAGGACTGATATTACATGCATTTAAAGTAAGAGAAAGTCTAAGGGCCGGGTGCGGTGGCTTATGCATGTAATCTCACCACTTTGCGAGGCCAAGGTGGGCAGATCACTTGAGGTAAGGAGTACGAGACCAGCCTGGCCAACATGGCAAAACACCATCTCTACAAAAAAATACAAAAATTAGCCGCGCATCATCATGCACACCTGTAATCCCAGCTACTCAGAGGCTGAGGCATAAGAACGGCTTCAACCCCAGTAGGGGGTAGAGGTTGCAGTGAGCTGAGATCATGCCACTGTACTCCAACCTGGGCAACAGAGCAAGACTCTATCTTTAAAAAAAAAAAAAAAAAAGCTGGGTGCAGTGGTTCACGCCTCTAATCCCCGCACTTTGGGAGGCCAAGGCAGGCGATCACAAGGTCAAGAGATCGAGAATATTCTGACCAACGTGGTGAACCCCGTCTCTACTAAAAAAATTAACTGAGCATGGGGGTGCACACTTGTAGTCCCAGCTACTCAGGAGGCTGAGGCAGGAGAACAGCTTGAACCCAGGAGGCAGAGGTTGCAGCGAGTCAAGACTGCACTACTGAACTCCAGCCTGGTGACAGGGTGAGATTCTGTCTCAAAAAAAAAAAAAAAAGAAGAGTACTTGACACAAGACTAAAGTTAGCTTAACTATCTCAAATAAGGTCCCAGTGGGAAAGGCAGGGTATTAGAAATTTGAAAACAAACTGTAATAAGCAGACCTACAATTTTCCAATGGGAAACCCTTCACTAAAAAGCAACAAAATCCTAATAGTACTTCCAGAGAGCAGTTAAAGAGTTATCAGCCCTGCTCTGAGAACTTTAAACATGCCTTTTCTATTTATTTTCCTGCCTTTTACATTCAATTAATATTCTCCAGCATTCCTGTCAGAGATCATCCATTAAATGACAGAAATACAGACGCTCCACAACTTATAATGTTACATCCTGATAAAACCAGCGTAAGTTCAACATAATCTTAAATCAAAAGGTGACTTTTTAACTTATGACAATTCCAATTTGCAGTGAGTTTATCTGGATCTATCAATCAAGGAGCACAATGAATTCATATGGTTTTCACATCATAGTAAAGTTGAAAAATCTTAAGTTGAACCACTATATGTCAGGACAGCTGTATACAATACTTCTATATGTATGTAACCGATGTATTATCTTTGGAACTTAGTTGAATTAATCTTAAAAGATTAAAAATAATTGAGCTTATGTGTAGCAACATCACCACGGGGGCAGAAAAGCGTTATCAACTTATATAGTCTATGACAAAAGCACCACAAAGATATTTCAGGGTAATGAGTAGAAACAAAATTTTAAAACGACAATCCTCACAATTAGCTTAAAGAAGCCTTCCAGTATATGATTTAGTGTATTTAAAATGAGTCCTTAATGTCATTATTTTTTTCTGATTATAAAAATATATTTATTTTAAGAAAATTGTGGCTATATACCATAAACTATAAAGGAAACATATACATGCAAATGTATATAATAAAAAAGGAAAGTTAGCTATACCTGACCTACAACTAAGCATCATTAACACTAGGTGGATTTCCATCTTCTCTGCACACAAACATCCTATCAATAAAATTGGGTTCAACATGAGTAAATGCCGTTAACACTAGAGGGGGCATTTGCTAGAGCAATGTCCAGTGCATCAAGTGACAAATAGTCAAAAGTCAGCAATATTTTAAAGTTAAGAATATTAACTTTACTTATTTCCTCTATGATTTTATATACAAATTAACTTCTAGAAAATGACTTATTTACCCAATTCAAATCACACTCCTTTGGGAAGTAGCATAGTTAAATATACTATTTTAGAAGGATGTGTGTGGTGAAGGGTACAAGAATCGCAGATCATCAGAAGCTCATCCGTGGGCCCCTCTAAAAATCAGTAAATGTCCACGTTAAAAGATTTTCTCTAGCCATCATTTCAAAGCCACGCTGTGTGTGAAACCACCGTAATGTCAAAAGATTCTATAATCCAAATGCTTTCTTCTCTTGCAACACAATATTCCAAATAGGGGAGACTATTTGAAATAAAAACATCAGAAAGCATATTCTCAAAGAATTTCTCAAGTGACATCCTATTCTGTTCTAGCAATTTTCACATATTGAAAGGCTCATCACACTTATTTTAGATCAAAATACCTGAACAGGCCTAAAAGGCTCATCAGATTCCTTCCACCTAGAAAACAGGAGACAGACAATTTTTTCAATATCATTCCGAGGCCAAAGAATGAAATCCATCTCCTGAGTACAGCCAATTACATCCTAGAAAATGATGAGAAAAAAAAAAGTTTACGTTTAAAGAAACAGCTACATCAAGTAATGTCACAAATTACAGGGTTTGCCTATAAAAACATTCTATAAGTACAAAAGACCTACCATGTATCTTTTTATATCTTAGGAGGTAAACATAATAGGACTGTATACAATCTGAATAGCTCATGACCTAACTTTTTCTTTTTTGGAGACAGAGTCTCTCTCCGTCTCCCAGGCTGGAGTGCAGTGGTGCAATCTCGGCTTACTCCAACTTCCGCCTCCTCAAGCGATTTTACTCAATTACCCTTCTGAGTGGCTGGGATTGCAGGTGTGTGCCACCACCCCTGGCTAATATTTTTTGTATTTTTAATAGAGACAGGGTTTCGCCATTGGCCAGGCTGGTCTTGAACTCCTGACCTCAGGTGATCTACCCACCTTGACCTCCTGGAGTGCTGGGATTACAGGTGTGCGCCACTGCGCCCGGCCCTAATTTTAATTTTTATCTCGTAGAGAGTCACATATACTCAGTCCAATGCTCTTAAGATTAAGACCTAGGTTTATCTGTGCATGGCGAAAACTCCAACAAAAACTCTGATTTCTATTGTGCTGTCAGACCCTGAACATTTATTTCCAACTTTAAAAATCGGAATCTATTTAACAAAGATGTCCTACAACTCCTAATATGAATCACTATCTTATTACAGCTGAAATGCTATTTTTATGTTGACAGAAAACTACTTTTCTCCATTCCTGACTTCTGCTTCATTACTGCAGTTGCCATATTAATTTCTGAAGGTATATAAATCTCTTCCAGATCAGTACCTGGTTATCTCCAGCATTCTCCCCAAATAATTGTGAGGATCTCTTGGTTCAGGTATGCCCAAATTAACTTTTAATATGTTGCAGAAGTTTATAAAGGCTGGAAGAACTTCCTTATTTTCGTATTCCCCCCAAAAAGGAAATACAATCAACAAAGACATAAGTCACTTATCCCACAATAGTAACAAGACACCATTATGAGCCTAATTTGAGAAAGTTATCCATGTTTTATTTAAGGTCACATTTTAAAAAGCAAACCTATCTAAAAAACTTTAAAACAACTTGAAACCAGGAAACTGGAGAAAAAAAAATTTTAAAAACAACTTCATGCGTAACACTTAAATTATTAAAAACAGTTGACTACTGGCCGGGTACAGTGGCTCATACTTGCAATCCCAGCACTTTGGAAGGCCAAGGCAGGCAGATCACCTGAGGTCAGGACCAGCCTGGCCAACATGGCAGAACTCCATCTCTACTAAAAATACAAAAAATTAGCCAGGTGTGGTGGTATATACAACTGTAGTTCCAGCTACTCAGGAGCCGGAGGAAGAACTGTTTGAACATACAGGGGCAGAGGCTGCAGTGAGACAAGATCACACCACTGCACTCCAGCATCAGCAACAGAGTAAGATTGTCTCAAAAAAAAAAAAAAAAAAAAAAAAAAAACCAGAGACTCCTATCGTCAGCACCTAACATGGATAAAAGAAATTCCTTTATATACTTCATCCACATAAGACTGGGCTGGGGCAAAAATGTATTTTTCTAATCCTATGTAAACACAGTGCATGTTTAAAGTCATGATCCCAGTTATCAACATGCACAAAGACAAATTTACCTGAAGAGATTGGTCATATTATAACTACCCACTTTAAGGGTGTAGGGGGGAAATACAAGGTTAATCCACAGAAATTTATCAAGTCAAGACTTAAGGCAGAACTTACCCTTCTCATAGACTGATATCGAGGCGCATGGAGCTGTACCACATCCTTCTGTAAAAGCTCTAAGGAACTTTCCAAGGAATAGCTGGAATCTCGCACACCTTTCAGGATATTTTCTTCATAATTATTTGTCATGACTGGTATAACCTCAGACACTTCAAAAAGTGCCGACTTTTTCTTCTACAAGAAAATAAAATGGTATATTAACACAAAGAAGCAGTCTTTTAACACTCGGTTTGTATTACAATGTCATGTAACTTTTAACTCCACAAAATGTTTAACTGCCTGAAGTAACTTATATGCTAAAAACACATTTTCAGATAAGTAATTTCTTCTGGTCTTCCCCCACTCTTCCCCTCCAATCATACATGTACAAGCTGTCATTAGAATGTTTTTTTAACTCTTGAGTTGTATAGTATAATGGTATCCATAGCATTATTTTACACCATACTTCTTAAAATTGTATCTCACCCATTTTAAAACAATGCTATTCACACAAACGAATTGTTTTATTCCTTACATGGATCAATTTCCATTACTTTCTGGATACTATATAATCAAAACCATCTATATCTATACAGATTTTGAGATGGAGCCTCGCTGTGCTGTCCAGGCAGTGGTGTGATCTTGGCTCACTGCAACCTCTGCCTCCTGGGTTCAAGGAATTCTTCTGCCTCAGCCTCCCATGTAGCTGGAATTACAGGCCTGTGCCACCACACCTGGGGAATTTTTGTATTTTTAGTAGAGACAGGGTTTCACCATGCTGGCCAGACTGATCTCAAACTCCTGATCTTAAGTGATCTGCCTGCACTAGCCTCCCAAAGTGCTGGCATAACAGGCGTGAGCCACCTCACCCAGCCAAAACCATCAATATTTAAAACACTAAAAAAAAAAAAAAAAAAAAGTTCTCTTTTAACAGTCAAGACCAAGTACTAGTCACAAACCTACCTTTAAAAATTCTGTACTATTAGGTATATATCATGAACTACTGAGAGCAACTGCAAGGACACTGCCCATTCACAGAATAAAATCAGATTATCATGGGTGTTCAAAAATTAGTTGGTGCAATTTGGGGCAATTTACACATTAAATACAAAGATCAGGTCTCACCACTGGTATCTTGGATTTATTTCAAGAGCATACAGCATATTATCTTCAACTAAAATTCAATCTCATCAATTTAGCTTGTCAACAGAACAAAACAAAACAAAAAAGTGGGGGTGTAAATCCTTGATACTACCCAATCTTGGGAAAGTCACTTCAAAAAGTACTTCAAAATCACTTTACAATGCTATACTTCAGCAGCTAAGAATGCTCTCAAATACAAATAACCTTTAAGAGTTAAGAGTTGGGGCCATGCATGCGGCTCCTGCCTGTAATCTCAGCACTTTAGAAGGCCATGGCGGGAGGATCACTTAAGCCCTGGAGTTCAAGACCAGCCTGGGCAACATAGTGAGGCCCATCGCAACTACAAAAATAAGTAAATAAAAGAGTTAACAGAGAAAAATCTGGAAAACTTCCAAATACTAAATAGATACCATGCTAAGATTTTATTTCTCATCTCAAATTAGCTCACAATTTAAGCACCAAAATCCAAGTAGTATTTCCTTATATGTATAACCTCATCTCAGATCAAATAAGCCTTGTTGGTAATTTTTAAAAACATTCCTTTTAAGTCACAAAAAATACTGTTTTTATCATTCCATCCTTCACTACTCACAACTCAGTGTTTATTTAACTGTGGAACTAATCCTAATTAAGACCTCCACTGCCCCCCAAAATGAAACTACTTCTAAGTCATTTTGAATTTTTAAAAACTGCAGTTCTATACAAGTCAAAATGAACTTGAAGTAGAAAAGAAACAGTAACAACAAAAAAAAAATCACACTTCCAACACAAATTAACCATTTCAGTATTTAATTGCTCCTCAAAGTCAAGATGTATTCTACTTCATTAAATGTATATGAGAAGAGGTTACCTACATTATGAAGTTTAAGAAACAGGCTAACTTTAGCATATAAAATTTGAATACAATTTAAAACTTTCAAGCATCTTATTTATACTCTACATTAGGTAACCTTTAAATTACATCATAAGGTTTCCTATGTTAACTCCACATAAAATTTTAAAATGCTGCCCACCCCATGTCAACTTGAAGTGTATACTAGTACTAAGTTTCAGACTCAAGTATTTCCAAACCAATGAACGCTCAAGGATCTTTTTGTTCAGTTATGCTGCAACTGCTCAATTCGAAGAATCACCCCAAGGGTGAAAAACAGCATACAAAACAGACTTTTTTCAACCACTCTTTAACTTAATATTAATAATTTAAGAGTAACATATAATATACACTTACAAAAATCACTTGTGCTAATTCACTATTAAAAAGTTTAAATTACCTTCTCTTTGAATACAAAGGCAATATACATCTTGAAGTCAAACTGGTCAGCTAGAGATTCTTTTTTCTTTCTAAGCTGAGCACGTAGTCTGTTCAGAGCTTGTTTCTTCCGGGAGTTTGGGTCCCCCATTTTGAAATAGAGGTGGTACTAAAGCCTTTGGAAATTGTCACTAAACTATGGGCACTTTTTCTTAAGACTCAAGTACAACAGAAACAAGTCATTTTTTTTTTCCTGCTAATATGACTGAATAGCGAAAATCAGGACTGTAACCCAAAAACTGCACCTTCTGGCAATATTAGCAGACTGTCATATTACAGGGTCAAGAAACAAAAGCTGCTGTCCAGTCATGTTTGGACAATAACGCTTGGGGTTAGCCGGGAAAAAGGGAGGGGAAAAAGGAAAGAAAGAGGAGAAAATACTTGAACTAACTTTCTGGAAAACACATTTGGCTTAACTGCCAAAATAAAGGCTTTCTGGAGAAATGAAAAGCCTATAATCAGGATTTAGGTGTGCAATAAAACACAGCTGACACCAGACCAATCCCTCAAATCCATCCGGATTTCCCCCCCTTTTTAGAAAAGGGATTAAGAAAAGGAACAGGGAGGGGGAACTGTGATCCTTGCTTTCCAAAGGAAAAAAAGGAAAAACCACCAAAACCAAAACCAAACAAAACACCAAAACAGGGTAGGTGAATGAAACTGAAATATCCAATTAGATTTCACCCAGCCAGCTCCATGGCTGTAGTACCTAATTAATTCTTAGTTATTTCAGATTTCACTATTGCTATGTATTGTCAGTGCTTGTTATTGATTACACTTGGTGGTGCGCATAGAGGAAAGTGCAAAACCGGTAGAGAAGGAAAGGGAGAGGTACAGGGTTTCCCTGCAATCAACTACAGTGTATACCGGGGGCGGGCAGCTGCTGCCCAAAAGAGCCATGAGAAAAAACAGCGGAGTCGTTACCAACTTCCCCGTCACCCACATTTTCACCCTCAGGCGGCTGCTAACGCGGCTGCCAAGGAGAATCATGATAGCAGAGGGAAAAGGGGTATATAATACGGTATTAATTATTCCGGCTCTGTGGTTAGACCTGATTAATGCCCGGGTTCCCAACACCCCCAGCCCTGCAACTAGTCGTACATTCCCCAAGGGAGACGTCCCTGAGGATTTGCCCCCGTTCAAGATGGTGGTGAGTGCGAATTATCTTCTGCTGAGCATTGCTGAGGCAAAGGTGGCGGGTGCTTCTCCCAAACCCCAGGCGGTGCCCGGAGACCACCTGCCTTCCACACCCCAGGTCCCACCCCCACCCCTTGCCTTCAGCGGCAGCGACTCACTCGCACCACGGGAGACACAGGATCACTCAGGTTTTCACTCATTTCATCGTGGAAACAATTCCCGCCCGGGTGGAGTAGGCGGGAGAGGGAAAATGGGAAGGATCAGTGGGAAAAAAAGAAAATAATCGTGTTAATATTACTTCTGAAGTAAGCCCACCCACCCTCCCCCCCAAAAAAATTAAGTTCCCGGATTAGCGCTCTCTCACGTTAAACAGACCATGTTTCCAAAGTTTGGATTGTTTAGGGTGGGGTTGTTAGTTTGTTTCCCGAGGGGCAGGGGATGGAATCGAGGCAGCTAGGGCGGGGTAGGTGACGGGTAAATCCCCTCCCCTTCCCCGCGGAGCCCGGGACTCACGGACCGACTCTCGGGCGGGGTTTGGGCCCTCTAGCCGCAGCCTGCGGGCGGAGCGGTGGCGGCGGCGGCGGCGGCGAAAGAGGAGGCGGCGGCGGGGGCGCTGCTCGCAGCACTGGCAGGAGCCATGTCAAGAGAAAACCACCAGCCAACTGAGCCCCGCCATCCCCGCTGCAGTGCGCACTGTGACCCGGCCGCCCGCGCTGCTGCCGCCGCTCAGCCCCCACCTGGGACCCATAGTCTGGCTCGGCGCCCCGGGCGGCGACGGAGGGGAAGGACGCGGAGACAGCGGCGACAGGGAGAGAAAAAGAAAAAGAGGAAAAACGAGGAGAAAGGTGGGGAGCTGGATTGGTACTGGCGGCTGAGGGGGAAAGGAGAGGAAGCCCTGCGCTAAGGGTCAGCGAAGTAAACCCCCCAAAATAAAGTTATTTCAGTTCAAGCATCTGCTCTTGAGTCTTTCTTCCCCCTACAATCGGATTCCGGCTCTCAGGAAAGGTCGAGGAGACCCGGAGGGGGGGAAAAGCCGAAGCGGTTGCTGAGCGTCCGCGGCGATAACGCCTCGTTCCCCCCCCCACCGATGGCTGCAGAAGCGGCGAGGGCCTCGGGCGCCTCCCGGGTCCGGGGCAGAGTCGCGTTTGAGAAAAGAAGCGAGAACAAACAACTTAAAATGGCAGCGACGGCCGCTGCGTCACCCGCCTCTCACCGGCACCGCCCCGGTGCGACTGCGACTGCGCAACTGCGTGACCTCACTATTTGCGCAGGATCAAAGGGGGAGAAAGGATTGGAGATAGGAAAGTTTTCAAGGTTACCAAAAAAGAGGAAAACAGATCAAGAGGATAGAATAGTAACAAGTCTTTTAAAAGTTGAGTCTTTGAAGTTAACGCGTTCCATTTCAGCAATCTCTCCTCAAACGGGAGCTTGAGAGTTGAGACTCCTCTCTCCTCCTGCATGGAATCTTCAAGGGGCGTGGAAAGGGTCTCCGCGCCACTCCTTCCGCCCCCTCTTCTTCAGGAAGTCCCAGCCTCCGGAGTTGGCGCTTCGCCCCGCCCCGATGACATCATAAAAGCACGCCCTGTGCCCTCTTCAACAAAACACCCGGATGGAGTCGTACTTCCGAGTCTCGTCAGCTTCTCAGCGTAAGGCTGGGCGCGGGAAGGAGGCGAGGCAGCGAGCTGGGCGGGCCGGAGCCGGGGAAGTGGGCCGCGAGTGGGCTAGGGCAGGAGGAAAGGGAAAGTGTGTTGGAAGACTGGAAGCTGTTTATTTCGATTCTTATAATTGTTAGTCCTTCTGGGGGTCGGCCCACTTGCAGTAACAAACCTGGAACTCACTTCGACCCCTGGAGTGTAAGCGGCGTGCGGGAGCCGATGTTTCCCCTGAGTGCCCCTTTGCTCTGTTCCCACCCCGCCACGTGCGCAGACAGGCAGGGCGGTCCTGAAGCTTCCAACAAGGTCAGAGACGCTGTTCAGACGCTGCTGCTGTGGCTTAGGCGAGGAGCAGCCCGGTCTGACTCGTGCGTTTTTGCTCGCTACTGCCAGAACGTAATTTCTGTTAGGACTCCCCAAGACCTCAGACCTAACAGACCCACAGCCTGCCCCTTGTGTGGTTCTGTCTTCGTCAGAGCGTTTGCCCCCGAATCGCACGTCCTCGGCACCAAAGAGCAGGGAGTCCGTTTCTCAGAGCTCTGCTGTGCTCGTGAAAACCCGGTTACGTAAGTACTTAGCAAAGGTCAGCACTCCACATAAGCAACGCTTGTAGAGTCATTGGCTACTCTGCTGAGAGTTTAGAAGTCCATTGGGACCCCAATGACTACTTTTCACTTCGTGAAATCAAAATAGATCCGCTGTAATAACATTGTTTCTGCCAAAGAGCTGAGACAGTGAACCAAAAGAATAACTGGTACCCACGCTTCAGTGTAAATTGTCCAGAACCAAAGGATGAGAGTTCTGAGGTTTCTAAATAATTTCTGACCTCGGAAGATAAAGCTTGCATTTTCCTAGTCCTTTGCAGATTTGATTTCAAGATGATGTAGCTGTGGAAAACTCAGGTGGGTCAAACTAAAAAACTTCATACAGTTTATGGCATTGGTTTTAAAAAGAAAGATTTTAAAAATTAGGCCGAGCACGGTGGCTCACGCTTGTAATTCCAGCACTTTTGGAGACCAAGGTGGGCAGATCACTGAAGTCAGGAGTCCCGAGAGCAGCCTGGCCAACATGCTGAAACCTGGACTCTAGTAAAATCAGCCGGGCATGGTGGCAGGCGCCTGCGGTCCAGCTACTGGAAAGGCTGAGGCCGGAGAATTGCCTGAAGCCGCGAGACGGAGATTGCAGTGAGCCGAGATCGCTCCAGTGCACTTTAGCCTGGGCGACAGAGCGAGACTCCATCCAAAAAAAAAAAAAAAAAAAAGAACGTGTGAGACATACGAGCCAGTATGATCTTTAGGTGATCCACCTGCCTCAGCCTCCCAGAGTGCTGGGATTACAGGCCGTGAGCCACCACGCCCAGTGGCTCATATGTTCTTCACCCTGCCCTGGCTTGTATCTATGATCAGCTTCATGGAAGGATTTTTTAAATAACAGGTTTATTGAAATATAATTCACATGCCATATTTATCTACTTCAAGTATACAATCTAGTGGTTTTTAATATATTCACTGTAGTGCAGCCGTCACATTATCACCCCAAGAAGAAATTCTGTACCCATTAGCAGTCACTTCTTTCTCATTTATGTTCTGTTTAAAGATTTGCCTTTTCTGAAATTTCATATAAATGAAATCATTAAATATGTAGTCCTTCATGACTGGCTTCTTCACTTAGCATAATGTTTTCGAGGTTCATGCTGTGGCATATATCAGTACTTAATTCTTTTTTATTGTGGAATAACATTGCATTGTACGACTGTTCTGTATTTTCTTTATTCCTCAATTGATAAACATTTGGTTTGCTTCTGCCTTATGGCTGTTATAAGTAATGCTGCTATGAACATTCGTTTTGTGTAGATATTTTTAATTCTCTTCATATATGCGTAGGAGTGGAATTCCTGGCATATATGTTAACTCTATCTTTTGCCATGTAAGAAACTGCCAGATGTTTTCCAAGTCTGTTGCACCATTTTACATTTCCACCAGCAGTGTATGAGGGTTCTAATTTCTCCACATTCTTGTTAGTTGTTTTTTTTAGTATAACCATCCTAGTGAGTATGAAGAAGTATGTCATGGTGGTGGGGTGTTTTTTTTTTTTTTTTTTTTTTTGAGACAGAGTTTTGCTCTCGTTGCCCAGGCTGGAGTATAATGGCTCAATCTCAGCTCACCACAACCTCCGTCTGCCAGGTTCAAGCAATTCTCCTGCCTCAGCCTCCTGAGTAACTAGGACTACAGGCATGTGCCACTATGTCCAGCTGATTTTTGTATTTTTAGTATTTTTAGTAGATACAGGGTTTCTCCATGTTGGTCGGCTGGCCTCAAACTCCTGAGCTTTGAAGATCTGCCCACGTTGGCCTCCCAAAGTGCTGGGATTCCAGGAGTGAGCCACTGTACCCGGTGTCATGGTGGTTTTGATTTTCTTTTACTCAGTGATTAATGATGTTGAGCATCTTTTCATGTGATTATTGACCATTCTGATATCTTCTTTGGGGAAATATTTATTCAGAGCTTTTGCCCATTTATATTTATTTATTTGTTTGTTTATTTATTTTTTGAGACATAGTCTCACATTGTTGCCCAGACCGGAGTGCAGTGACACGATCTCAGCTGACTGCAACCTCCACCTCCTGGGTTCAAGCAATTCTACTGCCTCAGTCTCCTGAGTAGCTGGGACCACAGGCCCCCACTGCCATGCCCAGATGATTTTTGTATTTTTAATAGAGATGGGTTTCACCATGTTGGCCAAGCTGGTCTCAAACTCCTGACCTCAAGTGATTCACCTGCCTCAGCTTCCCAAAGTGTTGGGATTACAGGCGTGAGCAACCAAGCCCAGCCTTTTGCCCATTTTAAATTTAAAAAAAAAATGTTTCTTAAATTATCGAGGTGTAGAATTTATTTATTCTAGATACAGGTTCCCTGTCAGATATATAATTCGCAAATAATCTCCCCCATTCTTTTCTTTCACTTTCTTGGTGGTATCCTTTGCAGCACAGAAGTTTTTAATAGAGTCCAACTTATCTATTTTTTTCATTTGTCCCTTGTGCTTTTTTTGTTTTATCTAATATACCATTGAAGAATTTTTTTACTACGATAATAACCATGAAAAAAACAGTATGGAGCAGATGTTGAGGAAAAAAGTGAAGTTTTTAGTTTCAGCTACTGTGAAACAGAATTGGAGACACCTGGTCACAGATGAGCAAATTCTATGACACTGTGTTGGGGACCGTGCTAGGTCTTTATGAGATGAGCCAAGAAATAGCAACAATTCGCCCTGGAGGAAGAAAACACTGCTAGCTCAATTTTCTCTTGAAAGGACTATAAAATAATAAGGTAATCAAAGGAACTAAAATTTTTAAAAGCCATGACCAAACGTTCCTCACTGAAATTCACATAAAAGTCAGAGAGCACTCACTTAAGATTTAGCTTCTGTAACTGTGGAAAAAAGTGCATTTCATTATGTTAGACAGGGCTTACTTAGACTGGGTGTGGTGGCTTACACCTGTAATCCCAGCACTTTGGGAGGCTGAGGAGGGTGGATCACAAGGTCAAGAGATCAAGACCATCCTGGCCAACATGGCAAAACTCCATCTCTACTAAAAATACCAAAATTAGCTGGGCATGATGGCAGGTGTCTATAATTCCAGCTATTCAGGAGGCTGAGGCAGGAGAATTGCTTGAACCTGGGAGGCCAAGATTACATTGAGCCAAGATGGCACCACTGCACTCCAGCCTGGTGACTGAGCGAGACTCCGTCTCAAAAAGAAAGGAGAAGAAATGGCTTACTTAGGTTAAGCTGCTCCAAATACAATGGGATCCATGGAGTGATGATAGTGGCACCTTAGCTAAAAATATCTGCTTAATTTCGCTTTTAGAGTTTTAAATTATACCACTAGCTACAGTGAAATTTCTGTGGTTGAAATGCAGATACCACTGCAGAGGTTTTATTTTAACGAAATAACATCTTATAAAGATTCTATGCCAGCCTTCTTCCTGAAGAAACACAATCCAGACGAGTTTGGGAGGGCTCCTGTGTTAACTTCCAACCTTAAAGAAGGACAGCCCTGGATAATCCCAGTCTCTGACATTTATAGCAAGTTAGAAAATGATTTCTCAAACCTGCGCTTACAGAGCCTGAATATATGACAATAGGTAGACAGTAAAATATTTAATAACTGGTCTTCACTTTTCTAAAAAGTACCGACCTTTTCTTTTACCTTTAAAACATACGTTGTAGGTACACACATGCTCTTCTTTTACAGAAATCTAGTTTTCTCAACGTCGTCAGGCATACTAGACTTCTCAGGGGTTCTCAAACATTTTGTCCCTTCATTAGTGCTGTGAAATTTGTCAGACATGGGCCTTGAATTTTGGCCATATTTATGATTAACAGTTCAATACGCAAGATAAACGTCTTCAACAGAACAAGTTTATGTTTAGACTCTGCAGGCCTTGAGAACAAGTTCTGTTGCTCTGCAGTTTGATCCTGAAAGCAGCCACACCAGAGATCTTATCACCAGATTTCAACCCTACAGATTTACCATCTAGGATAATTATGATATTGTGTGTTAGTAAAATTTAACAGTCCAATGGGATTTTCTCAGCACATACTCTAGCACACACAGACCTCCCATCCACAGCAGAGCCGCATGGTTGTGAAACAAAAAGGCTATTAAAAGGAGAAACTATGTTTGAGCGCTTTTCTTACTCTTTTTAGGGGCATCAGTGGATAGCTTGGTAATTTCTTCTTTAGTCTCACCCTTATTTCTTTTCTTTTTTTTTTTTTTTTTTGAGACAGAGTTTCGCTCTTGTTACCCAGGCTGGAGTGCAATGGCGCGATCTCGGCTCACCGCAACCTCCGCCTCCTGGGTTCAGGCAATTCTCCTGCCTCAGCCTCCTGAGTAGCTGGGATTACCCTTATTTCATATAAGCCCAAACTATAGAGGTCACTGCTTATTTGCAGGCTGATAGTTGAATATTTACTGAAGGCCTGAAACAAGTTGTAGGCTTAAAAAATGAAGTTTGGGCCAGGCACAGTGGCTCCAGCCTACAATCCCAGCACTTTGGGAGGGTTTTATCCATGTGGATCACCTGAGGTAGGAGTTTGAGACCAACCTGGCCAACATGATGAAACCCCATCTCTACTAAAAATACAGAAAATTAGCCAGGTGTGGTGGTGTACGCCTGTAATCCCAGCTACTCAGAGGCCTGAGGCAGGAGAATTGCTTGAACCAGGAAGGCTGAGGTTGCAGTGAGCCAAGATTGTACCACAGCACTCCAACCTGGGCAACAACTCCATCTCAGGAAAAAGAAAAAAAAAAGACAAAAGAAATGAGATTCGGTCAGGTGGCAGCCATTGTTCAGAAGTCTGGGACAGGGTTGGGAACCAGAGGCATTTTCAGATGAGTACTTCTGGCCCACCATGTGTTTTCTTCACTTTTTAACTGCTTTTCCCTGCTGCTGCTTTTCCTCCCACTGCCTTTCTTTTTTTCTTTTCCACTTCTCATGCTTTATGTCCCCCAGCATTATCCAAAAATATTAATTATATACTTTTTGTTTACACTTTGGGTTAAGGCTTTGCAGATTACTGTCCAAACACATCTGCTGGTACCATTTAATAAGGAATTTTTTAACCATTATCTTTGTTTGTTGGTCTCAGTTGTTATCAAACACACTTACATTTAGTTTTCCTTGACCCTAGGCTCTCACAGACTTTTGCTTCTTGACTACTTCTTAATTTCCTTTCAAATCTTTTTCTAGATTCCAGCTGTCACTCTTATAATTCAAAATGTTCTTTCTATTCCATTTAACATGTCTAGGAAGATTACAGCACATAAATTGAAAACGCGACCTTCTGACACTTTTGTTAGAAATCCATCATCATCCTTAGAAATCGAATGTTAAAGTATTACAGAAAGTTTGCACCACTCTTCCTACCCTCTTCCCACATACAAAGAACTTAAGGCAAATTTGAGCAGTTAGCATATCAAGAAAAATTTAAATATTTTAGAAATTTTTTTCTTCTGTTCCCAGAACACATTCCACCCACTATTCCACAAAGATTAAGTGTGGAAAAGGAATGGGAAAGATATATACATGTATAATAATTTCTTCCATAGATAAGGTAATTCCACTTATCTAAAATCATACAAGTATACTGTAATTTTGAACATCCATGATTCTTTGTTCAGTAATAATATATGTTTGTATATATATAAGCCTATGTGCAAATATATACATACATAAGTATACAGGGCACCGGTACACTTTTTCATTTGAACACTGTATGTCAGTCATCCCCAAACTACGGCCCGCAGGCCACAGGCGGCCCCCTGAAGCCATTTATCCGGCCCCCCGCCGCACTTCAGGAAGGGGCACCTCTTTCATTGGTGGTCAGTGAGAGGAGCACAGTATGTGATGGCCCTCCAACAGTCTGAGGGACAGTGAACTGGCCCCCTGGGTAAAAAGTTTGGGACGCCTGCTGTATGTTATCAATTTGAAACAAATTGCCCTAAAATTTTGCAGCTTAAAATAACAAAAATGTATTATCTCATATTGATTGTGGATCAGGAATTTGGTAGCAGCTTTACAGTTTGGCCTCACAGTCTTTCATGGGGTTGCAGTCAAGATTTTGGCCGAAGTACCGGTCATCTGAAGGTTTGACTGGTGTGACTGTTGGCAGGAGGCCTCAGTTTCTCACGATGTGGGCTTTTTTTTTTTTTTTTTTTTTTTTTTTTTTTTTTTTTTTTTGAGACAGAGTTTCGCTCTTGTTGCCCAGGCTGGAGTGCAATGGCGCGATCTCGGCTCACTGCAACCTCCGCCTCCTGGGTTCAGGCAATTCTCCTGCCTCAGCCTCCTGAGTAGCTGGGATTACAGGCACGCACCACCATGCCCAGCTAATTTTTTGTATTTTTAGTAGAGACGGGGTTTCACCATGTTGACCAGGATGGTCTCGATCTCTCGACCTCGTGATCCACCCGCCTCGGCCTCCCAAAGTGCTGGGATTACAGGCTTGAGCCACCGTGCCCGGCCACGATGTGGGCTTTTTAAGTATCCTCACAACATGGTAGCTGGCTTCCTTCTGAGTAAGTGATTTCAGAAAGAGGAAGATGGAAGCCATAATATCTTTGATGACCTAGGCAAAGAAGCAATACTCTGTCCTTTCCTTATTGGTTATACAAGTCAGCCCTACTCTGTGGGCAGGGACTGCAGAAGAGTGTGAGTATCAAGAGGCAGGAATCACTAAAGCCTTCCTAGACCCTGGCTGCTATCAACATCTTTTGTGTTGTGTACAGCAGAGAAAGTAGCCATCTAAAGACATTTACCAGAGACCTCTAGGTCTATTGTAGTCAGCACAGACTAGTTCAGAGGTCAGTAAATTTTTGGATTGCAGCCTGTACAATCTCTCTTTCAACTACTCAACTCAGTTGTAGCATGGAAGTAGCCATAGATAATACATAAACAAATGCGTGTGCCTGTGTTCCAACAAAACTGTAAAACAAACAAACAAAACAGAAAAATGCAGCCTGCCTGCAGGTTGCCTTGGACTAGATTATACTAAAATAAAACCCCCAAAATCTCAGTGGCTTAAACAACAAAGCTTTGTTATTCACTCACAATGAGTGATAGGTTTTCAGGAGTTCAGAATTATGGAGAATCACATATTTCCACGTTCCCTGAGGCAGAAAACAGAGACATGACAAATCCCACATTGGCTTTTAAGCTTCCACCTGGAAGTGGTAACAATCTCACTCTAGTTTCTTTGGCCAAAGCAAGTCACATGAGATCAAGGAAATACCAATACAAACCTACCAAGTGTCCAAAGAGATGGTGAAGCAGATATATTTGGTGATATGGATACTAGAAGCATACCATTTCCAATTCTTTTGCTCTTGTTTTACCTCTAAACCTTTAGTTGAAGATGACACCATTAGCAATGTTAGGAGAACTCGCTCACTGTGGAAATGCTAGACTGTAAAGTCTATTTTTAGTCACATTTTGCTTTTACTTTTCTGCAAACCACTCTTGCCCTGCTTGCTTCAACTCTTCTGGATCTGTCTATTGTCATTGCTTTCAGCAAATAATATTTATGCTATAAAACTTAAGTTTTTCCTTAGTGTGGAATAATTAGCAATTTTCTTTATGACTGAAATGGACCTTCACTCTTCAGCTTCCAATTCAAAGACAGTCTTCCTACTGTTTCCAGAAAAACGAAACACGAGCAGTTAGTTATCTCCCTCCTCTAATGCAAATAGAGAAGTTAATCAATTACAAATATTTGTTGAATACCCACTATATAAGCACACCTGTGCTGTGTGTTTTGAAGGCTAGAGAAAAATAAACACTTGTTCCCAAGGAGTTTTAAGTAGGTCAGAATAATAATAAACATCTAAAAAGAGTCAGTAATACTCGGCTGTATAATTAAGAACT
Source organism: Saimiri boliviensis (assembly GCF_048565385.1). Lineage (NCBI taxonomy): Eukaryota > Metazoa > Chordata > Mammalia > Primates > Cebidae > Saimiri > Saimiri boliviensis. The sequence goes on from NC_133452.1 coordinate 162,720,422, forward strand.
GACCTGTGAATGACAAGCATTGAGCAAGATAATAGTAAGACAAGTAGGAAAATGAAATGAATTTAACCCAATGAAAGCTAGGTTAAATGATTCACAAAGGAAGTGTGCTCAAATTAAGCTTTAAAAGTTGGTAAGAATTTTACTAGATTTAAGTGGAAGAAGAGAGGGAAGAGAAGAATGAAATTTCTGAAAAGGAAACGTAATAACTGAGGGCATAAAGGTGGATATTAGCTTGGTGTATCCATGAGACAGTAAAGATATCACACGGGAAACAATGGAAGATACACATTTAGATAGAGCAGGAAATCCTTGAGAAAAGATAGCATGAAGCTGTGGTTCAAGATGGCTGCCTGAACACACTTTGGTCTCCCTCTCTCCCAATACACAATTAAAAAGAGTAATAAATAATTTTCAAGTGAACAAAACTAGAACACCTAAGAGAATGAGAGGAAGACAATTAGTAGACCATAGTTTTTAATTAAATTCTCATAAACTAATGCTGGTAGTGGCAACCCAGTTAAAGCCCTCTTTCTTGGCTCCCTGTCCCTGTATCCTAAAGGGAATCCCTTTAGCACTGTCTACTCAGCTGATAAAATTTCCTTTCATGCTGAGCTTGGTGGCTCATGCCTGCAATCCCAGCACTTTGGGAGTCTGAGACAGGTATATCACCTGAGGTCAGGAGTTTGAAACCAGCCTGGCCAAAATGCCAAAATACTGTCTCAACTAAAAATACAAAAATTAGCCAGGTGTGGTGGCAGGCACCTGTAGTCCCAGCTACTCTAGATGCTGAGGCAGAAGAATCACTTGAACCTGGCAGGCAGAGGTTGCAGTGAGCCAAGATTATACCACTGTACTCCAGCCTGGGCAATATAGCAAGACTACATCTCAAAAAAAAAAAAAAAAAAAAAAAAAGAACTTCCTGTCAGCCTCTTCTGTTTTCTGGACAGTTAACTAGCAGGAAAACAGCTTTGTATATAATAATAGAGGAAACACAGGAAAATCAGCTAATTTCCTCTTTCTCTTTTTAACATAAAAAAGTACCCTCAAATCGCTGGAAACATGAAGAAAATCAGCTAGAAGCAATTTCAAAAACTAGAAGAAGCAAAAATAAAGGCTGACTACACAAGAAACAATTTGGGGAACAGCAAAAGAATTGTTTAAAGACTCTAGTTAGTATTCTCAGAGGTAGTTTAGAAGACAGTACATGAAATCACAATGAGATGTTACAATAAAGCACAATGGAGAACACCAGAGAGCACTTGGAAATTAATAAGCTTGTCATACTTCAAAATTGGTCAAAATGTGACATTAGTAAAAAGGAGAAAGAAAAGCAACTAGAAAACAAAACTCCTAGAGGTCTAATCCCAGTTCCAGCTCTAACTAATAGGAGTTCCAGAAAGAAAACCCAGAGAGTATGCAAGAATAGAAGTTACTGCAGAAATCATTGAAGAAAATATGCCAAAGCTGATATACCTGTGAATCTTCAGATTGAAAGGGCATACTGAAAGACAAACAAGATAACAGTAGATGAACTAAGGAAAAAGATAAGATTCAGAAGGCACCCAGAACAAAGGCAAATAGGTTACCTACAAGGGAATGAAAATCAGACTAACAACAGGCTAAATATCTACAATTATTAGATATCAGAAAACAATAGTATCTTTTCAATAAATACTGCAGAACAATTGGGTATACATACTGGGTGGGGAGGTGTTGGGGGGATCTTAACAACTACATCACATCATGCATAAAAATTGATGAACCTTGGGCCTAAATGTAGTAGCTTATGCAAAAGACAGAAGAAGACACTGGAAAATATTTTCATGACTTGAGGGCAGGCAGAGTTTCTTAGATAAGACACTAAAAGCAAAACCTTTGTAGAAAGAATTGGCAAATTAAAATCCTCAAATTTTAAAACATTTCTTTATCAAAAACACTTAAAATAAATAGGCAAGTCACAACTTGGAAAAAAAATCTTTAAAACATTTATTTGACAAAGAATTAGAATTCAGAATGTGTAAAGAATCCCTACAACTTATTAATAAAAAGATAAACAATCAACTTTTAAAAATGAGTTAAAGTTTAATCATATACCCCCTGATATGGTTTGCCTGTGTCCCTCCCCAAATCTGATTTTGAATTATAGCTCCCACAATTCCCATGCATCATGAGAGGGACCCAGTCACAGGTACTTGAATCATGGGGGCAGGTCTTTTCCTGTGCTGTTCTCATGATAGTGAATAAGTCTCAAGAGAGCCGATGGTTTTATAAAGAGGAGTTTCCCTGCACAAATTCTCTTTGCCTGCTGCCATCGATGTAAGACATTACTTGCTCCTCCTTGCCTTCTGCCATGATTGTGAAGCCTCCCCAGCCATGTGGAACTGTGAGCCCATTAAACCTCTTTCTTTTATAAATTACCCAGTTTTGGGTATGTCTTTATTAGCAATGTGAAAACAGACTAATACACCCCCAAAAAGATACAGAAATGGCACAAAAAGTGCTCAGAATTATTTAACATCAGGGAAATGAAAACAGAAATAAAAATGAAATACCACTATATACTCATCAATATGGATAAAATTTAAAGGACCGACAACATCAGATAATAGCAAGGATGTAGAGCAACCAAAATTCTCATATATTATGGATAGACTATTAAATGGTACAACCTCAGCCTGGCAACATTGCAAGACCTCATCTCTACAAAAAATTTTAAAAATTAGCCCAGCATGGTGGTGCATGCCTGTGGTCCTAGCAACTCAGGAGGCTGACATTGGAAGATCGCTTGAGCCTGGTAGGTTGAGGCTTCAGTGAGCTATTATCACACCACTGCACTCCAGCCTCGTTGATGGAGCAAGACCCTTCCTCGCTGCTCCATCAACGAGGCTGGAGTGCAGTGGTGTGATAATAGTCCTACCCTGTAGACTCACCAACTTCACTCCTAGGTATTTATTCAAGAGAAATGAAAACTGTCTACAAAAAGATGTGTACAAGAATATTTATAGCAGTGTCTTTTTTTTTTGAGACAGAGTTTCGCTCTTGTTACCCAGGCTGGAGTGCAATGGCGCGATCTCGGCTCACCGCAACCTCCGCCTCCTGGGTTCAGGCAATTCTCCTGCCTCAGCCTCCTGAGTAGCTGGGATTACAGGCACGCACCACCATGCCCAGCTAATTTTTTGTATTTTTAGTAGAGACGGGGTTTCACCATGTTGACCAGGATGGTCTTGATCTCTCGACCTCGTGATCCACCCGCCTCGGCCTCCCAAAGTGCTGGGGTTACAGGCTTGAGCCACCGCGCCCGGCCAAGCAGCGTTATTCTTAATAGCTGAAAATTGGAAACAGCCCATGTGTCCATCAGTGGGAGAATGGGTAAATGACCTGTGGAATAGTCATGCAGTGAAATACATACAGACTACAACGTGGATGAATCTCAGAAGTGTGCTGAATAAAAGAACGATATAGAAAAGATTTAATGTTTGGGAGGCCACTTGAAGTCAGGAGTTCGGGACCAGCCTGGCCAACATGGTGAAACCCTGTCTCTACCAAAAATAAAAAAATTAGCTGAGCATGGTGGCAGGTGTCTATAATCCCAGCTACTTGGGAGCTGAGGCAAAAGAATCACTTGAACCTAGGCGGTGGAGGTTGCAGTGAGCTGAGATCATGCCACTGCACTCTAGTCTGGGCAACAGAGCAAGACCCTGTCTCAAAAAAAAATGCTATAAGAATTCATCCTCATGAAGACATACCATGGGGTAGGTGCAGGGATTTACTAGAAAGAAACATAAGGGAACATCTAAAATGTTCTGTATCTTGATATGGATTTGAGTTGCAATGTCAGAACTCATTGAATGGTACATTTAATAGTTGTGTATTTTATGCACAATTTTTACCTTAAATGAAAACAATTATAAACAAATATTGAATTCTAAGTAATGGTATGCATACTGAAGTACTTGAGAGTAAAGTGTAGTGATGACTGCAATTTATTTTGAAATACATAAAAAAGAAGGGTCAACAGATGAATAGAGGGATAGATAGATGGTTAGATGTTTGGTAAAACAAACAATGTTATTTGTAAACTTAGATTGTAGGTATATAGGTAGGTGTTCACTATAAATTCTTTTAACTTTTACTTTGAAATCTTTTATGATAAAATTATAAGAAGAAATAAAACAAGGTAATGTTGTTTTCAACATTTTAAAAAAGAATTATAAACGTATACTTTTATGTTCAGCTAAACTATCAACCAAGTGTTAGGGCAACATAAAGCTATTTTTCCATTTTTCAAGGAATAATGAACATGTGTTTTTTGCCTCCCAAGAATTTCTTAGGGCTCCATCCCTACCCCATGCTTAGTTCCTGTGGTTGGGGTGGGATATTCTCACCTCTCAACATCATGTGTGGGCTTATGGCTCAGGTTTGGCCAAGTGAGTTCTTTCATGGCCCTGGCCACAGTGGTTGGTTCAGAAATGACTTAGGCAAGTTCTGTCAGGCAGTCCATGGGTATTTTGCTGGAACTATCTAGAGAGTTGTTTTTATTTTTGCTAGGATCACAGTCTGTGAAGAGGAGATGCTCCTAGAAGGATACCGATACCTCTATTTGCCAGTATATGAAGTGAGCTTGCTTGAGAATAAAGCCAATACAGAGGAAAACAAACTAGAATATGGAGAGAAAGAAACATTGCAGTGATGACATTGTTTGAGCTCCTGGATTAATCTTTGTTTAGTTATCTACCCTATAAATTCCCTTTTTCTTTACATTACTTAGAGTAAGGAAGATATTAATGACATCGTGAGCAAGTCTTATTTTTCTTCTTGTAGTGGGATGAATAGTATATATCCAAAACTCATGTCTACCTGAAACCTCAGAATGTGATCTGATTTGGAGAGAGGATCTTTGCAAATGTAGTTAGTTAAGGATCTCAAGATGTAATCATCCTGGATTTAGGGTGGTCCCTAAATCCAATGACTGGGTTACTTAAAAGAATAAGAGAAGACACAGAGATACATAGAGAAGAAGGTCATGTGAAGAAGGAGGTAGGGATTTGAGTGCTGAAGCTGCAAGCCAAACAATGCCAAAGATGGCTGAGAGCCACCAGAAACTATTCAGAGGCAGGAAGTTTTCTTCTCTTCGGAAATAAAAGAAAAAATAAAATAAGAAAAATAAAAAGAAAAGAAAGAGAAAGAAAGAAAGAGAGAAAGAAAGGTTTCTTCCTTAGAATTCAGAGAGAGCATGGCTCTGCTGACTTCCAGCTTCCAGAACTATGAGAGAATAAATTTCTGTTGTTTAAAGCCACCTAGGTTCCAGTAATTTGTTATGGCAGCCCTAGGAAACTAATATACTTCTAAATAAAGAAAGATAATAATTAGAAATACAGGCTACCTATAAGCTCAGTACTTTGGGAGGCCCAGGTGGGTGGATCTCTTGAGTCCAGGAGTTTGAGACCAGTGTGGGCAACATAGTGAGCCTTGTGTCTACAAAAATTACAAAAATTAGCCAGGCATGGTGGCACATACCTATAGTCCAGCTACCAGGAGGCTAAGGCAGGAGAGTTGCTTGAGCCCAGGAGGTCCAGACTGCAATGAGCCATGATGGCACCACGGCACTCCAGCCTGGGTGACAGAGTGAAACGCTGTCTCAAAATAAAAATAAAAATAAAAATGCTGAGAAAAAAATGTCCAAATATGGAGCAAACTAAAAATGTGGCATTATTTTTGAGCAACTGAATGAAAAGAGGGTCTATTTGGATAGATGTTAAAAACACTTTATTGTAGGCAGGCACAGTGGCTTATGCCTATAATCCCAGCACTTTGGGAGGCTGAGGCAGGTGGATCACTTGAGGTCAGGAGTTTGAGACCAGCCTGGCCAACATGGTAAAATCCTGTTTCTACCAAAAAATACAAAAATTAGCTGGGTGTGGTGGCATGTGCCTGTAGTATCAGTTACTTGGGAGACTGAGGTGGGAGAATTGCATGAACCTAGGAGGCAGAGGTTGCACTGAACTGAGATCATGCTACTGCCCTGCAACCTGGGCAACAGAATGAGACCCTGTCTGAAAAACAAAACAAACAAGCAAACAAACAAACAACAAGAACACTATTGTGAACGGCCCAGGCATTGTGATAACGGAACTTGGAGGGAAGGCATTATTCCCAGAACAACGTTTTGCTCTATAGTGAACAGTATTTACATAGTCATAACAATGCAACCTTATATATTGGCATTACACTCTTAGAACAAACCTATAGAAATAACATATACTCCTGGAATATTGTCATGCACAGAATACCAGTGCTGTTCCCCCTTGACAATGTGAAACTAAAGACATAGCTAACAGAAGTTGGAATGCGGAAGGGGAAAGATACATGAGAGGGAGTGTATGAGACAATGATCTGATTTTACTTTGTAAGGAATTAAGAATATTCATGGCAGCACAACTATTATGTATACATAAAAAGTAAAAATCAACAAATTAAAAGAAAAAATTAATGCCACCAGAGAATAGAAAAATGTTTGAAGAAAAAAACCAGTGAATGACAAAGTGTGTATTTCTTCAAAGTACTAAGGTTAACAAATGTCAACCACAATGCTATAACTGGCTAAACCTTTATTCAGGGTGGAGAGAGCAAAATAAAGCATTTTTATATATTTTTAAAAAAGAATATTTAAAGCATTATTATTCAGAGTAGCTCCAAATAGAACACAACCTAAGTGTCCATCAACAGTAGAATGGGTAAACAAATTGTGATATAATATAGGCATACAAAGAAATGTTTTACAATAATCAGTGATAGCTACATGCAACAACATGGATGAATCCCACAAATATTATATTGAGAGAAATTAGCCAGACACAAAATAATGCTAACTATATAAGTTTGTACAATACAAAGTATATAACTGTATAAAAGTCTATTTATATAAGGTTGAAGAATAAGCAAAACTAATCTATAGTAGCAGAAGTCAAGGTAGTGATTACCCTTGGTAGGAGAAAAGAAAATAGTGCCTTGGTTATCTATTGCCACATAAAAAAACCACCCCAAATTTAGCAGCTTAAAACGACAACCACAGTGTGCTTTGCTAGCAAGCCTGCAATTTAGGCAGGGCTTGGAGGGGACAGCTCATTTCTGTCTCACACAGCATCAGCTTGGACAGCTCAAAGGGTGGGGGTAGTGAGGGTGGGTATTGTTGGAGACTTGAGAGTTGGAGGTGAAATTATTGGAAGTCTTGCCCACTTACACGTCTGGCAGCTAACTGACTGCTCAGACCTCAGGGACTGGTTGGCCAGAATACCTACACCTTCTCATGTAGGTGCATGGTTTTTCTTTATCATGGTGGCTGGATTCCAAGAGGAAACGTCCTGAGAAACAGGAAGAGAAAGCTGCCAGTTTCTTAAGGCCTGGCCTGAAAACTGGCACAGTATCACTTCTGCAGTATTCTTTTTTTTTTTTTTTTTTTTTTAAATTATTTATTTATTTATTTATTTATTTATTTTTGAGACGGAGTTTCGCTCTTGTTACCCAGGCTGGAGTGCAATGGCGCGATCTCGGCTCACCGCAACCACCGCCTCCTGGGCTCAGGCAATTCTCCTGCCTCAGCCTCCTAAGTAGCTGGGATTACAGGCACGTGCCACCATGCCCAGCTAATTTTTTGCACCTTTAGTAGAGACGGGGTTTCACCATGTTGACCAGGATGGTCTCGATCTCTCAACCTCGTGATCCACCCGCCTCGGCCTCCCAAAGTGCTGGGATTACAGGCTTGAGCCACCGCGCCCGGCTACTTCTGCAGTAGTCTATGGGTTAAGCTGTTAATTGAATTATGATTCAAGGGCAGGACTTAGAGATGTTATTTCTTGATGGGAGGAGGTGTCAGAATATTTGGGGCCATATTTTATAATCGTTGCAAGCTTTAATTAGGAGCACATGAGAGGAAAGGGTGTTTCTATGGTTCTGGTTTCTTGAACTAGGTGGTGATTATACAGTTATCTTCAGTTTCTAATGATTCCTTCATCATTTCATATGATTTGTACAACTTCCTGAACATGTGTTTCACTCCAGTAATAGAAAAGTTTGAAAAGAATGCAACTTTTTATGTCCAGGTTTAGAACAATCCCTAAGACATAGTAACATGCTATTGTGGTTAAGTTCTGAGCTCTAGGGGCTGGCCTTCTAGGTTTGAATCTGATTCTGCCAATCGTCTTTGTGTCTCAATTTTCTGATTTGTAAAATGGGGATTATATTAGCTCTTACCCCAGGAGGTTATCTCAAGGGTTAAATGAGTTAAAACATGCAAAGCATTCAGTATACTAATAGGAAAATAGAAAGTGCTAAAGAATTGCTTGCTACTTTTGTTATATTAAATGATAATTGCAATGTGTATCGGTAAACAGTGTCTACAATATGCTGCCTGATATTTGGCTGTGTCGCCACCCAAATCTCATTTTGAATTAGCTCCTATAATCCCCACATGCCATGGGAGGGACCCGGCGGGTGGTAATTGAATCGTGGGTTTTTCCCATGTTGTTCTCTTGATAGTGACTGGCCTCACAAGAGCCGATGATTTTATAAAGGGCAGCTCCCCCGCACATGCGCTCCTGCCTGCCACCGTGTAAAATGTGCCTTTGCTCCTTCTTCACCTTCTGCCATGATTGTGAGGCCTCCCCAGTCATATGGAACTGTGAGTCCCTTAACTCTCTGTTTTTTTTATGAATTACCCAATCACAGGCATTTCTTCATAGCAGTATGAGAACGGACTAGTAAACTGCAATTTGTGGGAAAATCAATAGACATACCCATGAATACAAATTATCTGTAAGATCAGGATATACGGGCCGGGCGCGGTGGCTCAAGCCTGTAATCCCAGCACTTTGGGAGGCCGAGGTGGGTGGATCACAAGGTAAAGAGATCGAGACCATCCCGGTCAACATAGTGAAACCCCGTCTCTACTAAAAAATACAAAAACTTAGCTGGGCATGGTGGCACGTGCCTGTAATCCCAGCTACTCAGGAGGCTGAGGCAGGAGAATTGCCTGAACCCAGGAGGCGGAGGTTGCGGTGAGCCGAGATCGTGCCATTGCACTCCAGCCTGGGTAACAAGAGCGAAACTCTGTCTCAAAAAAAAAAAAAAAAAAAAAAAAGATCAGGATATACAATAAACTGATAAGATTGGTTGCCTGTGGGAGGGAGACTTTTCACAATTTAGACTTTGGTACCTTTTGAATTTTCAACTATATGAAGGCTGCATTTGGGAAATGGGTCTAGGGTAGGGAAGAGGACCGTTGCTTTTTTATTGACTGAAAGTAGCCAGACACAAAAATATAGTGTTATATTTTCTACAGTGTACATGATAAAAATAGTAAAAGAAAAGACAAGATGGGTCAGATTACATAGGGCCTTATAAAAGACCAGGCAGGGAAATTTAGAGTTGATTAAGGCCTGAAAATGGCACTGGCAATGGTGATAAAAAGATGAATTTAAACACTTAATAGGAAGAATCTAGAAGGTAAAATATCTGGATAGAAAATTAGAGAGGTGAAGAGGACACCCAAGTTTTTGCCTGGGTAACTGTTAAGGACTGAATTGTGCCTCCCCAAAATTCATATTCAATATTGAAATCCTAATCCCTAGTGTGCTTCAGAATGTGCCTGTATTTAGAGATAAAACCTTTAAAGAGATGATTAAGATGAAAAAATTATTAGTGTGGTCTTTAATCCAGTAAGATTAATGTCCTTATAAGAAAAGGGAGAGAAACCAGAAATACATGCACAAAGGAAAGGCCATTGCTGGGTACAGTGGTACATGCCTGTAATCCCAGCAACTTGAGAAGCTGAAGTAGGAGCATTGCTTGAGCTCAGGAGCCTGAGGCAACAGAGTCAGACCCTACCTCTGGGGCAAAAAAAAAAAAAAAAAAAGTCATGTGATGACCCACCAAGAAGATGGCCATTTGCAAGCCAAAGAGAAAGAGTTCAGGAGAAACCAAACCTACCAGAACCTTGATCTTCGACTTCTAACCCAGAGAACTATGAGAAAATCAACTTCTGTTGTTTTAGCTATCCAGTCTGTGGTGTTTTGTTACAGCAGCATAAGCAGACTAAGACAGTGACTAAGCAAGTGACCATGCCATGACCACAGGCAGGAAAGTGGGAAGGCGAACTAGTTTGAGAAGGCAGGTGTATTCACATTGCAGCACCAGCCAGGCACAGTGGCTCATGCCTGTAACCCCAGCACTTTGGAAACCCAAGCCTTGAGCCCACCTATGGGAGGACTGCTTGAGCCCAGAAGTTCAAGACCAGCCTGGGCAATATAGTGAGATGCCATCTCTACAAAACACTTATAAAAATTATCTAGGCATGGTGGCTTGTGCCTCTAGTCCCAGCTACTTAAGAGGCGGAGGCAGGAGGATTGCTTGAGCCCAAGAGCTTGAGGCTGCAGTTAGCTGTCATAGCACCACTATACTCCAGTCTGGGTGACAAAGTGAGACCTCATCTCAAAAATAAATACATAAATAAGGCCAGGCATGGTAGCTCACACCTATAATCCCAGCTCTTTGGCAGGCCAAGGCAGACGAATCACTTGGGGTCAGGAGTTTGAGACTAGCTTGGCCAATATGGCAAAAGCCCATCTCTACTAAAAATACAAAGAAAATAGCTTGGTGTGGTGGCACACACCTGTAGTTTCAGCTACTCGGGAAGCTGAAGTGGGAGGATTGTTTGAGCCCAGGAGGCAGAGATTGCATTGAGCTGATAACTCACCATTGCCCTCCAGCCTGGGCTACAGAGTGAGACTCTATCTCAAAAAATAAAAAATAAATACATACATACATACATAAAATAAAATTTTATATTGCAGCACTAGTGAAATGTCTATAAGTAAATAAATAGTAGGTAGTTGATAAAGACGAATGAGAGCTTTTGTGAGAAAACAGGACAGGCCCGGCATAGTGGCTCATGCCTGTAATCCCAGCACTTTGGGAGGCTGAGGCAGGCGGATCACCTGAGGTCAAGAGTTTGAGACCACCTGGCCAATATGGTGAAACCCTGTCTCTACTAAAAATACAAAAATTAGCCAGGCATGATGGCAGGCATCTGTAATCCCAGCTACTTGGGAGGCTGCGGCAGAAGAATTGCTTGAACCTAGGAGGCAGAGGTTACAGTGAGCTGAGACAGAGCCATCCAGCCTGGCCCACAGAGCAAGACTGCTTAAAAAAAAAAAAAAAAAGAAGAAGAAAAGAAAAAGAAAACAGAACAGGCCTTTTTTTTTTTACCACAGAGTTAATGGCTATAGAGAAGATGATGTGACTTTGGAGTGAAAGGATAGAGAGAAAACAGGGAGCGAGGGAATGTGTAGCAAAGGAATAGCAAGAGAAATAGAAGGCAATGAAAAGGAGAGGGACTGCTAGCAAACAGGGTGGAAGCCAAGGAAGCAGAGCGTTTGAGGTAGAAGAAATCTTTTTTTTTTTTTTTTTTAATGCTGTGGAGAAGTATAGAAAAAGAAAAACCAGGAAAGAATTGTTAACATTTTAGAAAACAGTTTCAGTGTTGCTGAGAGGGTGGAAACCTCATTGTCAAGTATGCAGTACATGAGACTATAGATAAAGAGCAAATCTAACCCCAAGCCGTTTGCCATCCATTTAAGAGGTTTGGTAGCCCACAGAAACAGCGTTCTGGGACCTGGGCTGACTATCCACAGAGACCTGTTGGAGAGTTGAAGGTAAATGGGGAAGGAACCAATGAAGTGGGAGAATGAAGGCCAAGTAGAAGTGAAGTCCTCTAAGGTTTGCCTAGGATAGTTGGGAACACCTTAGATGAATTTATTTTAGAAAGGAGGGAGATAAGACTCCCAGAAAGGTAGGAGGTAAGGTGGAGAAGATGATATAACAATATACAGAAGTAGAAATTAGAGTAATTGTAGGAGCTTGAGACTTAGTAGTGGCATACACAAGAAATTCAGTGAATGTGAAGGTAAAAGAATGGAAGGAAAGCTTTAGAAGAGAAAAAAAGCGCATGGCTAAGATTATGAATTTCATACAAGTAAAAATTCCTAAGAATTCAGTTAAAAGATAACAAGCAATAGTAATACCAAATCACTAATAAAACCTCAAGCATCTGTAAAACAGAAGAACAAAGAATTAAAGACAATCTGGGCTGTTTATGAAATCCATGTGTGTGACCTTAAAGAAGCTCTTTCCTAGGCCAGGCGCTGTGGCTCACGCATGTAATCCCAGTGCTTTGGAAGGCTGAGGCAGGTGGATCACCTGAGGTCAGAAGTTCGAGACCAGCCTCACCAACATGGTGAAACCCTGTCTCTACTAAAAATGCAAAATTAGCAAGGTGTGTGGCACATGCCTATAATCCCAGCTACTCAGGAGGCTGAGGCAGGAGAATTGCTTGAACCCTGGAAGCGCAGGTTGTGGGTTTGTGGTGAGCCAAGATCCTGCCTTTGCACTTTAGCCTAGGCAACAAGAGCATAAAAAAGCTCTTTTCTGAATCCTTTTCTGTTACTGCATTGCTATTTCCAGAGTTCTGGAATTCTGTGCCACAAGCTGAACACATTAAGGTCACTGATATCATCTGAAGCCAGGAAGACCCTCTGCTAGGAAGACTTTTAGCACAAAATCAACTATTCTTTGCTTCAAGTAAAAGATCTAAACTGTCTGCAAAGGCAAATGGCTAAAAGCTTTGGACAGGAATACTTTGTTAAGTGAGATTAATCATGACCTGTTTGTAATATAAGCCTGAAGAAAGAAATAAAAGTTGGGAGTAAAGACATGAGTCATACTGCAACTTGGTAGCTGGCATTCATTCAGCAGCTCAGCAATGTCAGCAGATCTCAGCCTCCTTCCTCCTCTGCCAGTTCCTCTTCCTGTTAATTCACAAATTCAAAATGATTGCCACAGCTCCCAACACCACAGTTCAAAGGCGGAAAACAGGGTAGTCAGGGTAAAAGTCTTTATCCTCCTGGGGCTACTTTCATCAGGGGAAAGATATTTCCCAGTAGCCCTGTAGTAGACCTCCCCTCAAATCTCCTTGCCATATAGTTGTCTACTCTTAGGTGTAAGGACAGCTGAAGACAGGACACAGAATGGCTGTGACTGGTGTAGCCAATAGTGACTTATCTGCCAGGGCTGGGTACCTTCCCCAGCCAAAATAAGTCAGTGGGGAAGGAGCAGGGAAGTGGCTATTGATTAAGCAACAGTGTCTGTCACAGTGAATTCAGCCCACATACACATAGGTTCTGTCTCAATTCTGTATCCACTTTTGTATGTTTTCTGGGTTTTTTTTGTTGTTACTTTTTGAACATTTCTCTACTAGACTGTATTTTCTTTGTGTTTGTCTGTCTGTGTGTTTCTTAATGATTTATAGGGAAATACATTTTTGTTCTAGTGGTTACCTTATAACTACAAGTTTATAAATGCACCTAATCCTCTTTCTTCAAACAGAACCAGCTGACTCCGTACTATGAACACTGACGAAATTAGCACGTTACCACTTCCCTTTTTCTGTTCTTAGAATTTATCTTTTTTTTTTTCTTTTTTCTTTTAAGTAGAGACAGTATTTCACCATGTTGGCCAGGCTGGTCTTCCAACTCCTGGCCTCAAGTGATCCACCCACCTCAGCCTCCTGAAGTGCTGGGATTATAGGCGTGAACCAGCCCACCTGGCCTTTATCTTTGCATTTTTAAATATACTTATTCTATTAGGTTGGTGCAAAAGTAATTGCGGTTTTTGCCAAGTACTTGATTTATCATTTTTAGATTATCCGTTTTCATCCCTGGCTATTACAATGATTAAATCAGCACACTTCTACCTCCCTCTCTTTGTCACCTTTTCTCTCCCTACTGTTGTTCATTTTATACTTTCTTTATAGTAGGTGAGAATTAGAAAGAATGTAGGTTCTTGGTACTTTACTGATGTATAAGGGAGATTTTCTTGCTTAGGAGGTTGAAAAGAAGATGGCTTTCACTTTGATAATGGAACCAAACATATGGCCTGGTCATGAAGGAAGGACAAGCTTCTAGCCCAAAGTCATTTTGATGAGACACAGAAGTCACACTATCAACCAGGTGTGTTGGTACAGAGTCCGAGCTACTCAGAAGGCTGAGGCAAAAACATCATTTGAGCCCAGGAGTTTGAGTCCAGCTTGGGCAACATAGCGAGACGGCTCTCTAAGTAAATCAATAAAGTAATCAATACTATGTGGAACTGGATTTTGAGAAAAGTCTAGTATGGGAGAGGTATGTAGTTTTTCTTCAGCATCCATCACAGGAGTTACATCTCTGGAGAATGTGGGGTTACCTCAGGTTTTTTATTTCCTTCTGAATGTCCTAAGTAGATTTGGACCTAAGGCTGTCCAATTCCAGAGAACAGTGTAAAATGGGGAAATCACTTTTGCCCTAAGATTAGACTGTGGCTTGGTTTCACCCTGCTTGTTAATGCAGTTCCTGCAAATGCTGACTTTCTGGACTGTGTGCCTAGACCACACAGGCCTTGTGTCTCCTATTCCTCAGCTCACTTCTTTTTTTTTTTGAGACGGAGTTTCGATCCTGTTACCCAGGCTGGAGTGCAATGGCGTGATGTCAGCTCACCGCAACCTCCGCCTCCTGGGTTCAGGCAATTCTTCTGCCTCAGCCTCCTGAGTAGCTGGGATTACAGGTACGCACCACCATGCCCAGCTAATTTTTTTGTATTTTTGGTAGAGACGGGGTTTCACCATGTTGACTAGGATGGTCTCGATCTCTTGACCTTGTGATCCACCTGCCTTGGCCTCCCAAAGTGCTGCTGGGATTACAGGCTTGAGCCACCACGCCCGGCCCTCAGCTCACTTCTTAAAATGGAACTTCCTTTCTCTCACATCTTGTAGGGCCTGCCTAGCCTCCTCAGCTGCATACTAATTATTTCTTCATATCTTATCTTCCTGTTAGTGTCCACCAGCCTCCTGATTAGCCACACTCCTGCTCTGGTCCTCATCAGACCACCCTTGTCATATCACTGCTTAAATCCCAGAGTGCCAGTTGAGAACATAGAAAGCCAGATGAGAATGCTGCTCTGAACGCCAAGAGGGAGATCTGTGTGTGTAGGAAGTTGTTTCTTACAGGACTGGCACATTTTTCAGTAAAGGGTTAGATCATGATTATACTAGTCTTTGCAGCCCTGTAGTCTCTGTCATTACTACTCAGTTCTGCTGTTGTGTCGGGAAAGCAGTCACAGACACTGAATGAACAAATGAGCTTGGCTGTATTCTAATAAAACTTTCTTTGTAGATGCTGAAATTTGAATTTCGTATCATGTGTCATTTTCCTTTTGGTCTTTTTTCTTTCAAGCATTTAAAAATATAAAAACCATCTTTTTTTTTTTTCTTTTTTGAAACAGTCTTGCTCTGTCGCCCAGGCTGGAGTGCAGTGGCATGATCTCAGCCCACTACAACCTCTGCCTCCCAGGTTCAAGTGATTCTCCTGCCTCAGCCTCCAAAGTAGCTAGGACTACAGGAGGGCATCATTATGCCCAGCTAATTTTTGTATTTTTAGTAGTACAGACGGGGTTTTCTCCTGTTAGTCAGGCTGGTCTTGAACTCCTGACCTCAAGTGATCCACCTGCCTCAGCCTCCCAAAGTGCTAGGACCACAGGCGTGAGCCACCGAGCCTGGCCCAAAAGCTATTCTTAACTCTCAGGCTGTAATGAGAAAGACGATGAGGCAGATTAGGCCTGTGGGTCATTGTTTGCCAATAACTGGTCTATAAAACTAAACGTTAAAAGCTGAGGAAAGATCAATGAGAATCATAATGGACAGAGATTCTTTAGTTGGTTAGTTTGTTTGTTTAAAGAGAAGATATAAGATCCTTAATGAGCTCTACAAAAAATTTGAGTTTTTTTTTTTTTTTTTTTTTTTTTTTTTGAGACAGGGCTCGTTCTGTTGCCCAGGCTGGAGTATGGTAGCACGATCCAAGCTCAATGCAGCCTCGACCTTCTGGGCTCAAGCAATCCTTTTGCAAGCCTAGCTACTCAGAGATTGCTCAAGTCCCGAGTAGCTAGGACTAAAAGCGTGGCATACACCGCTATGCCTGGCTAATGTTTTTCTTTTTCTCTTTTGTAAAGATGGGGGTCTCACTGTATTGGCCAGGCTGGTTTCCAACTCACTCCTGGCCTCAAGTGATCCACCTGCCTCAGCCTCCAAAAGTGTTGGGATTACAGGCATGAACCACCAAGCCTGGCCCAAAATTATTTGTTAAAGGGCCCTGTCTTATGGATTTGGGGATCTCAACATTTGCCACAACCCAGGCATATCCAAACAGCAGAATGAAAAAAGAAGAAACAGGTGAGCTCTGATCCACTCAGCTTCTTGGTCTTTCTTTCCAAATAAGCCGGAAACGCAGAAGAAACTGGCAGAAGATTGTTTTCTCTTAGTCAGCTGGTCTCATCCAATTTATTTTAGGCTCAAGAAAGACAGTACTTCCATATATTCTACAAAATACTAGAGAATTGTTCTGGTCTGATTGTGCTTTATCAGTCATTTGTGAGGTTAGAATGGATAACCTGAGCTGAGTTTTAAAACAGAGATTTTACTTGGAATGTGCCAAAATTGTCATTATGCTTTTTATTATATAGAACTTTTTTTTTTCTTTTTTTTTTTTTTTTGAGATGGAGTCTCACTCTGTCACCCAGGCTGGTGTGCAATGGTGTGGTCTCAGCTCACTGCAGCCTCTGCCTCCCAGGTTCAAGTGATTCTCTTGCCTCAGCCTCCGGAGTAGCTGGGACTACAGACGTGTGCCACCATGCCTGGCTAATTTTTGTATTTTTAGTAGAGACGGGGTTTCACTATGTCAGGCTGGTCTTGAACTTCTGACTTCAGGTGATCCGCCCACCTCAGCCTCCCAAGGTGCTGGGATTACAGGCGTGAGCCACGGTGTCTGGTCTATTATACATAACTTTAATGACTATAGTATCCATCTGGAGAACACTAAACAGGTCATTATCCAAACATCCATTGTTATAATCATTGCCACATGCTAGGCTTGTTTTTTTAAAGTAAACTTTTTATTTTAGAACAATTTTACATTTATAAAAAAGTTGCAAAAATATTTCAGAGTTTCCATATCACTCTCACTCAGTTTCCCTCAATGTTAACATGTTTACATTCCTGTGGTACAGCTGCCAAAATAAGAAACTTAACATTGACACGTACTATTAACTAAACTTGAGACTTCATGTGTATCACCTGTACTAGACTTTTTATAATAAAATCAGCGTACTGGGCTGCCATTTTATAATAAAGCAGGCATACAAGATCAGTAATTAGTTTAGTCTCTAATTAGATTAAGAGTAGGTTATATGGGGCCGGGCACGGTGGCTTGCCTGTAATCCCAGCACTTTGAGAGGCTGAGGTGGGTGGATCACTAGGTCAGGAGTTCAGACCAGCCTGGCCAACAAGCTGAAACCCTGTCTCTAATAAAGATACAGAAAATTAGCCAGGCGTGGTGGTGGACACTTGTAATCCCAGCTACTTAGGAGGCTGAGGCAGGAGAATCGCTTGAACTCAGGAGGCAGAGGTTGCAATGAGCCAAGATTGCACCATTGCACTCCAGCCTGGGTGACAGAGTGAGACTCTATAAAAAAAAGAAGAAGAAAAGAAAAACAGCAACAATAAAAAACCCTACTAAAGGACTCTGCTGGCCTCCTTCTATGTTCCTTTTCTGATGCATCGGCATTGCCTACTGATTATTTTTTTCTCTTAGTCTCAAAGTCCACTGCTCCTCATCCCAGGCTTAATTCATAACATAGATGTTTTCTCAATAGCAACATGTTCCCTAAAGGGAACAGTACCTGTCATTCAGGTATTACAAGGAGTTGACTATGCTTTTTTCCTTTGATGCTTAAAAAATTAGGTACAGATCTCTCAAGCAAGCAAAACAGACTGATTAGCTCTGTGAAGCATTACGGCTAGAAATCAATGTGTGTTGTGTGTATTTGACCTGTGAATAGGGTCTGTAATAGTCAACTTTAAATTAGCAGTGGAGATGGGGGAAATAGGACTTTATCATGGATAAATAACATCCTACAACTTCGTAATAAAGACAACAGGCCGGGTGTGGTGGTTCAGCCTGTAATCCCAGCACTTTGGCAGGATGAGACGGGCAGATCATGAGGTCAAGAAATTGAGACCATCCTGGCCAACATGGTGAAACCCTGTCTTTACTAAAAATACAAAAATTAGCTGGGCGTGGTAGCGGGCTTCTGAAGTCCCAGCTACTTGGGAGGCTGAGGCAAGGCAATCACTTAAATGCAAGAGGCAGAGGTTGCAGTGAGCCAAGATCTCACCACTGTACTCCAGCCTGGCAACAGAGGGAGACTCCATCTCAAAAAAAGAAAAAAGAAAGACAACATTCTGTTTCTTTAGCCATCAATCCTTTCTCTAGGCCATAACAAGCAAGATCATTTTGCCTTTTACCTGCATTCTTTCCTCTGAATAGCCTCTGGGTATGATTTTATTAAACCTGCAAAGGCCAGAAGACCTATAACTGGAGGATCGAAAGAAACCAGTTGATGAAGCAGTCATGAAGCAGTCATCCTCATGGGTTCTCTCAAATAAAGAGTTTCTCTTCATCATCTTACAGATACCTGAAATTCCTGTAATAAGGGACAAAATGGTGAAGCTCTTGATTGGAGACTAAGGATGGAGTTGACGCCATTTAGAATGCTCAGATTCAAGAGGCAAGCACAAAGGAGAGTTGATGATGGGTCCTGAGCAGGGACAGCTGGAAAAGCAGGTGAGTCAGAAGTGAATGCTGCTCTGGCAGGAGGAACAGATTTCAAGATGGAGCTCAACAGCATGTAACGCCAAAAAGAGGAGCCTGGCTTCTGTTGAGTTTCCTAGTGATGAGGCCCCAGATGGTGCCGAGGTGAAGTTGTGTGGAGGGCACACTGCGGTCTATTGAGACCTACTGAGAGGTAGGAAGTGGAAACAGGAGTGTGGACTCTCCTTTGAGAAAGTGGGCTGTGAGAAAGAAAGAGACAGATGGTGGTGGCTGGGGTGAGCACAAAGTTAAGAGCACTTTTCCTCTTTTCTAAGAAGGCTTCTATGTAACAGCCTTCTATGTAAGGTTGTTAGAAAAAGGAACCTGCATACAGGAAGTCAGAAAACAAGACTAAAAACTCAGGAGGAAGGAAAGGAACTAGAAGAAGCACAAGTGTCAAAGACTTTCAAACAGTTGTGTTTTTAAAAAAGCATTATACGGAGAGATGAATAAATGTGTCAACAAGATGACAGTTGTTGAATCTAGGCAGAGAGTACACAGGCCTTCATAATAATATTCTTTCCATTTTCATATGTATTTGGAAATTTTCAAAACAACAGGATGTGACAAATCTGTGGACCAGCCATATAAGTTTGAAAATTTTCTTTAAAAATATTGAGAGATACCCAAATGTAATGTGAACATAAAATTACAACTGAAAAGTTATGATTAAGTGTTTACAGCCATACCTAACCTAATGGACTGCAGATAATATTATAGACATAAAAAATTGTTTCACTTGAATTTTTTATTGGAGTTTATTTAAACTAAGAAGAAAGGTCATGGCCAGGTGTGTGGCTCATGACTGTAATCCCAGCACCTTAGGAGGCCCAGGTGGGCAGATCACTTGAAGTCAGGGGTTTTAAACCAGCCTGGCCAACATGGTAAAACCCAATCTCTACTAAAAACACAAAAATTAGCTGGGGATGATGGTGCACGCCTGTAATCCCAGCTATTTGGAAGGCTGAGACAGGAGAATCGCTTGAACCCAGGAGGTGGAGGTTGCAGTGAACTGAGATCGCACATGGCACTCCAGTCTGGGTGACTGAGCGAGACTCTGTCTCAAAAAGGAAAAAGAACAAAGTCATAATATTTTCACACAATCTACACTCGGCTTTTTAAGTGATAAATAGCAGAAAGAATTAAGGAATGCCACACTTGTAATTCACACAAAATATCAGTGTTTTGGGTGATACATAAAGAAATATCATAAATACTTTTCAAAATGTTATAATAGCCAATATACAGGGAATGCCTTTGGTGGGCATAGAAAGCCAGTTTAGAAAAGAAAATCATACTGCAACAATTTGATTTATTTAAAAATCACTAAACAAGAAAAGGTGAATTGAACTTCACATATGTACTGATCTTAGGCAACTTCTGTACAATACCTTGACTTAAATCCAAGAGCAAAAGTTAAGATTCTCCTTTATTTTTGGTAAACAACTACAAGATGACCTTTTCTCCTTGATTTTACTGAAAATAGACTTTAAAATTTTTTATCTAGGCTGGGCGCGGTGGCTCATGCCTGTAATCCCAGCACTTTGGGAGGCCGAGGCAGGCGGATCATGAGGTCGGGAGTTCAAGACCAATCTGGCCAACATAGTGAAACCCCATCTCTACTAAAATACAAAAAATTAGCCAGGTGTGGTGGTATGTGCCTGTAATCCCAGCTACTCAGGAGGCTGAGGCAGGAGAATCGCAGGAGGTGGAGGTTGCAGTGAGCCAAGATCACACCATTGCACTCTAGCCCTGGCGACAGACTGAGACTCCACCTCAAAAAAAAAAAAAAAAAAAAAAGAAAAGAAAAGAAAAATTACCTAAAAGAAGGCAGGTTTGGCATTTTTATACCCATGTCATCAGTGTTAATGTTTCTTGGAATCTTGGGAAGATTAGTATTCTATATAGCTGATACAGCCTGGGTTGCTAGGCTCCTACAAAGCCAACCTCTGGTTTCTTCAGCTAATTTTTTGCATTAATTTGTATAACAATCTTATTCTTGTTGGTCTCTGATGTGACTTCGTTCCGTGTTCCCACCCAAATCTCATCACAAATTGTAATCCCCGCAGGTCAAGGCAGGGACCTGTAATCCCCACATGTCAAGGGAGGAAGGTGATTGGATAATGGCGGAGGTTTCCCCATGCTGTTTTTATGATAGTGAGTGAGTTCTCATGAGATCTGATGGTTTTACACAGGACTCTTCCCTCTTCCCTCTTCGCTCTCTCCTGCCACTATGTAAGACGTGGCTGTTTCCCCTTATATCGTGATAGTAAGTTTCCCAAGGCCTCCTCAGACATACAGAACTGTGAGTTAATTCAACCTCTTTCCTTTATGGATTACCCAGTCTTGGGTATATCTTCATTGCAATGTGAAAACAGACTAATACAGTCTCTAGTACCATTCCCCCAATACCATTTCTACAAGAATATTATGAGCCACATGGAAAATGAAATCCAGTTTACAGTTTACAGATGTTTTCAGAAACACTTGCCTAATGTTTCCACAAATACTCAAATTAGATCTAAAATACCAAGTTTATTTTCTGAAGAACCCACACAGAAGAAAAAATATGACATTTTGTGAGATCTAGAAATCAGTTTGTTGTCATATCCTCCAATTAATAATGCTCCTTCTAGAAACATACATTTTCATCTCTCTTAGATACCAAGTAAAAAGTCTCCCTGATGGTTTGCCATTCTGTGTCTTCACTGTAAAGCTGGTAGAACTTGGAGAGCTGTGGCTTCCTGTGGTTGTTGAAGGTGACAGTCACCTTGATTCTGGCTGGGCAGTGCTGCAGCAGCTGCCTTACCTGGGGATCTCAGTGGCTAGCCTTCTTCTCAACTTGGAATTTTAGTTGTTTTTATTTATTTGTTTATTGTTGCTATTGGTTTTTTTGTTGGTTTATTTCTTATTTTGGGACTTTTAGCGCATAGGGTGGAGCTAATGAATGGTTACAGAATAGGAAAGAGTGGGTATAATGACATGCTGCATACACATCACCTACTTTCAACAATTACCTCCATTTTCCCAGTCTTCTTCCATCTATTCCCCACTCTATTGTCTATTTTTCTGGAATATTTTGAAGTAAATCTAATATATCATACCATTTTGCTTGTAATTATTTTAGAGGATATCTCTAAAGATAAGGGATGTTCTTATTTAAAAAACACAGCCACAAGTTATCATCACACCTAAAAAATTTTATTGGGGTAAAGTTTTTAATATCTTCAGTAGTTTTTCCTATTATTTTGGTTGGATTTTCTGTTATTTTTAATTGAACGAATACAATATTGAAGAAATAAGTCTCTATACTGATGCAAAGGCCTTTAAGAAATGGAAATTTAGAAGGAAACACTACTTATGATAAAAAAAAATGGTGCTCATGCCAAGAAACAATAAAAAATTAAAGGAGTATTTTGTATAAAATCTTTAAAACATTTAACATGCCATTAACAGCAAGAGTATGGGAAAACAAATATTCCTATAGTGAATCAGTAGGAGTGTGAATTGGATAGTGTACCCGTCAGATGGCATCTTGAGAGGGTAACTGAAGGAAGTTTAACGAAAGGATTGTTTATAGAGATGTGCTCAGGGTTAGGGGAACCTGCAAGGGCTGGTGAAAGACCCAGGGACAAGCACCTGCAGGAAACAGTTCCTACCTGATCTGACTGACAGGGCAAGCGGAGAGAGCTTTTCTTGAAACACGGTGGGGACCAGGTTTGGTGGCTCATGCCTGTAATCCCAACACTTTGGCAGGCCAAGGAAGAGGATTGCTTGAGTCCAGGTGTTCGATACCAGCCTGGGAAACAGGGAGACTCTGTCTCTACAAATAATTTTTTTAACAATGGTTGCAGATGTCTGTGTGGTCCCAAATACTCTGGAGGCTGAGACAGGAGGATCACCTGAGCCCAGGTCAAGGATACAGTGAGCTGTGATCTCACCACTGCACTCTAGCCTGGGCAACTGAGAGAGACTCTGTCTTATTAAAAAATAAACATTTTTTAAAAAAAGAAACCTGGTGGACTTAGTAGCTACTGGGGAGGAGCTGCTTAATGGGAGCTGGCTTCTGGTAAGGGAACATAGCCAGTGCCAAACAGAGGCCTGGGGCTCCTTCCTTCTGCCTGCCCATCTCTCACAGAGGTCCTGAATAGACACTGGGTGCTGGAGATTTACAGCCTCCTGGGGTATAGAGCAGGATCAGGACAAGGTAGAGTTTGTATCTAGAGAGGCAACATGATCCAACACAGAGGACAATTTAATATTATCTGTGAGTTTCATTTATTTTTATTTTATTTTATTTTTTTGAGATGGAGTCTTGCTCTGTCACCAGACTGGAGTGCAGTGGTGCTATCTCAGCTCACTGCAACCACCACCTCCCAGGTTCATTCGATTCTCCTGCCTCATTCTCCCAAGTAGCTGGGACTGCCTGCATGCACCACCAAGCCCAGCTGATGATTATATTTTTAGTAGAGACAGGGTTTCACCATGTTGGCCAGGATGGTTTCAATCTCCTGACCTTGTGATCTGCCCACCTTGGCCTCCCAAAGTGTTGGGATTACAAGTGTGAGCCACCACACCTGGCCTATTTGCCATTTTTAAATGAACACCCTTGAATCTAGCAGTTCTACTTCTAAGAATTCACCTTACAAGCTGAAATGTATATAAAGTTGGAAAGTTAAAATGGGGAGTATTTTATATTTGTTAAGACCTTACTGTGTAGAAGCATCAAACAAGGCACTCTACATTTAATCCTCGCAAGAACCCTATGAGTTTGGCACGATCATCATCCCTATTTTACACTTAAGGAAGTCAAGGTTGGTAAAGCTCATTTACCCATGCTCACAGTTAATAAGTGACAGCACAGGTATTTCAATCCAGACAATCTGACTCCAGTATCTGAGCTACAAGGAAGTTCATAGCAGCATTGTGTGTGGAAAAAAAAAGACTGAATACAAACTTTAATAACTGTAGTTTGGGGACCTGGTAAATAAATTATGGCACTTCTACACTGGAATGCTATACAACTTAAAAAAGAATGGAATAGGCCAGGTGTAGTGGTGTACACCTGTAGTCCCAGCTACTTGTAAGGCTGAGGCAGGAGGATCACTTGTGCCCAGGAATTGGAGACCAGCCTGAGCAACATAGTGACATCCCTTGTCTCCAGAGGGAAAGAAAACAAAACCAAAGAATGCAATAGATCTACATATAATGATAGGGAGTTGTCTACAAGATACACAACAAGTAAGGAGGAAAAGGCGCAGACCATTGTGCATTCTGTGTACCCATTTGTACATAAAAATGAAAGGTGCATTTTAATTTAATCTCTTAGTAGAAGGACTGATAATTAAGGGAGAATATTTCAGTGTATACCTTTTAGTATTGTTTTCATATGTGTATTACTTTGCAACGAATACATGTAATTAAATAAAAAGCCACATACATACACATGCAAATGTGTGAAAAGTGTCTAGAACAATACAATAACAGCTAACATTTATTGAGCACTGTTCTAAATTTTTATATGTGTTATCTCATTGAGTTATTCAAAAGAATCCTGTTAAGTAAATATTGTTCTTACCCCCGTGTATTGATCTGTTTGACTAGGCAATTTATGAAAGAAAGAAGTTTATTGGACTTACAGTTCTACATGGCTGGGGAGGCCTCATATATCATGGCAGACGGTGAAAGGCACATCTTACATGGTGGCAGACAAGAGAAGAGGGCTTGTGCAGGGAAACTCCCCATTATAATACTGTCAGATCTCATGAGACCCACTCACTATCACAAGAACAGCACGGGAAAGACCTGCCACCATGATTCAATCACCTCCCACTGGGTACCTCCCATAAGATGTGGTAATTCAAGATGAGATTTGGGTGGGGACACAGCCAAACCATTATCACCCCCACTTTAAAAATGAAGGAATGTGGTCACAAAGAGTTGACAATATCACCCAACCGGTCTAGCTCCAGAGCCAGTGTTCATATCTCCCTCTCAATAAATGATTACCATTGTTTGTAACAATTTGTCCAAAGCAGTATTAACTTTTTCAATAGCTGCATCATAGAGCTTCTTCATTTTAATGCATAATCAATCAAAACTTAAATTTTGTTCCATCCTATACTTCATCTTCATTTGGAAAAGAAACTTTAAGGTTTTTGTTCTATGAGTTGCAACCAAGCCTGGTCACCACCTTTCTGGTTTTGTTAAAAAACAAAATTAAAGCAAAAACTTGTTTCAATGTAAAAATATCTATTACATTTATTCTAGTCAAAATGTCAACTTGTTGACATTTGAGATTGAGATTCCATCCTGTGGAGATAATTGTGAATCTGTGAAGCCATTATGTTAGCCATCCCTCCTAGTTTTGGGTGGTCTTTAAATCTGATAAGCATGCCTTGGTGCCGGTATATAAATTACTCATAATGTTGCCAAACAGGATAGTGATAAGGCAGAGCTTTGTGAGATGCCATAGAGACTCTTGGTCAAGTTGTCCCTGATGTATTAATTCATTAACCCTGTTTAGATTGTTGAAACTGCTAGGTCACCTATCACATTTCTTCATCTTGTCTCCAAGGACAACATGATAAGTTTTGCTCATATTTTGCTGAAATTATTTCTGTTGTAGTTCATTGATTTACCACCATAATTGTGCCTCTGCACCCTTTAAAAAAAGAGAGAGAGAGACTCAATTGAAAGGGTTTGCTCAGAGAACGTATAGGGTGGCTTCTATTATCATCTCATCTTACATGAGTCCTTGCAAAGTGCTTATACAATGGTGTTTGTTCACAGTTTACCAGTAGCCAATTCCAAGCTTACTAATTCCTATTTTGATTAAGCTTTTCTCCTCTTTTTAAAAATGTTTGAGTTTTTCCCCCTCAGTCTTTTGGTATGTGTCCTATAATTTCTCAGAGTAATTACAGTGACTCAGAGCACATACACCTATTTCTTTAGTATTCTAGGTGTTATCAGAAATGGGGTCCCTGATCCAGACCCCAAGAGAGGGTTCTTGGACCTCATGCAAGAAAGAATTTGGGATGAGTCAGTACAGTAAAGTGAAAGCAAGTTTGTTAAGTAAAGGAATAAAAGGATGGCTCCTCCACAGACAGAGCAATAGCATGAGCTGCTTGACTAATTACACTTTTAGGATTTCTTGATTATTTGCTAAACAAGGGGTAGATTATTTATGAATTTTCCAGGAAAGGGGCGGGCAGTTCCCCGAGCTGAGGGTTTCCCCCCTTTTTAGACCAAATGGGTAACTTCCTCATGTTGCCATGGCATTTGAAAACTGTTATGGTACTGGTGGGAGTGTCTTTTAGCATGCTAATGCATTATAATTAGCTTATGATGAGCAATGAGGATGACCAGAGGTCACTCTCATCACCATCTTGGTTTCAGGGGATTTTAGCCCACTTCTTAACCACATGCTGTTTTGTCACCAAGGTCTTTGTTACCTGTATCTTGTGCTGACCTCCTATCTCATCCTGAGACTTAGAATGCCTAACCTTCTGGAATGCATCCTGATAGTTCTCAGCCTTATTTTACCCAGCCCCTATTCAGGTTGGAGATGCTCTGGTTCAAACGCCTCTGACAAAGGGCTGCATTTTGTCTAGTTCTAGACACTTAAATTCATTTTTTAAATAGCCGGATTTTTTTTTTTTTTTGAGACAAGAGTTTCACTCTTGTTACCCAAGCTGGAGTGCAATGGCGCGATCTCGGCTCACCGCAACCTCCGCCTCCTGGATTCAGGCAATTCTCCTGCCTCAGCCTCCTGAGTAGCTTGGATTACAGGCATGTGCCACCATGCCCAGCTAATTTTTTGTATTTTTAGTAGAGACGGGGTTTCACCATGTTGACCAGGTTGGTCTCGATCTCTTGACCTCGTGATCCACCCGCCTCAGCCTCCCAAAGTACTGGGATTACAGGTGTGAGCCACCGCGCCCGGCTATATCTGCATTATTATTTGATACTCTTATGTATTCATTTATTGGGTTTCAATTTTTTTCTTTGCTAAAACTGCACATTACTAAGTATTGCTTTACAAAAAAGATGAAGAAAAATAAATGGTTATTTTCCTTGCTAATTGTTATCTCTTAGCGTTTATGCTAACTCCATCAAAACAACAGAGAATACTGCTCTTCCTGATTATTTTTTAAAAATTCAAATGTATTTAAAAGCCCTTTCCCTCACAGTAGGCTGAAGAAGGAACAGGAGAAAGTCTCTTTTCCAGTCGCCATCTTTGCTCCTGTCCTAGAAGAGGTGCTGTTAATCTGATTAGATTCTAAAATAGTGAATGGCACACTTCTGCTACAGGGAGAGGTCACTAAAATGCACTTTTCTCTTCTACTTCTCCTGGGACAGCAGGTGCCTTCTCTCTTCTATTTGTCTAAACTTTCAGGAATCCTCAGTTCTGCTCAGCAGAAAGACTCTACTTATGTCCTGAGCCTAAATGTTGTGCTGCAGCATAGCTTATCCAGGATCCCTAAAGAGGCAGTTACAGGAACCCACTTGAAAATAAAGGAGTACCTGCTACGATATCTTAAATGTGGTGTATCTTGCAAAGTTCCTTCTAGAACCTCAAAGGAAGTGGAGATGGCCACTTCCCGATTTAGAGAGCAGTAACAATTTGCCTTCCCTCCCCACTGAAGCCATAAGTAGAAAAAAATTAAGCTATAGTTAAAAGAACTTGTGGTTGTTAAATTAAATTTATAGGAGCCCATTGGTTTAGACTGAGCTCATTCACTAGGCCCCAGCAGATCAAACCAAAATGGAGTCACTTATGGTAAAATCCCAGGCCACGTTGGCCAGGTGCTGTGGCTCAGGCCTGTAATCCTAGCACTTTGGGAGGCAAAGGTGGCAGGATCGCTTAAGCCCAGGACTTTAAGATCAGAGGGGGCAACACAGAGAGAGTCTGTCTCTACAAGAAATTAAAAAATTATCCAGCCATAATGGTGCACTCTGCTGTCCCAGCTATGCAGGAGGCTGAAATGAGAGGATCCCTTGAGTTCTGGAAGCCGAGGCTGCAGCGAGTGGAGATCGCACCACTGCACTCCAGACTGAGTGACAGAGCGAAACTCTGTGTCAAAAATAAAATAATCCCACGCCACCAAGACAAGATCAAGTTGTTTGCTTGACCTTCCAAGAAATCAGGAGATACAAATCCCCAAACAGGCCAGTTTTAGCCGGCATGATAAGGAAGTCCCCTCTGCTCTAACCTTTACCAGGAAAGTAACTATGAAACAGCCAGTCTCTGTTCTTTGTTTCTGCTGTCTTTGGCTATTTATATGACAGTCTCACTGATGCCCAGGCTGAAGTGCAATGGCACAATCTCAGCTCACTGCAACCTCCACCTCCTGAGTTCAAGGATTCTGCCATCTCAGCCTGCTAAGTAGTAGCTGGGATTATAGGCATGAGTCACCATGCCTGGATAATTTTTGTATTTTTAGTAGAGACAGGTTTTCACTATGTTGGCCAGGCTGGTCTCCATCTCCTGGCCTGAAGTGGTCTGCCCGCCTTGGCCTCCCAAATTGCTGGGATTACAGGTGTGAACCATGGCTCCTGGCCTCTTCATCCTTTTTCTATAAATACTACCCAGGTTGTGGAACTGAATTCTCTGAACTTCTGGTTCTGCTGACAGATGTGCAGATTGTTCTTTGTTCAAGCAAACTGTTAAATTTGTTTTGTCTAAAGTGTTTCTTTTGTTGTGACCTTCAACACTCGCTGGGCCTTAATCCCATAGTTCCCGGTTCTTTCTCCCTCTCTCCACAGCAGCCATTTCAAGCCATTTCTCAAGTTTAAGAGCACTCCATTGAACTCTCTGTTCTTGGCAAGCCTATCGTCCTAACTACTAAGCTTTCTAGGTAAAATACTAGTTTGTGCTGCTTGCTATAAGCCAACCTCACTGCCCCAGTGAGGAGTCAAGGCAGCCCAGCTCAAAGGGATTTCCTCCCACTCAGAGAGGTCCACGGGGAACTGCACCCAATACGGATGCTTGTTGCAGTGAATATTGGTGGACCCCTTTCATCAGACTTTCTTTTAGTGAGTACAAATGCTTATGGGGCCTCCAAAAGGGAGCTTTCCAAAACTAGGGTCATTCAATTTTCTGAGGTCTCTTATTAACCTCAGTTTTAGAAGTACAAGCGCACACAGTGACTGGTCAGCTGCTGAGGGGGTCCATCCTATTTCTGAACCGTGTGCATGCTTGCAATATAATCCCACATGCATCCTTCTTGCAGTCTGTGGGGGCTCTAATAAATGCAGGCTCAGCTGTAGTCCTGACCTAGAACCAGTTTCCCCTCATTCTTGATGGTTGACCTTGCTCTTACCTCCAGGCCAAGTTTGCTTTTGCTAGCTTCCTTTAGGCTTTTTTTTTTTTTTTTTTCTGCCACAGGTGAAGCTTGAGTGGCCTACAGAGGGGAGGAAGGGTTGGAGCAGTCTGCTCCGGGTGCAGGCAATTAGATGTGTGATGTCCGTGGAGATTTTTAAACAAAACTGATTAATTTATCTGCTCTTAACCATTGCCATAATAAAACCATCATAAAAACCATTGCTTGCCATACTAAAGCATAGCAGATAAGTAAGATACTGTTACAGGATCTCCGGGGTGTTAATTTTTCTGGCCAGAACCATCTGTGGGTGTGGTGCATCCAGAATGAGGTACGCAGACAAACGAAAACTGAATAAGAGTTTTATTTAGTGTTAGAACAGCTCAGAGGAGTGGGAGTGGGTAGCTCTTCTCGGTAGGCAGGTCACCCCATAGAGTGTTCAGCTGTCTTAGAGAGAAGGCCCTGGAGAGAAGAGCTTTTCTCTGCAGACAGATGATTTGGACATTTGTGCAGGTCGCCAAAGCTCTCAGCAGAGAGGGTAGTCCTCTCCGCCGGCACTCTCTGCAGCTCTCAGAAAAGAGAGTCATCCTCTCTGGAGCTGGTTGCCCCATCGCCTCCAGCTACCAGCAGAGAGAGAGAGAGTACTCTTCTGTACAGTGGGCCGTCCCATCCTCTGTTTGCTCTCTTAGTTCTCTGACCGTCCTCTGCTTTGGTCCAGCTGAGCCCAGGGCTTCTATGGACTTCAGAGGGGAGGAGGTTCATGCCAGTTGGTCCACAGGCAGCCGTGGACAGCCCCAGAAAAGGCACCACAAGTCCCCATTCTGGTCCAAGGGACTGGCAGCCAGACTTCAGCCTTCAGGCCCTCCCTGTACTGAAGGTGGAGCCTTACTGGGAACCCACCCCCTTTGGCTCAGGAACTAATCTTCCTGCTGCTGCCACGGATGGCCCCAGAGCTGGGCCCCAACCCTGCTAGGAGATCAGAGCTGGCACCAAGAGTAGAGAGAGGCCAGGCAGGGAGAGCAGAAATCCCTGAGCCTGCAGGGATGGGACAGGGCCAAGGGGAGCATCCATGCCCCCAAGGGGAGCAGGGTGGGAGGAGAGGACATCCCAGGCCCCTAAGGGTACAGGCTGCAGAGATGCCTAGGTCCTGAGCCCGGGAGGGCAGCCACAGCTGCACCAGCAAAGCTCCTACCTGCCAGCTTGGCAGGGTCAGGATTCCTGCTTTTCCTTGCCTCCTGCTTGCTCTGTGAAGTGGGAGGCCCAGTTCTGCAGCCACAGGTTGGGCGGTTGCAGCTGCACCCAAGAGGGCAGATGCTGCGTGCTCCTGGCCCCCTCCAAAAGTACAGGGAGACTCCCACCCACAGCCACAGTTTGGGCGGTTGTAGCCCCACCCAGGAGGTTGTAGCTCCCACCAGTTGCATGATGGAGTATGCAACCCCTGAGGTGCCTCCCTGCTGCAGCCGGAATGATGACAGCAGCCACTGCCATCACTGCTGCCTGAAAACAGTCTTCTGCTGCTCAGTTCTGCACAATGGCAGTTGTTACTGTCTTCATACATGTGTGCTTTGCTTTGGATGTTTGACCTCTTCAAATCTCATGCTGAAATTTGGTCCCCAGTGTTCAAGGTGGGGCCTACTGGGAAATGCTCGGATCATTAGAACAGGTCTCTCATGAATAGATTAATTGGCTGGGGTTGGGGGTGAGTGAGTTCTCTATAGCTCCATCAAGAGCTGTCTATTAAAAAGAGCCCAGTAGCCGGGTGCGGTGGCTCAAGCCTGTAATCCCAGCACTTTGGGAGGCTGAGGCGGGTGGATCACGAGGTCGAGAGATCGAGACCATCCTGGTCAACATGGTGAAACCCCGTCTCTACTAAAGATACAAAAAATTAGCTGGGCATGGTGGCACATGCCTGTAATCCCAGCTACTCAGGAGGCTGAGGCAGGAGAATTGCCTGAGCCCAGGAGGCGGAGGTTGCGGTGAGCCGAGATCGTGCCATTGCACTCCAGCCTGGGTAACAAGAGCGAAACTCCGTCTCAAAAAAAAAAAAAAAAAAAAAAAGAGCCCAGTACCTTCTCCCCTCCCCCACCTTTGCTTTCTCACTTCCTCTCTCACCATGTGATCACTACACAGCAGATCTCAGCTTCACCTCCACCTTCCCCATGAATGGAAGCAGCCTGATGCCCTCACCAGAAGCAGATACTGACACCATGCTTCCTGTGCAGCCTGAGAACTGTTAGCCAAATAAACCTCTTTTCTTTGTAAATTACCCAGCCTCAGGTATTCTATTGTAGCTACATAAATGGATTAAATCAATGTGTTAGCTTGAAATTGGCACTTTTTTATTATTTCACCTTTAATAAACATTGCATTCTACGTGGAAGGTAATTCAGAGAACTCTGTTATGTAGTTGGCTCCAATAAACCGAGCCTCAGCCTAAGTTTCTAATGGAATTGTTTAGTTCGCTCTGGGTGAAGTTCCTGTATCTGCTTCCTGTGTTACTGTACTTCTGCCTTTCTTTTCTTCTTCTTCTTTTTTTTTTTTTAGACGGAGTTTTATTCTGTTGCCAGGCTGGAATGCAGTGGCATGATCCCAGCTCACTGCAACCTCCACCTTCCAGGTTCAAGTGATTCTTCTGCCTCAGCCTCCCAAATAGCTGGGAGTAAAGGTGCCCGCCACCATGCCTAGCTAATTTATGTATTTTTAGTAGAGATGGGGTTTCACCATGTTGGCCAGGCTGGTGTCGAACTCCTGACATCAGGTGATCCACCTACCCCAGCCTCCCAAATTGCTGAGATTACAGTCATGAGCCACCATGCCCAACCTATTTCTGCTTTTGTGCACTAGATACAAAGTAAACAATGAAAGCGCAGAGACTATAAAAATGGAGAAAGAGAACTTATTTCAATTCTGTCGTTGTGTAAGTGACCACCTGGAATATATATTATGCTTAAGATTTAAAACAAAGAATGTGAACTGAGAGTTGTAATATTTTGTTTGGAAAGAAACAATTTTAGTTCATACTTGAAATATTTTACTGAGTTTGAATAAAGTTGTTTTATAGTAACATTTATTATTGTTATTTAAAATTAATGACTCAGTTGGGCACGGTGGCTTACACCTGTAACCCCAGCAGTTTGGGAGGCTGACGCTGGCAGATTTGAGGCCGGGAGTTCAAGACTAGCCTGACCAACATGCAGAAACCCCGTCTCTACTAAAAATACAAAAAATTAGCTGGGCATGATGGTGCATGCCTGTAATCCCAGCTACCCTGGAGGCTGAGGCATTGCTTGAATCCAGGAGGCAGAGGTTGCGGTGAGCCAAGATCACGCCATTGCACTCCAGCCTGGGCAACAAGAGTGAAACTCCGTCTCAAAAAAAAAAAAAACAAAACAAAAAAACTAATGACTCAAAAACATGTCCATATCAGTGGCATGATTTCGTATTATTCCCTACGTTTTATCTCTTTCCTGTAACACAAAAGTATTAATGCATTATTATTTTCTTTTTTGTATTGTATTTTTAATTTTTTTATTATTTATTTATTTATTTATTTATTTTTGAGACGGAGTTTCGCTCTTGTTACCCAGGCTGGAGTGCAATGGCACGATCTAGGCTCACCGTCACCTCCGCCTCCTGGGCTCAGGCAATTCTCCTGCCTCAGCCTCCTGAGTAGCTGGGATTACAGGCATGTGCCACCATGCCCAGCTAATTTTTTGTATTTTTAGTAGAGACGGAGTTTCACCATATTGACGAGGATGGTCTCGATCTCTTGACCTCGTGATCCACCCGCCTCGGCCTCCCAAAGTGCTGGGATTCAGGCTTGAGCCACCGTGCCCGGCTATTTTTTTATTTTTTAAAAGATACAGTCTTTCTCTGTCACACTGGAGTGTAGTGGCATGATCGTAGTTCACTATAGCCTCAAACTCCTTGGCTCTAGGGATTCTCCTGCTTCAGCCTCCTGAGTAGCTAGGACTACAGGCACACACCACCATGCCCAGCTTATGATTTAATATTAAACAATTTTTTAACTCCCATAATTATATGTAGAGAGTTCAAAAACAGAAAAATGTCACTTTCTGCTTTTACTTTCTGGAATTTTCTTCATGATTATTTCTGAAGATAATGTTGTCATAGAGTGGGTTTGTGTGTTAAAACTTATCCTCTGGGTGGATGTCTAATAAGCCCAGCACACCTCTGGGGTCCTTCTTCCAGTGCAGATGTGTTCACTCCTATGCTCTCCTGCCTTCTCAAATGCCACACTTGTTCCACAGCCTTACCTGCCTCTCCCTTACCACCTTCAAGCTTTCCCTATCTCCTGGCTCCTTTTCAGCAACAATTGAGCATGCTCAATCATGTTTAAATGTTTTCCTTTCTTGACTTCTGCTTCAGTGCCAGGTTTCTTTAAAGGGGTTTCTGTAGCGAGTGACTCCGTAGGTTACTTGCTGCTCTATCTCCAGCCCACTGCAGTGTGGCCCTTGCACCTACCGTGTTGCTGACCTTCTCTCACAAAGTCCGACAGCTACTTCTTATTAATAAAACATTGGACTGCTTTTCATATTTAGTGTTATTTGACTTCTGACAGTTGATCCTTTTTTTTTTGAAACAAAGTCTCGCTCTGTTGTCCAAGCTGGAGTGCAGTGGTGTGATCTTGGCTCGCTGCAACCTCCACCTCCCTGGTTCAAGTGATTCTTGTGCCTCAGCCTCTTGAGTAGCTGACTACAGGTGCTTGTCACTCTACCTGGCTAATTTTTATATTTTTAGTAGAGACAGGGTTTCACCACGTTGGCCAGGCTGGTCTGAAACTTCTGGCCTCAAGTTATCTGCCTGTTTCAACCTCCCAAAGTGCTGGGACTACAGGCCTTAGCCGCTGTGCCTGGCCTGCGGATTTCTTAATATGCTCACATGTGAGATGCCACACTCTCCCAGTGTGTGTTGCCCCTCAGGTTCCTGCTTTGCAGCGTCCCTTGCTACTTCTCTTTTCTCTGCCTGTCTTTTAAGTGTCAGTGGTCCTCGGGTTTGTCCTGAGCCCTCTTACCTCCTTCTCCACAGTCTTCCTGAGTGATCTCATTCACCTTCAGAGTTAGGACAGCAAGGCTCCAAGAAGTGGAGTAATCTTTCCAGGGTCTCATTGCAATAGCAGCAGAGTAAGGGTCAGAATTAGTTCATTGTGTTTAACATACGTCTGTTGTGTGCTTGACGTGCTGCCGCACACTGGGGAGACAAGTGTAAATAGGATGCTTTCCTTCTCCCTCCAGCTTCTGCAGCCTGCAGAGGCCTCCGTCTCTCCTTCCATTTCATCTGGCCCCTGCCTGTCTAGCTCTTTACATGTCTGTTTAGATGTCCCTTCATCTGGGAAACTTTTCTACTATTCCTAAGGCTTCCTTCTCCTGGGTGCGTTATACCTTTTACCTGTTCTCTTGCATTTCCCACATTGTCTTCTAATAACCGTTAAATGTACTTTTCTGTTCTTCCCCACTGGGCCTCCCTTTCTTATAGGATTTCTCCTCTGGTTGAGCGGAGAAGAGTAGAACAAACTAAGCCACTAGGACCCACACCAATGCTTCCATTTTCCCAAGAGGGCCAATGGTCAGGGCAATGGACAATAAGCCTCTGGAGGCAGCAGGACTGTGTCTGTGGCACCATCATATCCTCCGTACCTAAGCCCTACCTGGCAAATGGCAATTGCTCAGAAATTGTTTGCTTTATGAAGAATGACTGAATAAACCACATGGCTTTATGCTAAATGTTGGACTAGAACTTTGAGAAATGTCGTCTCTCCCAGGCAAAGAAAAAAATTATAGAGTAGGAGGGTATTCTGTTTGGAAGTGGACAAAGGGACTAGCTGATTTCTGGAGGTTCCTAACAATCCAATTGATTCTGAGTTTGATTACAATATAGTCCTTGTGTGGGAAAATAGTATCATTTTTTCTTTTTATTAAAATTCTGAAGAACATTACGCAGCTATTCATGAAAGTCTAGTTTGCTCGTAGGTGAGAAAGATCAATACAGGCTGTTAGATGAATGTCTTTCAAATAAAAGGTCTGCTTATAATTAGATAGCATTGCCATCTAGTGGGTAGTACAGATTCCTTCACAGAACTACATGCCATCAGTATTTCTTGGTAAATTATGAATAAGGTTACTAACATTCTGAAACTGAATCTAAACAGGCAAGTTCAGGAAGAATTCTGTTGTCCTGGTGTTTACTGTACTTGGGAGTTCTGGCTGACTTCTTATCGTGAAGTCAGCAAAGATTTTTAATAAGAAAAGTTCAAAATTTCCTTGAGATTTTTTGTGCTGATAATACACACCACTAAGAGAGTTACAGAATTATGTGTTCAAAATATACCTGAATAAATTCTTTGTTGTTGTTGTTGTTGTTGTTGTTGTTGAGACAGGGTCTCACTCTGTTGTCCAGGCTGCAGTGCAGCTCACCGAAGCCCTGCACTCCTGCCTCAGCCTCCAGAGCAGCTGGGATAAAGGTGTGTGCTACCACACCTGGCTAATTTTTGTATTTTCTGTAAACACAGGGTGTCATTATGTTGCCCAGGTTGGTCTTGAACTCCTGGGCTTAAGCTATCCTCCTGCCTCGGCTTCCCAAAGTGCTGGGATTACAGGCGTGAGCCATTCGCCTGGCCCTTGAGTAAATTCTTTTCCCTGTGTGGTTACATTATCAATTTGCTACACAGTTAGGATTGTTTTAGGGTTTGCTGTTTTCATCCATTCTTATTTAATTTTTTCCAATAAAAATAAATATTTCGAGCATGGAGGAAAACTAAAAGTTTTTCATAATAAACACTTAGATTCTACCTAGATTTTACTGTCAACATTTTAATAGATCTTCTTTATTGCATCTACCTATATATCCCTGTCTCTATCCATCCATCTTATTTTATTTAATTAGTTAATTGATTGATTTTTTGAGACTGAGTTGTTCTGTCACCCAAGCTGGAGTGCAGTGGTGCAATCTCAGTTCACTGCAATCTCCGCCTTCTCGGTTCAAGCCCTTATCATGCCTCAGCTTCCCAAGTAGCTGGGATAACAGGCACCCGTCACCACACCCAGTTAATTTTTGTATTTTTAGTAGACATGAGGTTTTGCTATATAGGCCAGGCTGGTTTCAAACTCTTGACTTCAAGTGAGTGATCCGCCCATCTCAGCCTCCCAAAGTGCTGAGGCTATGTTATTTTTAAAGAAACATTTCAAAATAGATTGCATTTTGGCCAGGAGCAGTGGTTCACGCCTCTAATCCCAGCAATTTGGGTGACGAAGGTGGGCAGATCACCTGAGGTTAGAAGTTGGAGATCAGTCTCGCCAACGTGGAGAAACCCTGTCTCTACTAAAAATACAAAAATTAGCTGGGTGTGGTGTCGGCTGTCTGTAATCCCAGCTACTCGAGAGACTGAGGCATGAGAAACCCTTGAACCCGGGAGGCGAAAGTTGCAGTGAGCTGAGATGGCGCGACTACGCTCCAGCCTGGGTGACAGAGTAAGACTCTGTCTCAAAAAAACAGAACAAAACAACAAAGACAAACCCCTGCATTTTATAAAACATTTAATAGTTCCAAAGTTAAAAATTAGGT
This sequence comes from Saimiri boliviensis, assembly GCF_048565385.1. NCBI lineage: Eukaryota > Metazoa > Chordata > Mammalia > Primates > Cebidae > Saimiri > Saimiri boliviensis. The sequence goes on from NC_133452.1 coordinate 162,757,113, forward strand.
CAGGCATGGTGGCTCATGCCTGTAATCAGTGCACTGTTTTCCCATTCTATTCCCTACACTCTTTTTTTTTTTTTTGAGACGGAGTTTCGCTCTTGTTACCCAGGCTGGAGTGCAGTGGTGCGATCTCGGCTCACCGCAACCTCCGCCTCCTGGGTTCAGGCAATTCTCCTGCCTCAGCCTCCTGAATAGCTGGGATTACAGGCACGTGCCACTATGCCCAGCTAATTTTTTGTATTTTTAGTAGAGACGGGGTTTCACCATGTTGACCAAGATGGTCTTGATCTCTCAACCTCGTGATCCACCTGCCTCGGCCTCCCAAAGTGCTGGGATTACAGGCTTGAGCCACCGCGCCCGGCCTATTCCCTACACTCTTAAGCAACCGAAACCAATTTCTATTTTCACTAGTTTCAGATGTAGCCTTTGTCTATGGTTTTTTGTTGTTGCTGTTCTTAGACAGAGTCTGGCTCTGTGCCTGAGCTGGAGTGCAAGGGTGTGGTCTCAACTCACTGCAACCTCCACCTCCCGGGTCAAGCGATTCTCCTGCCTCAGCTTGCCAGGTAGCTGGAACTAAAGGCGTACACCACAATGCCTGGCTATTTTTTTGGTATTTTTAGTAGAGATGGGGTTTCACCATGTTGACCAGGCTGGTCCTGAACTCCTGATCTCAAGTGATCTGCACACCTCGGCCTCCCAAAGTGTTGGGATGACAGATGTGAGCCACCACACCAGGCCGTGTGTGTGTGTGTGTGTGTGTGTGTGTGTGTGTGTTTGTGTGTTTAATGAACAAATACATATATTCTTCTTTCTTTCGTTCATTAAATTTTTTTTTTTTAGAAATAGGATCTCCCTCTGTCTTGCAGACTGGAGACTGGAGTGCATTGGCACAATCATAGCTCACTGTCACCTCAGACTTTTGGGCTTAAGCAAGCCTCCTGCCTCAGTCTCCTAAAGAGCTGGGACTACTGGCAAGTGACACTGTGCTTGGCTCATTTTATTTACTTATTTACTGTATTTATTCATTAATCTATTTTTGTAGAGACAGGGTCTTCCTGTGTTGCCCAGACTGGTCTCAAACTCCTGGCCTCAAGTGATGCTACTGCCTTGGCCTCCCAGCTTGCTGGGATTACATATGTAAGCCACTGTGCCTGGTGTCTTACTTCTTTCTTATGTATGTAGTAGACTATTACATATGCTCTTTGACTTTGTTTTTTTCATTTAAGGTTGTATCTCAGAAATGTGTTCATCTGAGAGATCTTCTTAATTCTTTTCATGACTCCATAGTACTACCTTATAATTTATACAACTCATTGCCTGGAGATGTGCAATTAGGTTATTTCCAATATTTAGGTATTATAAATAATGCTACCATGAGAAAGTTCAGAGTAAATTCTTAGAAGCGGAGTTGCTGTATCCAGAGTCAACGTACATGTCACTGTAGACATGCCTTGTCAGATACAAATTCCCTTCTATAGGGCTTTTAACATTTGACACTCCGTTAGCCATGTATATGAGTGCTTGTTTCCCCTCAGCCTCACCGGTAGAGTATTTTATTAGTTTTCTGTTGCTGTGTAGAAATTTGCACAATCTTAGTGGCTTGAAACAAAACATGTATTATCTCATAGTTTCTGTGCCACGGAATCCAAAGTTCAGCTGGGCTTTGATCTCAGGGTCTTACAGGGCTGTAAACAAAGTGCTGGCCAGGTTGCATTGTCTTCTGGAGGCTCCACTGGAGAAGGATCTGCTTCTAAACTCATTCCAATTGTGGGAGAATTCATTTCTTTTTTTCTTTTTCTTTTTCTTTTTTTTTCCCCCAAAATGGGGTTTCACCATGATGGCCAGGCTGGTCTTGAACTCCTGACCTCAGGTGATCCACCCACCTCGGCCTCCCAAAGTGTTAGGATTACAGGCATGAACCACCACGCCTGGCTGAGAATTCATTTCTTAATTGTAGGAGAATTCATTTCTTTGGAGACATAACACTCATGGTAGCTTCCTTCTTCAAGGCCAGTACGAGACATGTTTCTGACATCAAAAAAAGTCTAAGCCCTCTGCTGAAGGACATGCTAATGGTTAAATCAAGGCCGACAGAATAATCTCCCTTTAGATAATTTAAAGTCTACTAATTTGGGGCCTTAGTTACCGTTATAAAATCCCATCACCTTTGCCTTATTGAATAACCTAATCATAGGCATAATATAACGGGCGGCCTTTTAGAATTCTGTCATCACTGTGTTGTCAAGCTTTTCTGTAGTTCCTCCTCTAACAGTTGAAATGGTTTCTCAGAGTTTTAATTTGCAGTCTCTTATTCTCAGTAAAGTTGAGCATGGGTTTATATGTTTAAGGAGCATTTCTCTGTTGTTTTCTGTGAGTTATCCATACCTGTCTTTTGCCCATTTATCTGTTGGTTTGCTGACTTCCCCCTGTCAATGTTTTATAGCTCTTTAAAAATTAGGGAATGTAGTCTTTCATATGTGAAAGAAATTATCTATATCTTCTCTTAGTTTATCATTTGTCTTTGCTTATGGAAATCATCTGATTTTTAAAATATTGGCAATTTCAATTTTAAGACAATGTTCAGGCCACCACTATGTATGTGAAACAAAACATAACTAAAGCCCAGGGGCTACCTTCTAGACCATCTTCAGGGCTTTAAATAATTCTGCACTAAAATAATCTCCTAAAGATGCTGACTATGTTATTCTTAACGTCATCTGGGTCTCAAATCCCAGAACCTTCATTAGTAATATGTTTCATCATCTCGCTTCTCTTAGTTGGGCTCATACTCATCAAAGAAATGATTTGTCAAAAAATAAATTAGTGCAATGTAATTATTTGTCAATTTGAAGTAAAACTTAAAAATGAAAAAAAAAATGGTGCAAATATTTCTGATTGCTGAAGTTTTTGTTTGTTTTTAGATGGAGTCTTGCTCTCTTGCCCAGGCTGGAGTGCAGTGGCGCGATCTCGGCTCACTGCATTCTCCACCTCCTGGGTTCAAGTGATTCTGCTGCCTCTACCTCCCATGTAGCTGGGATTATAGACGTGTGCCACCATGCCTGGCTAATTTTTGTATTTTTATTAGAGATAGGGTTTCACCATGTTGGCCAAGTTGGTCTCAAACTCCTGACCTTAGGGTGATCCACCCGCATTGGCCTCCCAAAGTGCTGGGATTACAGGCATGAGCCACTGCGCCTAACAGTTGCTAAAATTTTTATGGTCAAACATTTTCCGGTATTTCTATCTCCTTATCCCATAATTTAATCCTTTTAAAATTAATATTTAAAATTTTTTATTATTGAAAGTTTCAAACATATATAAAAGTAGAGGGAATGAATAAAAAATCTTCATGATACATGCTAGCCTCAGCATTTATCAACACAAGGCCAATACTGCTTTATTTATACCAGTGGTTCTCAACTCGGGGTGGTTTTGCCCTGCTGAGGGTATTCGACAATGTCTGCGGACATTTTTGATCCCCCCAATTGGGATGTACTCCTGGTAGCTAGCGGGTAGAGGCCAGGGATGCTACTAAACAGATGTCGTGCAGGATAACCCACACAACAAGCACCTGCTCAGTCTAAAATGTCAATAGTGCCCATGCTAAGAAAGCTTGATTTATACCTTTTCCCTTCCTTCTCTCAGTAATTATTTCAAAGAAAATGTATGGTATAAAGTTACAACTATGAATACCATTTATAGGTAGAAGCTATTACAATGAAACCCACAACGTTGTCATTATAACTAATACCTCTTTTTTTACCCAGTGCTCATCAGTTAACCTTAAACGACTCATATCTTACCATCCCAAAATAGTCAGTGTTCAGATTTCCCTTGGGCATTTTTTTAAATAGAGTGGTTAGTTCAGACAAGATCAATACATTGCATTGGGTACTATCTCTCTTATTTATACTCAATAACTCCTTCCTTCTGCTTTTTATTTTTTAAATATTTTTAAATTAATTATTTTTTAGAAACAGGGTCTCCCTTTGTCACCTAGGCTGAAGTTCAGTGGTGTAATCATAGTTCATTACAGCCTCCTATTTCTGGGCTCAAGTGATCCTCTTATCTTAGCCTCCTGAGGAGCTGGGACTACAGGTGTGTGCCACCATGCCTGGCTCCTTCTTCTCTTCCCACTGCAGCCTCCCATCTTGCTGTTTATTTGTTGAAGAACAAGTTGATTTGTCTTGTAGAATTGCCTATACTTTGGATTTTGCTGATGGCATACCCATGGTGTAGTTTAAAATATTTCTCTGTCCCCAGTATTTCCTTAGACTGGCAGTAAATCTCCAATTCAGATTGAATTTTGGCACAAGTGTTATAATTGTCTTTAAGGGGAGATTTCCAGGAAAAAGTCAGTGAGCCTTTGCTTCCTAAATATAAGGTTGGTGATCTGGGAAATAAATTCTGAACTCTGACAATCTCATATTAGAAGATTTAAGAGAGGGGAGGGTCTACAGAGCTCCTATTCTGAGTAGTTTTCTTAGATGGAAGCTTCACTTGGGATGACGGCCCTTCTTGGCACTTACCTTAGCAGTGCTTTGCAGTTTCCTTACTTGTAGCCCAGTGCCTAAAGGAGACAACCGGAGACTAAGATGAATGGCTTCTGATTTCCTGACAGCCTCTCAGCAATTTGGATCCCAGTTTCTTGGGTATGAAATAGTAAACTCCACTCTAGGGAGACTGAAAGGACAATGTGATTTAAAACTAGGCATTCATCGTATTATTTAGAGGTAAGAACTTTGTAAGAGCCAAGTTCTAAAGGAGTATAAGTGTCTTTCTGTGTGAGTGAGTGCACAGATCAACACACTGAAAGTCACTAGGGCCAGGTGTGGTGGCTCATGCCTATACTTTAGGAGGCTGAGGCAGGCAGGTCACCTGAGGTCAGGAGTTCAAGACCAGTCTGGCCAACATGGTGAAACCCCATTTCTACAAAAATATAAAAGTTAGCCAGGCGTGATGGCAGCTGCCTGTAATCCCAGCTACTCAGGAAGCTGAGGCAGAAGAATTGCTTGAACCTCGGAGGCGGAGTTTGCAGTGAGCCGAGATTGTGCCATTGCACTCCAGCCTGGGTGTCAGTGCGAGACTCCATCTCAAAACAAAACAAAACAAAACAAACCACAGTCATTGCAGCTACAATGAGTTAGAACAACCACTGTCCTGCGGGTGACTATGTAGAAAAAAAACTTTGCAAGTAAGTTTTCTCTCCTGTTAATACTTAGTGCTTGTGAAGTAGTTCTGCAGACAGAGGCCAGTCTAGAAGCTTCAGGAAAGGGCATAGGTACACAGATACAAGTAATAAGTCAGGCTCAGCACCACATCATTAGGACTCAGACACCAGGGGCTTATGCTGTATTTGCTTCAGGAATGTAAAGGTAGAGAAGCTCAGCTCCATCTTCGGGAATGTAATGCTGAAGAACATTCACTGTGAGACAAGGGAGATGTATAATGATTGTGATCTGCCTGAGTGTAACACCTAATAGTTGGGATTCTTTGATAAAGCTCCCTTCCAGCTAGTACTATGGCCTCTGTACTTAAAAGTAGTGAGATTCTTTCTCGTTTCTGTTGAGGGAATTTAACCAAGGCATGCAACATTTCTTCATGCCAAGATCTTTTCCTCACAAAACTATTTAATAAAATCAGTAATCTTACCAAAGATAGACTTGCCGGGAGGGCGCTTTTGCTCTGGGCTTCTTTTTTGATAAGTTTCAAGCAACAGCTAAATGCTTCAAAGTAGGCATTTATGTCCAATCCAAAAGTGAGAAGATTGGAAATTTTAAAGTTCCAACTGCCTTCAACTAACAAGTAATTGAAAAAGAGAATTGGACTGGGCGTGGTGGCTCACCTCTTTAATCCCAGCACTTTGCTCAAGACCACCTTGGCCAACATGGTGAAACCCAGTCTCTACTGAAAATACAAAGGTTAGCCAGGTATGGTGACACATACCTGTAATCTCAGCTACTCGGTTGGCTGAAGTGGAAGGAGTGCTTGAACTGAGAAGGTTGAGGCTGCGGTAAGATGCGATTGCACCACTACACTCTAGCCTGGGTGACAGAGTGAGACCTTGTTTTTTAAAAAAAGAAAAAGCCAGAATATACTGAATCAATTAGTCTTATTCTATTTGAATTACACAGCCCCAGCATTAAAACAAAGGAAGTGAATAAAATGGACTAAAACTCTTGTTCATTTGCTTTCAGAATATAGACTAACTTACTCATTATGACACTTCACAAGGAAAATATTAACCCACGTTTTTTCCTTGATAATAATTGATCATTTTTTATAAATTCATATTTTGCTTAAAAACTTGGCTGGGCATGATGGCTCATGTCTGTGATCCCAGAACTTTGGGAGGCCGAGGAGGGTAGATCCCAAGGTCAGGAGTTTGAGACCAACCTGACCAACACGGTGAAGCACTGTCTCTACTAAAAATACAAAAATTAGCCGGGCGTGGTGGTGCGCACCTGTAATCCTAGCTACTGGGGAGGCTGAGACAGGAGAATTGCTTGAACCCAGTAGGTGGAGGTTGCAGTGAGCTGAGATCATGCCATTGCACTCCATCCTAGAGACAGAGCAAGGCTCCGTCTCAAAAAAAAAAAAAAAAAAAAAAACCCCAAAACTTTATTGTTTAATTTTTAGAAACCCAACTTATTGTAGGATTGTAGGTCCCATTATTTGACCTTGACTATCTGAGACATAAATGAAAATTACATAATAAGCAAAAACTACCCCAATATTTAGTTGAGAAATTATTTTAAGAAATGTGGTTCTCTGATTTCTCCTTTTATCGATTATAAGGAACAATTAAAATGAAGAAGGGGCTACTAGAGGTACACAGATACAAGTAATAAAAAGTAGCAGCTGAAAACCAATTCAAAAAGTTACAAAACAGTAAGAAGATTGAAGAATTTAAAAGGCAAAGCATCTTGAGATTCATTAATTCTTTAGCCTGGGAAGTTCGTCAGAATCATTCTGGCACAATCATACTGTACTCACAAATCTGCCCGAAATCTATTGGTGAAAATTCTCTTGAGATGGAACTAGTCAAGAATTGTCAATGGCCTGGGATTCTACCCTACTTACTGAAGTTAGAAAGCTATTCTGTTTTTGTTTCATGGATACTAGAAGATATGAGATTCCTGGGTCAGAGACAAGGACTGTCTTGCACACAGCAAAAGCAGCAGCCAGAGGTTCATGGTTGTGACAGTTCCTCATATTCTTCGAGTCTCACTGGGTGACACACATGAGCTGACATGGATGTCCTACATGCAGTTGGTCATGTTACAGGAGAGGAATACTAAATTTAGGGATTCATCACTATGGGCTGGGTGTGGTGGCTTGTGGCTGAAATCCTACTACTTTGGGAGGCTAAGTAGGGAGGGTCACTTGAGCCCTGTCTCTACTGCAAGTACAAAAAATTAGCCGGGCGTGGTGGCGTGCACCTGTAATGCCATCTACTCAGGAGGCTGAGACAGGAGAAACACTTGAACGTGGGAGGTGAAGGTTGCAGTGAGCCTAGATCATACCACTGCACTCCAGCCTGAGCGACACAGTGAGACTCCGTCTCGATAAGAATAATAATAAAAATAAACAAATCAAATCCAATCTGGATCTCATGTATCAAAACTTCCTCAGAAGTTATTCTTATGTTTAATTATGAACAAGATAAACAGACCTTCAAAGCAAGAAGCTTTCGCCTCTTGAAAGCCCTTTTAACATGTAGGATCTGCTCAGCATTCCACAAAGACAATAAAGTTAAAATATAATGACCACAAAAAGGAAAAGGTCCACACAATGGCAGAACTGCATGGATAGTAGAGTCTATGCTGTTTATTCCCACGTGGAATGGAAAAGCTGAAAAGCTTTCTGTTATAGGTTAAATTGTGTTCCCAAATTCACATGTTGTTGTCTTAACACCTCAGAGGTGATAAATTGAAATGAAGTCATTTAGGATGGGCCCTAATGCAACCTGACTGGTGTGCTTATAAAAAGGGGAAATTTGGACATAGAGACGTGCATAGAAGGAAGATGTGCGGAGACAGAGGGAAATTAGCCTAAACAAAAAGTTCACATTGAAGAAATGGAAAACCGGCTCTCATGACCAAGTTAATTTAGCATAAAAATGTAATTGATAGTGAAGCTATAAAGTGTAAAACCATCATTTAAACCTCTCCTCTGTCATTCACAGCTAACTTGCTTCAGAATTGCAATGGAAGAAGATTATCCTACTGGGTAGAATTTCACTGAGATGATGGTATAGAATTTGGGTCTGGGGAAACGTTTTTGTGGCCTCCTTAAACCAGCTGTTGTGATTTTATTGTTTGTGAGTTAATTAGAACAAAGATTTTCTTTAAAACAAAGATATAACAACTAGCAGACCAAAATGTCTTCTATACATAATAAACTTCTTAGAATCACTCACTTCTATGAAACCCAAAATGAAAATCCTCCTTTGTATCAAGAAGAGGAGCTGTAAGCTTTATGTTTATCATTAATGAATGAACAAACTGTGGAAGTTAGATATATTATTTACTATAGTTGGTGTTTCAGACAACATACTGTTTATGCTTACCACTAACCAGGATTCTTACTCTGTAAAACCAGTCTTTTTTTTTTTTTTTTTTTTTACACGGTGGTGGTGACGGAAACCTGTCTTTTGATAGTTTTCTAGTCAATGTATTGTCTGCTTTATAAATAGAATTTCTTATTCTTCTTCCTTTTCTTTGTATTTTTTTGAGACAGAGTATTGCTCTGTCACCCAGGCTGGAGTGCAGTGGTGTCATCTCTACTCACTGCAACCTCCACCTCCTGGGTTCAAGGGATTTTCCGGCTTCAGTCTCCCCGATAGCTGGGATTACAGGCGCGCACCACCACGCTGGCTAATTTTTGTATTTTTAGTAGAGACAGGGTTTCACCAAGTTGGCCAGGCTGGTCTCGAACTTCCCTGAGAATGATACTGCCATGAAAAGTTAAGAAATGGGAAAACAGGCTTGTGCTAATATCTATGGTTGTTGTAAACAAAAGCTCTGACTGGACTCCAGTGTGCCCAAACGTACTAGGTTCACAGGGCACTCATCTGATAATTTTTTTTTTTTTTTTTTTTTTAAGACAGAGTCTCGCTCTGTTGCCCAGGCTGGAGTGCAGCGGCCAGATATCGGCTCGCTGCAACTCCACCTCCCGGGTTCAAGCGATTCTCCTGCCTCAGCCTCCCGAGTAGCTGGGATTACAGGCGCCTGCCACCACGTCCGGTTAATTTTTATATTTTTAGCAGAGACGTTTCTTCATGTTGGCCAGACTGGTCTCGAACTCCTGACCTCAGGGGCTCCATCCGCCTCGGGCTCCCAAGGTGCTGGGATTACAGACGTGAGCCACCGTGCCCGGCCGAGAATTTTATGAAATAAGGAAAGGCTAAACGTAATTATTACCAAGTTTTTTCTGCAATTTCAGTGTCTAGAACAGCAGTAACTGGCACGTAGTAGGCGCTCCGTGAACAGCAGCAGGATTAAGTGATCGCGGTCTCCCTGAACAACTGCGATGGCACCACAGCATAGTCAAAACACAAAAAGTCAAACTATAAAAGCTCCTAGTACAAGTCCGTGGAGCCAGGGCTTCACACAAATATATGTCGTGCACTACACATTAATATATATATGCACATTCAATATTTCGTTCTTCCGGTGTTAACGACTAATGGAGGCAAATCTTTACGCTTTTGGTTAAGGGCTAAAACTTCGCACTTTAAGGACGTTCCGAGCGCAGGATCGGAGGGGCGAGTCAAAGAAAACAGACCTCCCGGCCCGCGCCGCCCTTAAGTACACGCTGCCGCTGACCGCGCAGACGCAGGAAGGGGCGGGGCGGAGGGGAGGGGCCATTCGCGGGATTCCAGAGGCCCCGCCCCTCGTCTGCGTCGGGTGGTCACGCGGTCGTCCGGAGCGGGCGAGCGGAGTTAGAAGGGCTTTACTGCCGCGAGCGTCGGCCGCTCCAGCGACCGTGGGGATCGGCGTAGGTGAGCTGCGGCCTATTTCGAGGTGCTGCTGCCACAGCTACCTGCGTTCGTTACGAGCATTGAACGTCTCCACCGCGTAAGTGTGAAAGAGGTGGCAGGAGGTGGGCACGCAGGGGCGCAAAGCGCACGGCCCCTAGAAGACTCGCCTTCGCTCCTGCCAGCCGCTGAAGCCGCGTCCTCCTCTGACAGCCGCGGGGCCACGGCAGGGGTAAGGGCCAAGGGGTTGTTGAAAGGTCGCGGGAGCCGGCGCGGGGTAGGGAGGCGACTCGAGGGACTGCCTCATTGGCTGAGTCGGTTTTGGCGCGCTCTGACTTCCGCGCTCCCGATTGGTTGGCGGGCGCCGTTCCCGAGGCGCGCGCCGCGATTGGTGGGCTCGGGCGCGCGGGCCCGCACCGCCCGCCCTCTCGCCCGGCGCTCCGGGACTAGCTGGCTGAGTCCGGGCTTAGGGACTCAGCCTGGGCGTGGTTGGCTGTGGGGATGAGGCGGAACGTTCCCTCCTCTCGGCAGTTAAGTGGCTGGTTCTTACCTGAGGGATCTGTAAATCTGGCTCCTGGGAAGAGGTCGCTGAGTCCCGCGTGTCCCATTGAACGGATACCGGCTTTGTTGATAGGGTTTCGCAGGGACCCTGTCCTATGCCAGGGTTTTCAGTGTAGCTGTTAAAGGAACCCGAGAATCACCGGCGAGTAAGGGTGCAGGGCTGCTGTCGGGTGTGGGAGACCTGTGAAGGGTTAGACTTACTTGATAAGTGCTGAAGTACGCCTTAGGTCGCAGCCGTCTCACCGAGTGAGCCGTAGATCGAAGCAGCATTTCTGTCTCTTCCGTTCCGTTCTGTTCAGTCGCGTGTTTCTAAACAGTGTTGCTCGCGACTCACTCAGTAATTCGAGATCACGGCCCGGGGCCCGCGACCCGCAGTTTGAAAAACATTGCCCGGGCCCAGCCAGCATTTTCTTAACATGAAATAAAGTAGAAAATGGCAGGATGCCCCGTACAAATTAGATTGCTCGGCTTCCTAAGATTTTTTTTTGGTTGGTTTGTTTTTGAGTCGGAATCTCGCTCTGTCACCCTGACTGGAGTGCAGTGGTGGGATCTCGGCTCAATGCAACCTCCCCCTCCCGCGTTCAAGCGATTCTCCTGTGTCAGCCTCCCTAGTAGCTGGGACTACAGGCAAACACCTACACTTGGCCATTTTTTGGGTATTCTTAGTAGAGGCGGAGTTTCACCTTCTTGGGTAGGCTGGTTTCGAACTCCTGACCTCAGGTGATGCACCCGCCTCGGCCTCCCAAAGTGCTGGGATTACAGATGTGAGCCACGACGACCGGCCTTTCCTAAGCTTTTTTGTTTGTATATGTGTGTGTGTGCGCGCGCCAGGGCACCACGTAAAACGTATTAGTGTTAGAAAAGTCACTGCACTGAGTAAAGGCATGGCCACAGCAATTAGGGAGCTCTGTCGGCGAGGCACAGGCACAGACACAGCGGGGGCCAAGTGGTGGCGGGCCTTGGAGGAGCGGTTCAGATGCTGAATTTGTTGTGACTTTGGTCCAGTGGTCTACTTAACGACATTGCATATATCCCTTTTTATCTTTTTCCTTCTTCCTTGCTTGTTAGTCCTTCATTTCATGTTGGTGGTTAAACATTTCCTACGAATGTAAATGCATGATCTCATCTGACCAGTTAGTAAGTCAGTATTAGGTGATCGTCAGAGCCGAGTTTGTTATACCTTAAATCTGTCTTTGAAGCAGGGATGTTAAGGTGCTGCTCTGTAGAGTGGACCTGGGCACACCTAAGTATCTGGGTTGGTTTTTTTTTTTTTTCTATTTCTGGTTACTATTTCTCAGATCTTTGAGAGCCCTGTATTTAATCTAGGACATGTTTAGATATTTTAAACCAATTCTTAAAATTTGTTTAAAATACATTAGTTTCATTTTCTTCAGACATAATTATGTGCGCATATATATAAAATTAGATATCAAGAGTCGTTAACGTTAGTCACCTTAGTCATCTACAGGGCTGAGTTTGGATTAAGTGAGAAAAAAATAATAGTTCTACTGTACAATAGTATGATTTTTATGATTGTATTTTAAGCAAACCTAGACTTCACCTTCAGCATTGCAAACCATATTGTTTTTTAATTATTAGTATTCTGTGCTTCACCGTCTACACAATGAATCCCAGTATGAAGCAGAAACAAGAAGAAATCAAAGAGAATATAAAGGTATGTGATTGAATAACTTTAATTTTTTTTTGTAGAAATCATGGGGTTAAAAGTATTTTGATATCATTTAGCCAAATTTAGCCTGGCTATGATTTCTGGAAGCCTTGAGTAGTCAGAGGATGAGTAACAATAGAGAACATTTTAAAAAAATTAATTATGGTTGAATATTAAGTCTGACTCAAGAATATGGGATGTCTCTTATTTTGGTCTATCAACAGTATTTTGTAGTTTTCAGAGCATAAATTTTACACTGTTTATGTTAAATTTTTTCCTAAGTATTCTTTTTGAGGTTATTGTGAGTATAATTGTTTCTTTAATTTCATTCTCATTTGATCATTGCTACTACATAGAAAAATAATTGACTTTTGTATGTTGATTTTGTGTCCTGAAACCTTACTGAAGTTGTTTATTAGTTCGAATTGTCTTTTAGTAGATTCTTCAGGATTTTCTTTTCTTTTTGTGTTATCTCTGTGAAGATTCCAAAAGTATCTTTAGGATTTTCTATGTGTAAGATTATTACTGCTTTGTTTCTGTGCTTGTATTTCGTGAAATGATTTTATTAAAATCCCTTGTGTGTATCTTCAGAATTAAGTGTCTGTGACTACAGACATGTTGTGCATTATATTGCACATTTTTCGAGAGTATACCATATTTGGCCGGGCGCGATGGCTCACGCCTGTAATCCTAGCACTTTGGGAGGCCGAGGTGGGTGGATCACCTGAGGTCAGGAGTTCAAGAGCAGCCTGGCCATCATGGTGAAACCCCATCTTTACCAAAAAGAAAAAAGAGAGTATACCATATTCATTACCATCTAACCTATTGGATTTGCAGTACTATTAGAATCCCTGTATGGTACTCTCACTGGAAATCTTATTCCAAGTATTTATTCTTATGACAACAGGACAGAATTTCTTTAGTTTTGAGTTTGTAATTTTAACTAGGTTCATATGTATGGTTCTAAATGAATTTACAGTTTAGCTAGGTCCTTCCATACAACTGAAACTATATGAATACCCTGGAAATTGGACTACATCTTCAGAAAAACTATCAATTAGTGGGTTTAAATTAAATAAAGAACCATATGCCCATGGTAGCTCAAGCCTGTGATCCCAGCTACTTGGGAGGCTGAAGTAGGGGGATTGATTGAGCTCAGAAGTTTGAGACCAGCCTGGGCAACAAAGGGAGACCCTGTTTCTAAAAAAACCATAATTAGCTGGGTGTGGTGGCACCCACTTGAAATACCAGCTACTTGGAAGGCTGAGGTGGGAGGAATTGCTTAAGGTTAGTAGTTTCAAACGCCTTGGGTAAGTTATGATTGCTTCAGTGTATTCCAGGCTGGGTGACAGAGTAAGATCCTGTATCTAAAAAAAATAATAATACTAAACTAAATCAAGTACTTAAAAGCCATTGATAAGTATACGCAAGTACCTTTTGATGGGTTATTTATTCGCCTTGCCTTTCTTAGGATTCTTAGATTTTCTTGAATAATAGTTCACATTGACAGTTTGTAAATTTAATTTCATTAGCTTCCATTTAGGATGATGACATCTTCCCACTGTGCTTTGGATGTGATTATTTACAATTTTTGTTATGAAATTTTTGAAATACTTAGAGTCAGTATTACAATAATTTGCTTCCCTGACTTCAGCTATTACCACCATATGGCCAATCTGATTTCATCTATGTCCTTATTTACTCCACCTCTCCTTCAATGAATTATTTTGAATGAAATCACAGCCAAATAATTTCTATACTTCCAGCAGATTACATTTTTAAAAAGTCTTGTGTTTACTAGCTACAATAAAACTCCCTTGAATATAAAGGTACTAGGTTCTGTTTGATTTTGGTTCTACCTCCAAAATTGAGACCTTGGGTGGGTTAGTTAGCATTTCCAGCCTCAGGTTACTCATCTGTACATTGAGGAACCGGACTAGAACTAGATCTTTACGAGTTGTATGCAAAATTCTGTGTGAATGTGCTTTTATATGAATTTTTTAGGGGAAGAGGATTCACAGAATATTAAACAGTTTTCCAAAAAGATTAAGACCCATCAACATGCAGGAAACTTTCTGGCTTTAAGAGTCTATTATTTCGGCCAGGCGCGATGGCTCACTCCTGTAATCCCAGCACTTTGGGAGGCCAAGGCAGACTGATCACGAGGTCAGGAGATCAAGACTATCCTGGCCAACATGGTGAAATCCCATCTCTACTTTAAAAAAAAAAAAAGTCTCTTATTCCAATGTATAATCTATATACAGAAAATAAAAATAGTAATATTACATTGTTTTAGGCCAAAGTCTATAAAGCCTATATAAATAAAAGTTAAATCTTGGAAATGGTCTTTTTTTATGTGTGGCAGTAACTTAGCTGGCTTCTTTGACCATTATTCACAGCAAGCATTTAAATAAATTAACACCTCTTATTATTAAGGTTCCAACGTTACATTTTCTTTTATTTGTCTGGAGACTGTTGACTAATCTATAATTTAAATTATATTTGAAACGTTGGTGTAATATTTGTTCTCACAGTAGCTGGCATTTGTCCCTCAGTTAAATGGTGAGATAATAATCAGCAGTAGAAACTTTACCGTGGGAAAGGTGAACTCTTGTCATGTGAAGTACTGTGTGGTATCAGTAACTTTCTCACGCTGGTATGGTATCATGTTCTTGCTAACCTTGTTTGAGTATTCACCATTGTTTGCTATCCCATGGTGGCAGTATAACTAATGATATTTTGCAAAAAAACAAGAGAGAGCTTTCAGATCATGAAATATAAAGGAAGTTATTTACATATTACAAGGAAGGCAATATTTTCACCAAAACAATACTTTGGGCATTTTAGAGTGGCTGTTTTAGTATGCCTCAGGCACTGACATTTTAGCCAACTTCTAATGAATGGGCTTGAAGCAGAACTGCTTCTGCTATCAGGTAATGCTTGAGGGGGGATGTCTATTACAAATGTACTTTGTTTTGTGTAAAGTATATTCTGGAAAATTATGTTCTTTTAGTGAGTACTTGTAAGTATTTGGGGGATAGTCATGATTTAAGGAGGTCTGAGATGAGTCTTTGATTAGGGGAAAACATTTTGCGATGTAAATGATTTTTTTCTCCCAGTTTACCTGTTTTGCGAATTCATACTATAAAGGTTACAGTGTTTGGTTTTATGAAAGAGTACCTGTAAGATTGTAGTTTTTGTGTGGACGATTTTTCAGAGAGCTAAGGAATTTTGTTAAGTATGTTTTAACTAGATATGATTAACAAAATAACCACAGCAAGAGCATACATTGAAATGAGAGAAGTTACTTGTATTTGTGTCTAGTTTAGGTAATACGATTCATTCTTAAGGATTCTTCAAACTTTATTATAATTTTTGGAAATAACAAGTTTGCCAGTTGACTAAACGAGTGTCTTGTTCATAGGTAACCTTATAAAATTATATAGCAGACCAAATGTTTGTGTTCTTATTGTTTCTTCCCCACCCCAAATTATAGAAGGATTAAGAGTAACTTGAAGTAACTGAATAACCATATGCAATTCAGGAACCAGATAATGAATTAATTATCTTAACTTTCAGAGTAGTTCTGTCCCGAGAAGAACTCTGAAGATGATTCAGCCTTCAGCATCTGGATCTCTTGTTGGAAGAGAAAATGAGGTTTGTGCTATATGGCTAAAGTGGGGTACTGTTTGTTGATAAAATGTCTGCATAAAAACATTTCTGCTATTTTGTTGGTCAAAAACACATAAATTGTGGAAATTTGGAAATAATTTGGAAATAACAATTATATATTCCCCAAGTAAGTGATTTTAAAAAGAATTATTCAATTTAAGAAGTTCACTGGGTGCAGTGGCTCGTGCCTGTAATCCAAGCGCTCTGGTAGACTGAGGCGGGCAGATCACCTGAGGTCAGGAGTTTGAGACCAGCCTGGCCAAGATGGTGAAACCCTGCCTCTACTAAAAATACAAAATTAGCCAGGCATAGTGGTGTGTGCCTATAATCCCAGCTACTTGGGAGGCTGAGACAAGAGAATCACTTGAACCCAGGAGGCAGAGGTTACAGTAAGCAGAGATTGTACCACTGCACTCCAGCCTGCAGCCTGGCCAACAAAGCAAGACTCTGTCTCAAAAAAAAAAAAAAAAAAAAAAAAAAAAATTAAAATTGCGGTGAATACCTGTAGTACTGGAATGATGTAAATTATGAATGCTCCTGTAGAAGTAATGTTTGATACTTTTAGAATAAAGTATTAGATTCTTTACCCGTGCGTGTAAACAACGCCGTCATGCATAAGCATTTTTAGACTTTGGCAGAATGAAAATATTACCTTTCTGTGGTAATGATTTTAAATACAATATTTAAACACAATAAAAATAACTTTAGGCCAGGCATGGTGGCTGATGCCTGTAATCCCAGCACTTTGGGAGATCAAGGTGGTTGGATTACTTGAGCTCAGGAGTTTGAGACCAGTCTGGGCAACATGGTAAAACCCCATTTTATAAAAAATACAAAAATTAGGCAGGCGTGATGGCACACGCTTATAGTCCCAGCTTCTTGGGGGTCTGAGGCGGGAGAATTGCTTTAGCCTAGGTGGTCGAGGCTGCAATGAGCCACATTTGCACCACTGAGCAACAGCCTGTGTGACAAAGTGAGACCCTGTCTCAAAATAATAATAATTTCATGGCTAGGCATGGTGGCTTACAGCTGTTAATTTCAACACTTTGGGAGGCTGAAGTCGGTGGATCACTTGAGGTCAGGAATTTAAGACCAGTCTGGCCAACATGGTGAAATCCCGTGTCTACTAAGTACAAAAAAATTCGCCGGGCATGGTGACACAAACCTGTAATCTCAGCTACTAGGGAGGCTGAGGCAGGAGAATCACTTATATCTGGGAGGTCAACGTTGCAGTGAGCTGAGATTGCACCACTGCACTCCAGCCTGGATGACAGAGAGAGACACTTGTCTCAACAAAAATAAAAATTAAAAAATTTTAAAAATAATAAATAAATAATTTCAGCTAAGCTGTAGACCATAGTCTAATCCAAAATAGTTGTTGCAAATGAAATTCCTAAAATGTTAGTATGCATTTTGGTAGAATTTTTAATTATATAACTTTTTTAGAGATTCAGAGATACAAAAAACATAAAATACTCATTTTCTTTTTTAAATACATAAATGAAAAACCACCTAGTTTCTTGTTAATTAAATCAAAGTAAATACAGTTAAGTGTTTTCATTATAGTTGTCCACAGGCTTGTCCAAAAGGAAACATCGGAATGATCAGCTAACATCTGCAACTTCCAGCCCTGGGGTTATTGTCCCAGAATCTAATGAAAATAAAAATCTTGGAGGAATCACCCAGGAGTCATTTGATCTTATGATTAAAGGTATGAAAAAATAGATAACTTTTGTCTTATAGTTTTAAATTATGATATAAGGAAAAATTTGTTAATACTGTTATGAATTCTGCAATTACCTTGATCTAGGGATACTGCTAGATATAAACATACTTGTATGTTTTCAATGATTTATAATTTTTTATGATTGTAAATACAATGACACTCTAAATGTTTTTGTGTGTGACGATTTGTTTGACAAGATCCATGTGGGGATGAAATGTTAAGGAAAAGGAGGCCCGGTGTAGTGGCTCATGCCTGTAATCCCAGCACGCTGTGAGGCTGAGGCAGGAGGTTGGCCTGAGTGTAGAAGTTTGAGGCTAGCCTGGACAATACAGTGAGATGCTATCTGTGAAAACATTAGCTGAGCATGGTGGTTTGTGCTTGTATTCTTAGCTACTCAGTAGGCAGAGTCAGGAGGATCATGTGAGCCTAGGAGTTTGCTGCCACAATGAGCTATGATAGTGCCACTGCATTCCAGCCTGGGTGACAGGTCAAGATCCATTCTCTGAAGAAGAAAAAAGTTGGGAAAGGATAGTTATTAATATGACAGCTCTGATATTGAATTGCCTTGTAGGGGGTTTATAAGACTTGGAAGTAGACTTTTTAGAAGAACAACGTTTAGAGGATGAGTTTGAGGTATGAAAGGAATTTGAATATTCCAGGAGAGTGTGGCATAAAGAAACCAGTAAAAATGTGGATGAATAGGCTGGAAAAGTGGCTCATGCCTATAATCCCAGCACTTTGGGAGGCCAAGGCAGGTGGATCACGAGGTCAAGAGATTGAGACCATCTTGGCCTACATGGTAAAAAAACCCATCTCTACTAAAAAAATACCCAAATTAGCTGGGCGTGATGGTGCACGCGTGTAGTCCCAGCTGCTTGGTAGGCTGAGGCAGGAAAATTGCTTGAACCTGGGAGGCGGACGTTGCAGTGAGCCGAGATCGGCCACTGCACTCCAGCCTGGCGCCTGGCAACGGAGTGAAACTCTATCTCAAAAAACAAAAACCGTATAGATTAAAGAGCAGGATTTGTGACACTTACATATTGATTAGGTTAAAATTAAATCACCGATTGGCTAAAATAAACTGCTAAAGTTAAATATCAGAACAAATAACGATATGTTATATTGCTAATATAACCACAGGTGAAAAACATTATCTGTGTAACCCTCAGTGGGATATATGGTAAGAATTGAAAGAACTGCAAAGAAATCCTGAACTTTGTTACATTTGTTGTTTGAACTTTATTATATTTGTTGGCAGTGGTACTGTTGTAATTTTGAAAAAAAAAAAAAAAGTTATATTTTAGGATTGAACAAGTGAGTAACATGTTGGTGCTGTTGGGAGCCAGGTTCATAATGTGGTAAATGGAAGTACAAGTATGAAATGGGAGAAGGAAAGGAAGAATTATGTTGTTACATTGGAATTGGGGATATCAGTATAAACTGATTGTTTTTTACAGAGTATTACATTTCCTAGCACTGCCCCTAAATAAGTAGAAACAAACTACACTTCTGTAGCAAGGAGCACACCCTGTATCTAGTTCTTGGTTTGTAAACACTATTCTTGACTAAAGTTCCTTGGAGAAATTGCTGATTCCAGGTCAGGGGCAGGGAAACTTTAGGTGATCATGGATTATCTTGTGACAGAAAATAAGGAAGTACTCAGAAATGGGTGGACACGTTGAAAGAACACACATCATCTTGGAAGGATTCTCAAGGACTGCAGTTGAAAAAATTTGAGCATCAAAATGAATAATGACAAGAATGGATTATAATACATTGAGGAAAAAAGGACATATGAGTCCTTTTATAATACATATGAGGAAAAAAAGACATACTGATAAATTTTCTTTGAAATTCGGGTAGGAAAAGTTTTTATTTACGGAATAATGCTAACTAGTTCATGTAGAAAGAATTTCATAACTGAAAAATCAGTTTTCCATCCACCGTGGAAGTAGTAGATACAAGCCAGAAATGTCAATCATCAGTGGAATTACATTTCAATTAAACAGTAAAAAGTTGTTGGCGGACAGGATATTGACACGGTCTCAAATATTTTACTCTACAGATCATTAGTTAATTACCAAGGGAAAACGTTTTCTTTATAAGGCAGAAGTATGGTGGATAGCATCTTAACCAAATGATCAAATTTAACATCTCCAGTATCATGACAAGTTGGCGTGTGCTTCTTGATGGTACACTGAGGATACAACATACTTATGTGGTATTCCTGCCAAAAATGTTTAGTTTGAATCTGATCATGGAGACAAATAAAAAATTAAGGACTGTACAAAATTGATCTGTATTTTGTAAAAATGCCAACATTAAATAAAAAGTTACAACCTCACAAAAAATGTGTTGCAAAAATTTTTAATAATCTACTTGGAAGATATATACCTATTGTACTTTTGTTGTAATTCTTCTGAAGGACTGAAATCTTTGAAATGTTGGGGAAAATAGAGTAATACTGATTTATTTTCTAACTTTAATCTTTTGAAAATGAATATTACTAAACAATATGGGCCGTACTAAGATTGGAAATTTTTTTGAAACAGGAGAAATTACTGGGATTTGACAGTAATGATTTTTTTAAAGTTATATGTAAAACATTATTTTAGAAAATCCATCTTCTCAATATTGGAAAGAAGTGGCAGAAAAACGAAGGAAGGCGCTGTATGAAGCACTTAAGGAAAATGAAAAAGTATGTATTGAGTATAATTCGTATCTTTTTTTAAATTCCAGGATTGTTTTACTCTTGCTGCTTAGCATATTAGAGCAATATAAACTAGCTGTAATACTGGCTTAAGAAAAGTTTAAATAAAAAGGCAGCTCTTGATGGAATTATCATACAAAATGAATCCTGTTGAGAGTCAGATCTATGCTGCATCTCTTCCACGTTACATACTTGTAGGCCTGCAATTTGATTTATAGCATAGCAAATCTATAGAATACTGAACTTTATTTATGTAATATAGCTTCATAAAGAAATTGAACAAAAGGACAATGAAATCGCCCGCCTGAAAAAGGAGAATAAAGAGTTGGCAGAAGTAGCAGAACATGTACAGTATATGGCAGAGCTAATAGAGGTAGGTAATGTAACAGTTACCTGGTTCACATTTATGTGTTTTTCTGTAAAGTTGAGGGAGTATAGTGTGATCACATTGAAGGGTTTGGGCTCTGGAATCAGATTTCCTGGATTTGAGACTTAATTTTCTTCCTGGCACCATTAAGTTTGGGTAGAGTGGGTTTATCCTGTCAGGGCTTCATTTTCCTCATCTATAAAGTGAGAGTGATGGTGACCACTTGATAGGCTTGTTATGAGAATTAAATGAGCTGTAATACATGGACAGTTGCAAGGAGTACTTGCAGAGAATAAAAGTTCGGTAAAAGCAATTAACTTATGCCTGGAAAATACAGAAAATTATTTAATAGTTGACACATTTTTAGGTAGTTTTAATGCCAGCTTGACATGACTGTCATTTATAAAATTGTGAATTTGTCCACTAAATAAGTTTGGTGGTTTTATCTGACTAAATAATTTTGTAAGAGGCTAATGTGTTTGTAAGAATTAGCCTGATGACTATTGTTTTACCATACCTGCCCTTAAAAAGGTTTTAAGAGGCCGGGTGCGGTGGCTCAAACCTGTAATCCCAGCACATTGGGAGGCTGAGTCGGGTGGATCGCCAGGTCATGAGATTGAGACCATCCTGGTCAACATGGTGAAACCCCGTCTCTACTCAAAATACAAAAAATTAGCTGGGCATGGTGGCGCGTGCCTGTAGTCCCAGCTACTCAGGAGGCTGAGGCAGGAGAATTGCCTGAACCCAGTAGGCGGAGGTTGCAGTGAGCTGAGATCGCGCCATTTCACTCCAGCCTGGGTAACGAGTGAAACTCCATCTCAAAAAAAAAAAAAAGGTTTTAAGATTTATGTATTCATGTTTGCAAAAAGTTTGTCTTGCTGATAGGAAGAAAGTATTTGAAATCAAAACTTTTCATATAGCTGAATTGTTACCTTACATTTGAGATCCATGATAGAATTCATGTTTGAAATTTTCATTTGGAAATAGTATAATAGTTCTCTTAACTGCCTTAAAAGTATTGGTCTACAGCTGACTGGAAATGTAGAACACCTAGTTGTTCCTGCAGCTGCTTGGGGAAGTAACTGTTTTAAATTATACTCTGAAATCATTTCAGTGCTTAAAAAAAAAGGCAAATTATTAAACACTTCGACATTGCTGACTGTGATCTAGCATGGTAGAGACTTTGATATAACCCTGTATATAAGTGAATTTATTGAGGGGCAAGATGAAAACAATCTCATTGCAGCTATATCAGTATGCTGATCAACTTAGGTTTTAACATTTTTACAATAAATTATACTGGTTTATTCTTTAAAAGAGACTGAATGGTGAACCTCTGGATAACTTGGAATCACTGGATAGTCAGGAATTTGATTCTGAAGAAGAAACTGGTGAGGATTTTGAAGTGGAAGACTCAGAAATTGGCACTTGTGCTGAAGAAATTGTATCTTCCTCTACAGATGCAAAGCCCTGTATATGAAATGCATTATTATTTGACTGTTGAGAATTTTACTGCCAAAGTTTACCTCCACTAGTTCTTTGTAGCAGAGTACATAACTACCTAATGCGAACTCTGGAATCAAGCTTCCTTGTTTGAATCCTGGGACCCTATTGTATTAAAGTACAAATACTATGTATTTTTAATTTACGATGCTTTATGTAAATAGGATTTTCTCAGTTGTCAGGCATGACATGCATATGACTAAATAAACTTCAAACTCCTGTTGAACATGTGTACAACTTAGAATAATACAAGGAGTCTGTGTAGAAAATTTGTCTATTTCTATGCTTTTATGTTGTTCTCTTTCTGTTCAATTGCTGACTACCTTGGAGGAAACAAGGAGAAAATGAACTTAACAGTATTTAGACTGAGTTAGCTGAGGCTTTAACCTGAAACTTGGTTGTACCTCAAGCTTACTGTAGGCACTGTTGGTAATAACAAGTAGCTTTTGGAATGGGAGCATGAGAATCTGTTTTCCAAAAGCTTTTCAAGAGAATGTGATTAGCCAGCATGAGGCTCAACTGGCTGGCAGGGTCAGACTCTTCTTGGAAGCTTAAAATGATGGGTGATGGTGATAATCCTAGAGCAGGCGTCCCCAAACTACGGCCCGCGGGCCGCCCCTGAGGCCATTTATCTGCCCCCCACCTCCCCCTGCTGCACTTCAGGAAGGGGCACCTCTTTCATTGGTGCTCAGTGAGAGGAGCACAGTATGTGGCGGCCCTCCAACGGTCTGAGGGACAGTGAACTGGCCCCCTGTGTAAAAAGTTTGGGGACGCCTGTCCTAGAGAAACAAAGTGGAGAATGGGTAAAAGTTGAATGGAAAAAAACAAAACAAAACAGGAGTAGCTAAAAATGATAGAACTTTAAGTCACTACAGGAAGCTAGTGGCAATTGATGTTAGTGTGGCTCTGTATGTTTCAAGTGTGGGTCACTAGCCTAAAGATTTAATTAAAAAATAGGTAACTTAATTTTAAAAAAGGAATTGAAGAATATTCTGGATTGGGGCAAGAGGAGAATCAGCTGAGAGGCCTCTGGAATGCTTAAGAAAGAAAACAGATAAGTAGAATAGGATGGCTTGGCAAATAGTATTTCTGTAACATGCCAGGATTTGATGGTGAGGAGCAAAGGGAGAGGGAATTGAAGGGAATTTAAAAACTAATGTAGGAGCAGAAGGGTTGGAAAGGGAAAACAATGGCGGCTGCGGTGTGGTTGGTGCTGAGATGGCGACCTTAGTGCTGGATAACGGAGCTTACAACACCAGAATTGGTTACAGCCATGAAAATGTGTTGGTTATTCCTAATTGTCAGTTCTGGTCAAAAACAGTATGCCTTAAAACTGTTACTGCGAACCAGACAGATGAAATTAAAGATCCTTTTTGGACTCTTCTACATCCTTCCTTTTCGAAAGGGCCTCTTGGTGAATTGGGATATTCAAAGACAAGTTTGAGATTACCTTTTTGGAAAAGAAATGTATCAGGTAACAAATTAGAGTTGATTTTTTAGATACTAATATTATCACTGAACCATACTTCAAGAATCAATGAACGGAATTCTATTTGAAGAATACCAGTTCCAAGCAGTATTAAAAGTAGGTGCTGGGTCTCTCAGTGCACATAGATATTTCCGAGGTAATCCTTATGAATTATGCTGTATCATTGTTGATAATGGATATTGCTTTACACATATAGTTCCTTATTGTAGAAGCAAAAAGAAAAAAGCAGTTATTCGTAGCTACGTGGTATGGATGAAACACGTGATTAATCAAGTGAAAGAAGATGTATATTATGTGTCAGGATTTTTGATAGAGACATGGATATTGCAAAGTTGAAAGGAGAAGAAAACACAGAAATGATAGACTCTGTCTTGCCTGACTTCCGTACAATTAAAAAGGGCTTTTGTGAGCCAAGGGAAGAGATGGTATTGAGTGGAAAATATAAATTTGGGAAACAAATTCTTCATCTGGCCAATGAGAGATTTGCTGTTCCAGAAATACTCTTTAATCCTTCTGATACAGGCATTCAAGAAATGGGAATTCCAGAAGGTAATGTCTATTCAATTCAGAATCTACCTGAAGAAATGCAGCTGAATTTTTTTAAGAACATTGTCTTGACAGGAGGAAACTTCCTTTTCCCAGGATTTAGGTATTGGGTTTACTCAGAAGTTTGATGTCTTACTCTAACAGATTATGATGTTTCTATTCTGCCTGAAAACCCTATTACTTGTGTCTGGGAAGGTGGAAAATTGATATCAGAGAATGATGATTTTGAAGGTACGGTGGTAATGAGAAGATTATGAAGAAAGTGGATATAGCATCTCTGAAGAGAAATTTGATATTTAAGCAACATTTTTGAATGAAAATCTTGACTAGTTGTGACCGTAAGGTTTAATTTTGAAAAGAGTCTTTGAAAAGAGGTTAAGGAACTGTGTTACCTTTCATCCTAAGAAAAAGCCTAGAATTTATGTAAATACTTTGATCCATTGCTAATTTTCAAAGGCTTCCTAAGTTATTACAGTAAACTGTAACTCAGTCCACATTTTCATTTAGGAGCTAGACTGCTATAACAGTGCTTATGCTGTTTCCAAGGATATGTATTATTTTTCATTAAAAGCAGAAAGGATGAATTCATTTTAATTCTTCAGAGCTGAAAGCACAAATTTAACTGCCTCACTGGTATTTCCTTAGAAGGTAGTTTTGTGTGATTGTGACTGAAGTATTTAAAAATTGTCATCCTTATTTATACATTCTAAAGTTGGAAAGACTGATCTTACACGTATGTAATGTTTATTTTGTACCTAGAGCACATTTAAAAGAGTGGAGACTAAAGCTAATAAAGTTTTCTTGGTTAAAAAAAAAAACAAAACTAATGTAGTTGCTAAAATCATAAAACTTCTAGAAGTATATATAGGAAAGTTCTTCGTGACTTTGGGTTTGGCAAAGAGTTCTCAAATAGGACACACAAAAAAGCATAAACTTTGTAGATTTTGGAAACCTTTTGAAAGACGAATGAAAAGGCAAGAGCAGACGGGGAATGTACTTGAAGAAGGAGCCAACAAAGGATTTGTATCTGTAAAGAACTCTTACATCTCAATACTAGACGACTTAATTTTTTAAATGGGGAAAAGATTTGCACACTTCGTATATGAGATGGCAAGTAAGTGCATGCTCAACGTCTAGTTATTAAGCAAGTGCAAATTAAATGACAACCAGGTACTGCTGTATACTATCAGAATTGTTTCAATTTGGAAAAATGAAAACAACTATATTGAGTGTTGAGGGTGTGAAGCATCTGAAACCCGCAATGGTGGTGGCAATGTTAAATGCAACAACTGCTGTAGAGAAATTGAACCATTCCTCAGAAGTTACACGTGTTTTATATGACTCAGCCATGCCACCCCTGGGTATTGACCCAAGAGAAACAAAAGCATATGTCCACATGAAGACTAGTTCATACATTTTCATAGCTTTATTTGTAATAGCCAAAATATCCATTGGTAACTGAGTGGATACATTATGGTAGAACCATTTAATGGAATTCTATAGCGATAAAAGGAACAGAAAATGGATGAATCTCAGTGTGTGAAAGAAGCCAGGTACATACATACTGTATGCTTTCATTTATTTAAAATTACAAAAATACAAAGTATAATGAGAAAGGAGATTAGTAGTTGCTTAGAGGTCGTGTAGGGGGTGATTGGGGGATGTATTTTAAGCTTCTAGTCTGGAAACTGATGCTAGTGATGGAGAATTTGTAGGAATTTCCTGTGGAAGATGAGTCTCATTTTTAGTTAGGTATCAAATATTAAGTATAATAGCTGGATGTGATGGCTTACGCCTGTAATCCTGCACTTTGGGAGGCCGAGGTAGGCAGATCACTTGAGGCCAGGAGTTTGAGACCAGCCTGGCTGACATGGCAGAACACTGTGTCTACTAAAAATACAAAGATTAGCTGGGCATGATGGCACACACCTGTAGCCCCAGGTCTTCAGGAGGCTGAGGCACAAGAATCTTGAATCTGGGAGGCAGAGGTTGCAGTGAGCCTAGATTGCACCACTGCCCTCCAGCCTGGGTGACAGAGTGAGGCTCTGTCTCAAAAAAAAAAAAAAAAAAAAAAAAAAAGTCAATGAAAATTTCTTGGAGTAGGGGTGAGGGAGTTAATCAAGCCCGGACAGTTAGAACAAGTTCTTTGAAGTTGATTTAATGAGATGCAATCGAGCTTCCTTAAGGAAATGGCAAGTGGATGAGAATCAGTTGGAAAAACAGTATGCGTGAAGCCTGGATTAGACAACTAATTTGTCAGTATGTTTTACAAGGCTAGCATAACATATCAAGATATTGAGGATGGACCAGTCTGGTGCCTGTAATTTCAGCACTTTGGGAGGCCAGGGCTGGTGGATCAACTGAGGTCAGGAGTTCAAGACCAGCCTGACCAACATGGTGAAACCCTGTCTCTACTAAAACTATAAAATTAGCTAGGTGTGGTGGTTGGTGCCTGTAATCCCAGCTACTTGGGAAGCTGAGGCAGGAGAATTGCTTGAATCCCGGAGGTAGAGGTTGCAGTGAACCAAGATTGCACCTTTGTACTCCAGACTGGGGAACAACAGTGAAACCTTGTCTCAAAAAAAAAAATGATGATGAGGATGGACCATAAGGCTAGAGTGGGGTAATCTAAAGCCCTCGTAATATCAATTAAAAACTCAAATAAAATGGCAAGTATAATCTACTAAAAGATAAAACGATGACCAAGTTGGGGTTTATCTCAGGAATGCAAGACTGCTACGATATTAGTAAACATGAAGTTCTTTGTATTAAAGGGGAAAAAACATATCATCTTAATAGATGGTGAAACAGCATTGACAAAATTGAACACGCTTTCTGGTAAAAACCCTTGGTAAGCTAGGGAAAGAAGATTTTAACCTGAAAGAAGCTGTGCTGTACACATGCTTAACATAATGCGTAATGGTGAAGGTTTGGAATTTGTTTCAAGGTGAAGAGCTAGAAAAGGATGGACCCCAATTATTTTCAATTCTTTTGGAGGTGGATGCAATAAGACCAAATAAAGGGTAATTATGGGAAGGAAAGAGAAAAGCAAATCCAAGAGCAGCTAGAAATGAATTTTAAGACTCCACCATGGGTAGGCTCTCATCCAAATTAACTGAAGTGTCATTAGAAGAAGGAATACATTCTAGTGAGCCAAAAAGCAACAAACATCCTTCACACTGCCTTAGGGCCCTTCCTTCTATTTTTGGTTTGTTTAGAAAACTTCCTTGCCTATCCCCCACCCATCAAGATGTTTCAGTTGACTTTTAGGTTGTAACTAATTAGATTGTTAGGTCAACCAAGAAGGCTAGGAATTGGTGTATACCTATCTGAGCTCCTTGGGACCTCAAGTCTGAACCTAGTATCTTAACCCGTTCAACTTACAGGCATTCCGGAGACCGAAAAAGAATTTGAATAGAACATATTATTAGACTACCTTATAAGCTAATCTGTAGATAAAACGTTAACCCAAATTTCTCTAAACACTGTCACAGAGAGGCCTTCAGCAATTTCTGGTTAAATATGTTAATTGAACAGAGCCATCTCATTTCTGTCTTTCCCAAACCTTATTAACATGACCGTAAGCTGTAAATAACATAATCCCACTCCAACAAAAGCCAGAGTCAGCAGAAGGTGCGGCAAAAGTGAGAATGCAGCGAACGGAATGAAACAAAAGCAAAAGGTGTAAGTCTGGCCAAGCAATTCCATTTCTAGAAACTTACCCAACAGGTATACTCACACATACGAGATGGCACATATTTAAGGTTACTAATTACAGCTTTGAACTATCAAAATACTGGAAATAACCTAAATGTTCATCAGTATAGGACTGGTTATATAAATTACAATTCGCCCTTGAACAAGGCAGGCATTAGGGAAGCCAACACCTATACAGTTGAAAATCCACATATAAAATTTCCCTTTTTTTTTTTGGCAATCTTACGCTTTTAACATTTAGATAATTTCTTTTTCTTTTCATGAGGCAGAGTCTGGCTCTTTCGCCCAGGCTGGCATTCATCGGCGCAATCTTAGATCACTGCAACCTCCACCTCCCGGGTTCAACGAATTCTCCTGCCTCAGCCTCTTGAGTAGCTGGGATTACAGGCACACACCACCGTGTCTGGCTAATTTTTATATTTTTAGTAGAGAGAGGGTTTCACCATGTTGGCCAGGCTGATCTCAAACTCCTGGACTCAGGTGATCTGCCTACCTTGGCCTCCCACAGTGCTGGGATTACAGGCCTGAGACACTACACCTGGCCCAGATAAATTTTCTTTTTCGAAATTATTGGTGACAGGGTCTCAACTCTGCCACCTGGAGTGCAGTGGCATGATTTAGGTTCACTACAACCTCTGCCTTCTAGGTGCAAGCAATTCGCCTGCCACAGCCTCCCAAGTAGCTGGGACTATAGGTACACACCACTACACCTGGCTAATTTTGTTTATTTTTTGTAGAGATATCTTACTATGTTGCCCAGGCTGGTCTCGAATTCCTAGATTCCAGTAATCCTCCCATCTAGGCCTCCCAAAGTGTTGGGATTACAGATGTGAGCCCCACCCCACCTGGCTGAAATTATTTCTTTAATTTGAGACAAGGCCTTATGTTTTTCACGCTAGGCTCAAGTGATACTCCTGCTTCAGTCTTAACAGGTAGCTGGGATTACAGGCACGACACTATGCTTGTCCTTACATATAATTTATTTTTTACTCTCAAAACTTAATTAGCCTAATGTTGACTGGAAGCCTTGCTGATAATATAAACAGTTGTTTAACATACATTTTATATGTTGTATATATTACACACTGTGTTCTTACAGTAAAGTAAGGTAGAGAAAAGAATTTTATAAGCAGATCATAAAGAAGAGAAAATATTTTTTACTATGCGTTAAGCAGAAGTGGTTCATCATAAGGGTCTTCATCCTCATCATCTTCACACTGAGTAGGCTGAAGAGGAGGAGGTCTTGCTGCCTCAGGGGTGGCAGAGGCAGAATGAAATCTCCGTGTAAGTGGACCTGAGCAGTTCAAACCCATGCTGTTCAAGGGTCAGCTGTATAGTACAGTCATACAATGATCTCATTCTACTCTAAAGCAGTAGAAAAGAAACTCTTTAAGATGTAGAATCAAGTCTGAAATTATGTATGTATAGAATGCTATTATGTGTTAAAACAAGGATGAAGAAAGGGATATTTGTATTATTTTCTTGCATATAGATAGAATACCCCTGGAAAGATACAGAGGAAGCTGCTTCTTTTCTTTTTATCCATACATGAATTTACACATTTTAATTGGTTGTGTATATGCCTATTTATTTGTTATTCATTTATTTATTTTTGAGACGGAGTCTCACTCTGTCGCCCAGGCTGGAGTACAGTGGCACAATCGCAGATCACTGCAACCTCCCCCTCCTGGGTTCAAACGATTCACCTGCCTCCGCCTCCCGAGTAGCTGGCCTACAGGCACGTACCACCACACCCGGCTAATTTCTGTATTTTTAGTAGAGATGGGGTTTCACCATGTTGGCCAGACCAGTCTCTAACTCCTGACCTCATGATCCGCCTGCCTTGGCTTCCCAAAGTGCTGGGAATACAGGTGTGAGCGTATGTGCTTCTTTTCCATATCTAATGTCTTCCTGGAGTAGGAAGCTCCAGTAGCTGCAACACTCCTGGTTTTAGTGGAGATGAGTGACTCTCCTGATCGGTGACTTTGGGAAGCAAAAACCTCATGTGCTTGCCTCAGCTCTTCCCTTCTTCCTCTGGGGAGTGAGGGCTTGCACAGAGCACTGATGTTCTCAGCTGCTTCTCTTGGTTCAGGGACAGGCTGAAGTCAAACTGTTAATCAAGTGAAGTATAAAGACATCATTGGGCATGCAAATACTTAAGATATGTACTTCCTCTTCATTCTTTCTCAGGAAACTACTGAAAAATTTTCAAATTCAGATGTTGGAATGGTCCAGGAAAAGGGAAGAGATGGTATACAGGAAGCAGAGGCTTCAAGATGAGAAGGGTAATGGGGGGTCCTGGATGTTGAAGGGAACCCCTAAAATACTGTATTTGTTAGCTGTAGGGCAGTCGCAGATTGGAGCAAGAGGATGGTGGGGCTGGGGCTGACAGTTACTCAATACATGATGGTATTGAGAGATGTTAGACATTTAGACGAAAGCGTGGGAATAAAGCAATGATAGATATTCAGAAAACTAAGCAAAAACCAAAGTCCAGAGAAAACAGAATTGTACAAAGAAGGAAATGTAATCATACTATCCTGTATGACTTAGCCATGAAAAATATTGAATTAATCATACTGGGTTTTAAAATAGTCATTTACTTATAATAGAGCTGTCTTGCTATGTTGCCTAGGCTGGTCTCAAACTCTCAGCCTCAAGCAGTCCTCCTCCCTCACCTTCCCAAAGTGCTGCGATTACAGGTGTGAACCACTGTGCCCAGCTATCCTATTTTTTAAATCAACAATTGCGACATAATTAGATGGAGAAGAGGAGAGCAGGTGGGGGTAGGGAAGAGGAGTGTGGGAGCGCCGGATTCCATCGGTCTTTTCCCGGAAGGAAGAACAAACATCCCCAAAATTAAAATATATAAAAAAGCCAAGAATTAACAATGTGTATCAATCATTTAGAAATATGGAGGTAAATAAATACTAGAAGAAACAATGGAAGGAATTCAGATGGTCAGCTCTGGGAGTGCAGATGAGGAGGGGGCTCAGGGACTGCTGTTCCTCACTAAAGGCCTGATGTTATTTGACTTTTTAAACTGTGGATATGCATTCCTTTGAAATAAAAACTTAATTTTAAAAGCACTCAAAGGCTGAATGTGGTGGCTGACACCTGTAATCCCAAAACTTTGGGAGGCTAAGACAAGAGGGAATGCTTCAGCCTGGGATTTTGAGAACAGCCTGGGCAAAATAGCAAACTCAATCTCTGTTTTAAAATATTTGTGTGTGTGTGTGTGTGTGTGTGTGTGTGTGTGTGTGTGTGTCGGGCCAGATGCAGTGGCTCATGCTTGTAATCCCCACACTTTGGGAGGCTGAGGCGGGCAGATCACGAGCTCAGGAGATCGAGACTATCCTGGCCAACATGGTGAGACCCTGTCTCTACTAAAAATACAAAAAATTAGCTGGGTGTGGTGGCACCTGCCTGTAGTCCCAGCTGCTCAGGAGGCTGAGGCAGGAGAATCACTTGAACCCCGGAGGTGGAGGTTGCAGTGAGCTGAGAACGTGCCATTGCACTCCAGCCTGGGCGATAGAGCAAGACTCTGTCTCAAAAACAAACAAAAAAAGTGTGTGTGTGTACACTTTTCATATACATATGAAAAAGAAATTAGCAGGGCATAGTGGTTTGCACATGTAATTCTAGCTACATGAGGGGCTAAGGCAGGAGGATTGCTTGAGCCAAGGACTTCCAAGGTTATGTGTGATCTATGCCTCCAAATTTTCAGAGGCTGATTTGAGTAATAACAAAACTCTGATCTCCCATTTAGCCAGCTCTGTGTGTATTAAACTCTCTCTATTGCATTTCCCCTGTCTTGATAAAGTTCATAACTCAGTGGCATGAACTGTGATTGCACCACTGCACTCCAGCCTGGGTGACAGAGTAAGACGCTGTCTCAACAATCAGTCAATCAGTCAGGTAATTATGGTTGCAACCAAAGCTAGAGGCACGTGCCAGCGTAGTCAGAGAAGCAGGTACATATCCCTTAGGCACTTTTCTGCCAATATTATTTTTTCAAATAAAGCTTTTTATGATAGTGCATACTAAATCCTGACAGTGATTTAGTATCTAAATGGAACTTTGGATTTCCAACACTTAGTCTCTTCCTATCAACTGGATTCAAGTTGACAAACTCCACATTCCACACTTCATGAAACCACAAAGAATGGACACGTACAGTTGCTCAGCAGAACGTAGCCTTTTCTGTTTCTAAGGTCTGAGAAAACTACTCCCTCCCCGCCGTTGCTTCTCCAGGAAACCCCATGTAATGATGTGATTAGCATCCTCCACAGCATTCTTATCCCAATTACAAGTGAGGATCATGAATCTACATGACTTTTTTTTAATAGCCCCCTCTGGGCCGAACCCTAAAGCACAGCTCAGTCAAAGCAAGTGTGTGAACGATGAAAACACTTAATTCAATGTTACGGTTGCAACCAAAGCTAGAGGCAGGTGCCAGCGCAGTCAGAGAAGCAGGTACATATCCCTTAGGCACTTTTCTGCCAATAGTATTTTTTCAAATAAAACTTTTGGTGAGGTCAGTTAACACACATAGAATGCAGGTACTCTGTTACAGATTATCTAATAGATGAAACAGAATACAATCTTTTTATGAAAATCTAAGAGCCTACCTAACTGTAGGCTGGCTTTAGGCATCTGGACACATGCATTCCATCTCCATCCAGACCTTTGTGCCAGTGGAGTTGCGGCTGCTGCCGTCTAGTGCTAATTCCCAGTCAGCCCTATGTGCAACCAGATCATGCTCTCATAGTCAGAGAACAATCTCAAAAGCACCACCACCAGAGGTTCTGTACTGAAATAGGGCCAAAAGGATTCGGGTGAGTTAACAGTGCCTGCTGCAGGAGTGGCTGTGGGTTGAGCTGGGATTTGGCTTTTCTGGGTGCCTTGGTTTAATGTCATCTAATAACTACGATAGTGCACCATTGCTCCTAACAGTTATGTGCATGTTGCATCTTACGAATTTCCATTTTATCAATTTAAATTTTATGAGGTCTTTTTTTTTTTTTTACTTTTAATAATTTTTCTTTTAACCACACAGAAGCACATGGTTAAATAAAAATTACCAGCATAGATTTTTTCCCAATGGGAAATCAATTGTAAAATACTTACTTTTAAACAACTTCAAAAAGAGATGTATTAGAAAATAAGAATTTTATGATTTAATGGCAGACATTGGGGCTAGATATTCTGGCCTTTGTATAACAGGTGGCAAAAAATAAACATTCCAGCTTTGTAATTTGACGATGATTCATGTAACTGCCTCTGTTTCTTTACCGAAACAGAGCAGATTTATTGAGACAGGGAAACTGCAATCGAGAAAGATTTTAATACACATAGAGCTGGCTAAATGGGAGACCAGAGTTTTGCTATTACTCAAATCAGCCTCTCTGAAAATTTGGGGACTAGGGATTTTTAAGGATAGTTTCATGGAGGCGGGCTAGGGAATGGGGAATGCTCATTGGTTCCGCTGCAGACGAAATCACAGGAGGCTGGAACTTGTCCTCTTGTGCCGAGTCACTTGCTGGTTGAGGACTGCAAGACCAGAAGAGCCAGCGTGGCAGTCTGGGTGGTGCCGGCCCATCCGTCAGAATGCAGGATCTGAAAAATACCTCACATACTAATCTTAGGTTTTACAGTACTAACGTTATCTGTAGGTGCAGCTGGGGAGGCTAGGAATCTGTGGCCTCTGGCTTCTTGACTCCCGAGCTGTGATTTCTAATCTGTGGCCAATGTGTTAGTTTTACAGAGGCACTCTGGTCCCCAAGCAAGAAAGGAGTTTGTTTCCGGGAAGGATCTAGGTAATCATCTTGGTTTCATAGTGAAAACTGTGAACTAAATTCTTCCCAAAGTTAGTTTGGCCTATGCCCAGGAATGAACAAGGGCAGCTTAGAGGTTAGAATCAAGATAGAGTCAGTGAGGTCAGCTTCCTTTCGCTGTCAGATTTTTCTCACTGTCCTTGTTTTTGCAAAGGTGGTTTCATTCATATTCCCCATGGTATCCAACTGCATGCTTTAACATCTTTATTTCCTAGTAAGAGAGAACACACGAGCACGCTCAGTGGGCCCTGTCTACGAGGTAACTGTAAACAGCATTGCTTTTCTGAAGTTTGATTATTGCAGTTAACTGTATGAAAATCTATACAGAACTCTTCAACTACAAAGGAAAACACTGAAAATTAAGACACCGATTTTTATTATTTATTTCAGTTTTCCAGGATAATACAGCGGCACAGAGAGCTGCAACACATAACTGAGTTTGGAGAAACTAGTTCTTGTGAAAACCAATTAGGTAATACAGCACCTGAGCGAAGTTCTCTGGCCATCCAGACCAATCCATAGAAGCCATCGTTTGCAAACAGTCTTTTAGATTCTTGTGGTCTTTAAGCTCCCTGACGTAAGACGAGTTGTTGCATGTCATGACAGAGAGAACGTAGCAGGTCCAAAATTTAAGGAGGAGGTAGCTGTTCATTTCACTTTCGATAGAAGACTCGAAGCTGCCTTCTAAAAAACTAATGAGAATAGGAATAAATTGCAGACTTTTGGCTCTCTTCTGGCTGAAAGGGTTTAAGTAACACCAACATGCCACACTCTGGAGCAGCAGGATCTTTATTTTGGGTGCCAACTCCTCATCTTGCAGCAAGTGAGCCACTTCTTTCATGTACTCAGCTGCAAATTTCCCAGTAGGTGGTCCTCCTGTAAAACAAGTATTTGCATTTCCAGAAGTATTTGGTGTATCTAGTAGCTAGTACCACTTTGGAATGCTCCTATGTGTTCATATTCCTGTTGCCCTATAGAGGACACTTTGTATATTTTGAATTCTCCTTTTTCCCCACTTCCCATTTTGCTGCCATGAAGACCAGAGAGTGTGTGTTGATAAGCAAGAGGTGATAGGAAAAGCATGGCGAGGCCTCTGCCTGCTGGTCTCCTCCCTGGTTCCTTTAAGCAAGCACCCAGGAATGAGCATTTCTTTTCTTTTTCTTTTTTTCGGGAGGGGGGAAGGGGTCTCTTTCTGTCGCCCAGGCTAGTGCAGTGGCTTGATCTTGGTTCACTACAACCTCCACCTCCTGGGTTCAAGCGATTCTCCTGCCTCAGCCTCCTGAGCACCATGGACTACAGGCGTCCACCACCAAGCCCAACTAATTTTTGTATTTTTAGTAGAGACACAGTTTCACCATGTTGGCCAGGCTGGTCTTGAACTCCTGAACTTGTGATCCACCTGCCTCGGCCTCCCAGAGTGCTGGGATTTACAGGCGTGAGCCATTGTGCCCGGCCAGTTGGGAGTGAGTATTTCAAGGTGAATAAAACCGGGCTGCGTTCGCTTAGCACAGGCGTCCCCAAACTACAGCCCGCAATGCGGCCCCCTGAGGCCATTTATCCGCCCCCCACCCCCACCCGCCGCACTTCAGGAAGGGGCACCTGTTTCATTGGTGGTCAGTGAGAGGAGCACAGTATGTGGCAGCCCTCCAGTGGTCTGAGGGACAGTGAACTGGCCCCCCGTGTAAAAAGTTTGAGGACGCCTGGCTTCGCAAATCCCCTTCATGATCTCATTCTGGATTATCTGCCTTTAGTACTGGAAAAAAAAAAAAAACCCAGAAGGATCCCACAGCATTAGAGCCAAGAGCAAATTGAGAGGTTGAGCAGCACAGCCAGGGACTGACCAGTGGGAGGGAGGTTTTCCTTAGTTTCTATCCATTGCTGTCCTATTCCACTTACACATTTCTTGCCTCAGCTTTTTTGCAGCTATGGGACCAACACGACCTTACAAGATTTTTCTTGTTTAGCCAGTAGACCCAGTCTGGCCCTAGACTCTACTTTGACCATATACCTGACACCCTATGCAAATCTCAAACTCCAGCAAGGTACTAGCCAAGAAGACAGTAGTTGAAGACTTTTTAGGTGGTGAGGAGTAGCTGACAAAGCAGGTCAGATTATTGCCACTGGAGTTTTTTGGTTTTGGGGGTTTTTCTTGAGACAGGGTCTCACCCTGTTGTACAGGCTGGAATGCAGTGGAGTGATCTCGGCTCTTGGAACCTTCACCTCCTGGGTTCAAGCAGTTCTAGTGCCTCACCCTCCCAAGTAGCTGGAATTACAGGCACGTGTCACCACAGTTGGCTAATTTTTGTATTTTTAGAGATGAGGTTTCATCATGTTGGCCAGGCTGGTCAAGTGATCCACCCACCTCTGCCTCCCCAAGTGCTGAGATTACAGGCATGAGCCACCGTGCCTGGTGCCACTGGAGTTTTGATCCCACTGGGATTTCTCTTACTTGTACTCCACAGTTCCATGGTCCTAAGAATGTTATATTCAACATTACAGCTTTGCCTGCAGCCTAAGCAGAGCCCCTTTCCCGAGCTCCTACCAGAACAGCTAAGGCCAAATACCATCAGATTAAAGAATTCTGATCCTTTTATAATTAGCTAGCTCTTCCCACAATTGGTGAAGATAGCTACACAGAGAACTCAGCCCGCCCCATGATGGGGGAGCCCTTTCCCCCACTCAGATGGCTGCGTCTCCTATGCTTCCTGTCTCCTTTCTAGCTGTCAGTGGTTCCCAGCCATTCTGGCAACAAGGACTCCTTTTACCGTCTTCTTTCACGAAGTCCATTCTTTGAAAGATTTAGTCTACCCAACTACATCTAAGTAATTCATTTTCCCACTTAAAGCTCAATCTAAGGGGCCAGGCGTGGTGGCTCACGCCTGTAATCCTAACTATGGGAGGCTGAGGTGGGTGGATCACCTGAGGTCAGGAGTTCGATACCAGTCTGACCAAGATGGTGAAACCCCGTCTCTACTAAAAATATAAAAAATTAGCTGGGCAGGGTGGTGGGCACCTAATGTAATCCCAGGTACTGGGAAGGCTGAGGCAGGAGAATCACTTGAAGCCAGGAGGTGAAGGTTTTAGTGAGTCGAGATCAGGCCACTGCACTCAAGCCCGGGCAACAAGAGCGAAACTCTATCTAAAAAAAAATTCAAATTCAAATTAAAACAATCAATCCAAGACTCTTAGAGCCACCAGCCAGAGCTTCTTATTAGGAGATGTTTTACTGAGGACAGGGACAGTCTATAAAATCTCATTACACATCCTAAAATTTATCAATTAGAAAAAAATGGAGTTTGGACTTGATGATTATTAGAGCGATGTGTGTTCAAACGGTTACCACTTTATTTTCCATTTTACTTTCTAGCCATTTATACATTAATCGTTGCCCCTATTGGCTTACCTAGCAGGTGTCTTAAGAGTACTATGTTTTCGGCTGGGTGCGGTGGCTCATGTCTGTAATCCCAGTACTTTGTGAGGGGAGTTGGAAAAATCATGAGCTCAGAAGTTCAACACCAACCTGACCAACGTGGTGAAACCTTGTCTCTACTAAAAATACAAAAAATCAGTCAGTATGGTGGCGTGTGCCTGTAATCGCAGCTACTTGGGAGGCTAAGGCAAGAGAATTGCTTGAACCCAGGAGACAGAGGTTGCAATAAGCTGAGATCGTGCCACAGCACTCCAGCCTGGGCAACAGAGCAAGACTGTCTTGAGAAAAAAGAAAGAATATTAAGTTTTATTGATTTTTCTAAGATATTTACTGTACAATGCAAAAAATAAAAAGTAAAATATCAGGTAGTTTTATTCTGCATTGGAATCATATCACTAGATTGAAATTATATCATAATCTGTCATAATATTAGAAAAAAATATTAAATCAGTGTAGTCTTCAATTTTTTAAATGTTAATGAGAACTTTGATAGGCACTTTAGTACATAATATTTTAATTAATAAAAAATTAATTTTTAAACATTTAACTAGTAGCTTATTTGTCGGGCACATTCTTTTAAAACATGAGATCCTTGAGTAGAAAATAATTAGTAATATTTTTGGTGCAAAGACAAAATAATTTGATCCAGTGAAATGTTAGCAGCATTTTAAGATTACAGCTAACAAAAATTGCCAAAGTACAGTGTTATGGGTGTCGAGAAACACTTATTTTAGCACAGCTGGTGAGATCAGTACCTGTGAAGGCCAGCAGTCCAATTTTCTTGGCAGCTTGAGCTCTCTTCTCAATGGGTAGAAATTCATTCATCAACACTTGGCCAAGTACAACAACTTTTTCTTTATGAAAATAAGTCTCAGCTGGAGGGATTTGTTTTTCCTTCTTCTTAACAAAAAAGCCCTTTACAATGACACAGCAGAAATATGAGAGGCGCCAACACAGCCTCGAAAAATACCCATGCATCTTAACCCAAATTTGCATACAAGAAAATCGGCTCTTAGCCATGTGTAAGAAGGCCAGTGGTCCTTCAGGTACACCACTGGCAGTCACAGGAGTTCACAGTCAAGAACTCTGGAATGCATCACTTAGCAACACTGTAGAATGGAATATACAAACCAGTGGAAAGCAATATATTCCTAAATTCTTCAGCTTGTCATTGAAGGCCTTCTACCATTTGGACCAAACCAATTTTACTTTCACTTCTCTGGTGTGCAAAACCTCCGCTTAAACTTGTTTCCCCTAATGCATATGAATCTCACTACTGTCTTTGAGCCTTTGCTCAGGCAGGGCAAATTTGGAACTTGCCCATTCTGGTCTGACTATTCCAACATGTACTTAGCTTCTTTC
The DNA here is from genome assembly GCF_048565385.1 of Saimiri boliviensis. Lineage (NCBI taxonomy): Eukaryota > Metazoa > Chordata > Mammalia > Primates > Cebidae > Saimiri > Saimiri boliviensis. The sequence goes on from NC_133452.1 coordinate 162,795,678, forward strand.
CACTGATCTTTCATAGTGTTATTACCTCTTTTGCTTGTTTGTCACCCAAAGAGAGTTCTCTGCATCATAGGTTTATCCTGTTTTGCTGAGAAAATAGAAGCAATTAAAAGAGCGCTTTTGTTACCAATTACTGCAAATAAAAAAAAAAAAGAAGGAAAGAGAACTTGCATAACTCTTACCCACCCACCTGTCTGTGTCTGCAGGACCTGTAGACTCTGACTTGCCTCTGGTTACTATGGATACCCTCTCTGCAGTAGATGTCAATGAGTTCCTCTCACTGCACTCAAGGATATTGGGCTACAATTCTTCTCTTCTCCTGGTAGTTTTTCCATCTCAACTGGATCTTTGCATTATCAACAAACACTCTCTTTTTTTTCTCATTGAAGAAAGAAAACTGGCTGGGCGTGGTGGCTCACACCTGTAATCACGAGGTCAAGAAATTGAGACTATCCTGGCCAACATACTAATCGCTTGTCTCTACTAAAAATAAAAAAATTAGCCAGGCATGGTGGTGCGTGCCTGTAGTCCCAGCTACTTGGGAGGCTGAGCCAGGAGACTCCCTTGAACCTGGGAGGCAGAGGTTGCAGTGAGCCGAGATTGCACCACTGCACTCCAGCCTGGCGACAGAATGAGACTCCATCTCAAAAACAAAACAAAACAAAACAAACAAACAAAAACCAGTCTCTTGACGTGATATGCTTTTTCCCTGCAGGTACTGCACATCCGCCTCCCCGCTCCCCTTTACAGCACAGCTCTTTAGAGAGGTGCTGTACTCACCAGCTCCAGTCTTTTCTCATTCTTGTTTAGATGAACTCTAAATAAGATTTCAACGCCATGACTCCACTGACATTGCCTGTCCGGGTCACTGATGACCTCTCTTCTGCTGAATTCAATTCTATGACATTTGATACTCCTTTCTCTCTGAAATACTTTTTTTTCACCCAGCTTCTAAGATATCACATTCCTGATTTTTCTCCTCCTGGACTCATCATTTTTATTTACTGATTCTCCTTCTTTATGACCTCTAAATATTGGAGGGCCCCAAGGCCCATCAGTCTTAGTATGTGTTCTTTTCTTCTTCTTCTTTTTTTTTTTTTCTTTTTGAGGCAAGTCTCTCTTTGTCCCCCAGGCTGGAGTACACTGCGTGATCTTGGCTCACTGTAGCCGCGACCTCCTGGGCTTTGGTGATCGTTCCACGTCAGCCTTCTGAGTATCTGGGACCACAGGGGCACACCACCATGCCCAGCTAATTTTTTGTAGAGATGGGGTTTTGCCATGTTGCCTAGGCTGGTCTTGAACAATCCACCCACCTTGGCCTCCTAAATGCTGGGATTACAGATGTGAGCCACCATGCCTGGCCCTTATCTATACTTTCTAGATGAGATAAACCTGTTTATAGCTTTAACTATTATCCATATACTGAAGACTCCCAATTTTATTTATTTATATATATATATAAATTTTTTTGAGACCTGTTGCTCCGTTGCCCAGGCTAGAGTGCAGTGGCCCAATCACAGCTCATTGCAGCCTCAATCTCCTGGGCTCTTGCCTCAGCTTCCTGAGTAGCTGGGACTATCAGCCACCACACCTAGCAAAATTTTAAATTCTTTTTAAGAGACGGGGGTCTCACTGTATTGTCCAGGCTGTTTTGAACTTTTAGCCTCAAGTGCTCCTCCCACACTTGGCCTCCCAGAGTGCCGTAATTACAGGCATGAACCATTATGCCTGCTCTAACTTTACACCTTTAACTGGATTTCTCACCTGAACTCCAGACTCATATTCAGACATCAGCTTGATCTCCCCATTTGAATGTCCAAGAGGCTTTTCAGTTTTTGTTTTTTTTGTTTTTTGTTTTTTTTTTTTTTTTGAGACGGAGTTTCGCTCTTGTTACCCAGGCTGGAGTGCAATGGCGCGATCTCGGCTCACCGCAACCTCCGCCTTCTGGGCTCAGGCAATTCTCCTGCCTCAGCCTCCTAAGTAGCTGGAATTACAGGCACGCGCCACCATGCCCAGCTACTTTTTTGTATTTTTAGTAGAGACGGGGTCTCACCATGTTGACCAGGATGGTCTCGATCTCTTGACCTCGTGATCCACCCGCCTCGGCCTCCCAAAGTGCTGGGATTACAGGCTTGAGCCATCGTGCCCGGCCCCGGCTTTTCAGTTTTAACACATCCAAAACAGAGTTCCAGGTCTTCCTCCCTAGACCTGCTGCTTCTCAGTTTCTCTATCTTGGAAGATGGCATTC